>NC_136426.1:90722553-91322553 GCF_052849685.1 Lactuca virosa
ATGTATTATACGAAAATGTATTTTTTAAATACATAAAAAACATACTTCACATAAAATAAATATATACAAAAAACTTTTTTTTATGTTTCTTTAGGATTTCGTTTTTGTATAATATGTTATTACATTTTTTTATATATTTAAATGTATAAAAACGGTTTTAAAACTAGCAACCCAAAAAAATTTATACATTTTTTTATGTCATGAGTAATGTTAATTATTATTATTTCAAATACATAAAAGAATATATTTTACGAAAACATATTTTTTATACGAAAACATATTTTTTAAAGACATAAAAAAAATATTTCATGTAAAATAAATTTATAAAAATACATACAAATTGTTTCTAAAAAAACTATATTTTTTTATAATACGACTAAAATGCAGCTTGTTTTATTTAAAAAAAAAATTATGTAAAAAAAATGTTTTTTTGTAATTTATTTATTATTTAAGTATTAACGTTTTTGTTATTATATATTAGTTTTAAGAAGATATAAACAAGTGAACATTCAGCTTAATTGGTTAAGGCTTTTGTAATATAAAGGGGTGGAGGTTGCTAGTTCGAGCCTTCCCCACTTCCTTCTAGTTCGAGCTTTCCCCACTTCCTTCACCAAATTAATTATTCTTTTTCAAACAAACTTCAAAAATAATCCCTTTGGTTTACCAAATGTCACGAATTCAGTCATTTTATACTTGAAAAGACCAAAATACCCTTACATATTCAGTCCCTAACGACATTTTACTAACGGTGTTAGTAAAAAGGGCAAACTTTGCAAGTTTTGCAAACCACAAGGACCATTTGCATAAAAAAAATTAACAGGGACTAACTTTGTGACTTTTGGCAAACCACAACGACCATTTTTGTAATTTTGTATATATATATATATATATATATATATATATATATATATATATATATATATATATATATATATAAGGAAATGATCAAATGAGAACACCTAAAAGGTTGAGAACGCGAGAACAGTTCTGGACCAATCAATATATAAGGGCATATTAGTAATTGTATATTTTAATTCAATTAAAATAAAATAAAATCAATCAAATTCCCTTAAATTTAGGATCAGTTACCAAAAAAGAAGGAAATATTTGATTTTTTATTTTTCTTATTAATGAAATATAAATAACATTTTTATCAAAAAAAGAATTTTAAACTAAAAAAATTTAATTTTTTTTTCTTAAAAAATAATTTTTTTCTCCTATTTTACGTTTTTTTTTTCGAAAAAATTAATAGAAATCCAACCGCCAATCAATACATTTGTATTCATAAACGATTTTTTTTTCAAAAAAACTAATACTACTACAATCACAAATGAATACATATCAATTTACAAGTAATCCAATTCTTTTCAAAATAAAAGGGGTATAAAAATTATCATTTCTTTATAAAATAATAACTTTAATCATAAATAAATACACTTATTCACATATGATTACACTGTTATTTACAAATGAATATATTGTTATTAACAAATGAATACCCTGATATTCACAAATGAAAAAAGACTACATCTAATCATAAATAAATACACTCATTCACACATGATTACACTGCTATTTACAAATGAATACATTGTTATTAACAAATGAATACCATGCTATTCACAAATGAATACCTCTCTCACGTATTTCATCAAACAGCCCAATCGTCCCAGATACAAAGCCAATGAACCCAATGTCAAATACGCCCTCTACAACCAAAGATAATCCTTATACAAAGCTGGAAGTAACACAAATCTAATGTTGCCCCTCTTGCTCATTGGTAATTACTATTTTCCCTTTTTACCCTTCATTTTCCTTTTTACCCTTCCTTTTGTATGTGTAATGTAACAGTGGCATAACACAAACTTTCCCATGCAACCTGTAGAAACGGATCACTTGAAGATACAAAAACAATCAATGATAAACTCTAGAGTATCTGCCATAGTGATGACCTGCAAACAAATCAATGATGTTTTTAGAAAATTGGCAATTCACAAACTTTCCCAGCCACCCTGTCAAGAATGTGTTTTGTTTTTACTCTTCAAATTGTTCCTGGGATTCCGAAATCAGAATCCACGAAGAAAAAAGTATAATCAACTAACCTTAAAAAATCTAAACATCCAAAAATTGAATATAATAGAATTTGGATGTAATTAGACCTCGACTCCATTTTCTTGACTGAATCGCTCCACCACAAATAGACTATAGCGACAATCAATACATTTGTAAATCAAAATTGAATCGTTGGTTTCAAAATTCACACCACACAACGCCAACAAAGACAAATAATCCTCAATTTCAATTAATTATCGATTGCAATTGATAATCTTCAAAAGGCAATTCTGGAAACGCAACAAAAAAATGCTCCAAATGTTGATTTTTGTTGTTGTCGCATCTCAAAATTCAAACCACACAATGCCAACAAAGACAATCCTCAATTTCAATTAATTTTTTTGTTGACCTGGTGGATCGAAACGAGAAATCAGAAGCTTAGGAAGGAAGCTTATTAATTGAATTTATGTTAAAATGACAATCAAGGAAATTTTACAAGGGCTTAATATCAATCGACATTATGAACTTGGACAACAGAAATACGAAAATGATTTAACTCGTACCTTTTTCCGGCCACCTCCGGTTGAGCTCCGTCGTTTCCCTCTCTGGTGGTCAGTGTTGCCGCCATCGGCGACTACCCTGCTCTTATTTCTGTTCTCGTGGCCACACAACAACACATGGAGATTGAGAACCCATGTGCATTCGATTTATTCCCTCTGTATCTCGATTTCCTTCAACCAAACTACCTCAAATTGTGTTTGATGCTTCGAATCCACTCCCGTATCCTCGTCTCAGATCCTCGTCTCTTCTGATTTTTATGACCACACACACCCACCCAAAACGCAATTAGTATTTTGTTGTTTTATCCGGGATTTTAATTGTGCGATGGTCGACGATGGAGGATGGCAGAAGATGATGAACGAAAACAGTGGTGAAGAAGGTGGGGGTGTACGGCCGGTTTTTTCAAAATAATTAGATTAGGGTTTTCTAGAGAGAGAGAGAGAGAGAGAGAGAGAGAGAAATTATAGGAATTTCTATTTAATTAAATTATATGGATTTCCTATTGTACCCTTCTTGCCATTTCAAAGTTACATATTTAGCACATCAGTTTTATAAATATTCATAAATGGTCCGGTTGATAATAGCCATAGATCTAATTATTTATAAGGTTGTGATCTGTTCTCGCGTTCTCAACCTTTTAGGTGTTCTCATTTGATCTTACTCCTATATATATATATATATATATATATATATATATATATATATAGTACTACGGTATTCAAAATTCTATACAATTACTACCGATTACACAATGGGTACGGTACTACCAACCAAAGATGCTGACTAACAAACATATTGGCTACCAACTTAATTGGTTCGGTGCGGTATCTTTTGTACATATTTGACAGCCACTCAAAATCCTTGTATAGAGAAGGCAGCGAGAAGTCCATATCTTTCACTTACCTTTCCATTTCTTGATCTGATGAGATTGAAGCTTAATTGATATTTGGGTCGTCCATCTGGGGAGAAAAGCCCAAAATGTTTCTCCGATTTCTGTCCAGGTTTCATTGTTTCATCAAATATTGAATACAAATAAGTCTCTATCGATCTTCCAGGCTTCGCCGGTGTTCCTGTTGTTCCCGTGACATGTGAAATCAAATTCCCATAATAAATTTATGCATTCCGAGTTGTCGCTGCATCATCTCCTGCCGATGGCCACCCACTCTCCGACACAACAATCTCCACATTTTCTCCACCAAGAGATGCTAGAGCTGCGTAAATATCATCTAAAATGATGTCAAAAAGGTTAAAGTATTGACGGCCATTATACTTCACAATCGTTCCCGATGCCGTAAACAACGCATACGGTAGATTGGAATTACCGTTTGCATTAGCGTATGCAAAATAGGTGTAGATGTTGACAAGCATTGGCGAGTTGTTTTCAGCTAGAAATCTGATTATCGGCTCAATAAACTCTCGTGCATTGTCATTAAACGCGCCATCGCTTGGTAGAAAGGAGACGCCTAACAAACCGCCGTAGATTGCCGTCAACACCTTAATCTGGTTCCCTAGGCCGGCGGCTGTAACGGCGCTGTGTAGATTTCGCATCGCCGGAAGTAAGGAACTTACGTATTCACTATTCCCTTTGTTTGGATTGACATCGTTGCCGACAGCGACGTATCTAAACCTAACGTCGGAGTAATTTTGAATATTGTTCATAACCCATGTGTTCGCTGCACTTTGTTGGTTGAGGGATTGCAGAGCATCATTAGGAACGCCGATGATGAGTTCGATATTGGTTCCTTTTAGGGCTTGAAGAGTAGCTCGATCTGGATCATAAATTCGCATTCTGGTTATGTTGTTGATCTTGTAAAGGTTCACCACATCCTGTTGCGACGCCAAATCATCACCGACTCTTCCATAACACACCCCTACAGGTTGCGCATCTTGTGCAACTGTAAACACAAAATCATTCTAATATAATCAATGTTTTGAAAACCGGACCGGACATTGAACCGGCCGTCATACCGGTTCGATGGTTCAGGTGGTCGACCGGTCCTAAAAACCGGATAAAAACGGATATATATATATATATATATATATATATATATATATATATATATATATGGAGTAATAAACGTTATTATTTAGTATATAAACATTGTTTATGTGAAAATTATATATATTCCATATCATATCATATATATAACATATCATATTCGAGGTGGAGTAATAAACATTATTATTTACTCTATTGTTTATGTGAAGATTTTTTTTTTAAATAAGAGACAAGCCAAAGAACCTTCTTTCTAATTGTGAAGTCTTTTGTTCCCAGTCCCACATCGAGTAGACGAAAGAAAGAAAAGAAAAACATAGCTTAATAAATAGGAGGGAAAGAAGTAAGTTGGCAAAGCAAATCCCACATCGGCTGTGGATAAAAAGATTAAGGTTTGTCTCCTTATTAAAAGGAACCCACAGGTAGATAAACTAGTCAAATGGCCGGCTGTCTTCATTTAGAAAAAACCGGTTTTTTTTATTGAACCAGTACCGGTTCTAACCGGTTTGTCTAAAACCGCCGGTTTTTAACGGTTTGCCCAACAAGCGGTTTTTAGGGAATTTTGAAACGGATTTGTTACCGGTTCCCAGTTGAACCGTCCGGTTCGGTCCGGTTTTCAAAACAGTGAATATAATTCATCTTTATGATAATATGCATAGTATAATATTAATAGTTTATTTTGAACTGATGAGAAATTATATAAATCAAAATGAATCATTATAACTTTTCTAACAGTTAAAAAAATCGTTTTTTTGTTATTCGGTTTTGTAAAATTGTAGCTCGATTTTTACCTAATTACATCGTATCAATATTGTTGGTTTTTTAGTTTTTCCAAGAAGGAAAACTTTTTTTGATATAATTGAAAAGAATATAATAGTTTAATTATTAAAAATAGTAATAATTAAATGATTACATAAACAAATTGATACAAATATGAATAGTTTTTTTAGTAATATACCAAAACCATACGACAAAACTAGGGGTGCAAACGAGCCGAGCCCGAGCCGGGCCAGACTCGGCTTGGGCTCGTTTAAGTTATACGACGCTCGAGTTCGAGCTTTCTTTTACGGAGCTTGGCTCGAGCTCGTAAAGAATTATACAAGCTCGGCTCGGGCTCAGCTCGTTTTTCGTTTGATGTGCCTAAATAAGCTTAAGCTCGGCTCAAGCTCGTCAAGAAGCTCGTTTATTAATACCCGAAATCCATAATTTCCCAAATATGTTTTTATTTTAATATATGAAAATAATAATAAATTATATTATATAAAGACTCGTTTAGGCTCGCGAGCCTAATCGAGTTTAGTGACATAGGCTCGAGCTCGAGCTCGTTTAATAAATGAGCTTAATATTAAGCTCGAGCTCGGCTCGGGCTCGTTTAAAACTGGTTTCGTGTCGAGCTTTTAACGAGCCGATCCCGAATAGCTCGCGAGTATCTTGGCTCGTTTGCACCCCTAGACAAAACGCCCATAAGCAAAACGAAAACTGTATTCATGGACCAAATGAAAAAAGAAACACACCTGTGATTATGAATATGAGATGATTTGCAAGTAATCAAAGCAACAGGAGCATTATTGCCGTCATTGAGGGGTTTTGAGTTATATATATATATATATATATATATATATATATATATATATATATATATATATATATATATATATATATATATAATGGACAAAATGTCAAAATCTACATGTCATTTTTTTAATTTTTGGAAAATTCCTGGAACGAAGGAAAGATGGTTGCAATACGAATTATAAGTCAAAATTAAAATATCTTTTCTTCCTATATAATAAAAGACTTTTGTTTTTGCCATGTGGCATCTTTTATGCCTAAAATTATACAAAATGAAGTGTCTATTTTGTCATTCTCCTTTAATTCTAATCAACAATTCAAAATGGGTGATGTTAATAAGACACTCTTTACATATCCTATTGACCACTTTATAAAAAGTCAACATATAATTAACTATTTATAATCAGTTTTTTCGGAAAACAATGCAATTTTAGCCAATAAAAATATTTCAAAATTCAATTAAGATGTCTATATGGTAAAATAAAATGTCTTTTTAGCCACCCTTTCAAAATATATGGGATGTTTGTCCTCCAATTTCCCCCGCATCCCTACATCTAGTCATTCCCTCTTAGACCAGATGCTAGAGGGTGCGTGTAGGAAACTCCCATTACTTTTTCCTTGTCAGCGTGCCACGTCATCATTTTTCCACTTTTTTCCCTCACCAAAAGCCAGAGAGTGTGCGAGAAACTTTCTTTACTTTTTGTTTTTTGTTTATTTTTTTTTAAAATAAAATTAATTGATTTTGATGATTTATATTTTTTTAAATGAATAATAAACATAAAATTTATTTAAAAATAAAAACCAGTTCATTAATTAAAAATAATATTAAAAGATATATTAAAATAAACAATATTAAAAATTAAAAAAAAATACTAGAAAACAACAAATATTAAGACAGTGGGGATTACGTATTCCAGTAGTGAATACAAACAACTGCGGCTTCCTGCTGTAGGAAGGGGATTGAGGGTTTATTGAAAGCGTGTCTAGTCTTTACACATCTAGGTTGCGCTCGACTGTTTACAACAAAAAAACTCAAATGGAAAATCTTTTTAAAAGAAAAATTATTTCATTTTTTTTTCTTTTCTTCTGAAAGTGATATTTATTTTGTAGGTTCTATTTTTTTTGGGTTATTTTTAAAAAATATACAACATTTTGATTCGACTTATAAAAAAATGTTAATACTTCTTTTTGAATTTAAACAATAAGCCTATAATTGTTATTTGACAAATTTTATATATTAACATGTTTCAAGCTGATTTTTGTTTAGTTGGATTTGGATCATAACCACCTTAAAAGATCTACATAATAGTTCATATACCGTTTGACAACTTTTAGTGAATGACTATGCCCGATGAAAAAAATGACATTTTTAACCATATGAACTATTTTATGTTTAAATAAATGGTTTGTTTGAAATCTAAATTAATCATAAATTAAGTTACGTTTTCCATTAAAATAAGCAAATGTCAAACAAATATAATTAACTATAATATTGCATAGAGATTAATCTTCATATAATCAAACACTTCAAAAAATATGTTATACAAAAACTGTTCCTTTTTATTTCAAATTATACTTGATTTTTTTTTGTGTATCTCCTATATATCCGAGTCATAACTGCTTAGATTTACCTTCGAAACAAAAATCCTTATATTTTGTGTTATGTTCCGTGTACACAACATATCTTGGCAAAATCTTTGAAAATTGACCAAGAAAATTATAGTTGCATCAAATGTTTCTTTATCAAATTTAGCACTAAAAGGATACATGATAAAACAAATTATGATAATAACAAGCGGTCTATGATAGAGTTAGTTTAGTTCGTTACAGTTAGGAGTTAATTTTCCTCTTTTACCCTTCTTACCCTTTGTATATAAACTCTCTTTCTTCTAAATTGTAACTTAACTTTTTCATAATCAAATAATTACTTTTCCCTCTTTTGTGTCCTATGTTCATCATGATGGTATCAGAGCTATGAATGCTCATTTTTTTTGTTGACTTTCACCTTATCATCCATCGACTCTCGATCATTCTTGATCTTTTCGTCCTTTTCTTTTCTCCGATTCAAATTCTTTTAACCTCAAATTATCTCAATTTGAGATTCGTCGGTGATTTTCCTTTTAATATCTTGGAAGGAAAACGATTTATAAGATGAGTGCTTGTAAGTACACAGTCACCCAATAATTTCAATGGAAGTTTGGATTGAAACAACAAAGTTCTAGATGTTTCAAGAAGATGCTTATGCTTGCGCCCGACAACCTCATATTGTTGAGGGGTATGTCTACAACTGGTTTGATGAATGATTCCTCTTTCTTGAAAATAAGCAATGACTTCATTACTAGAACCTAGTTCAAAAGCAGTATCAGATCGAATAATCTTGAAACTTTTATGAAATTGGGTTTTTACCATTTGAACATTGAAAGCATTTGCTTTTGGTGCTTAACAAGTGGGTCCATGTTGAACGAGTATAATCATCTACAATGGTTAAGAAATAAGATTTACCATTGTAGGTTTTAGTATTATAAGGACCCTATGTGTCAATATGGATGAGATCAAATGACGAAGAAGTATGAATAAAGCTATGACTAAATGGAAGTTTATGTTGTCTAGCTTTTGGACAGATTTCACAAACATGATCAAATTTAACATGCATATTCTTCAGAAATGGTAGAGTTTTCAACTTGTACAAAGGGAGATGTCCAAGTCTCTTATGCAATAGAGAAAACAAATTATATTTTCACAAGTTTCTACAAACATAATTGAAAAAAATAACAGAAGGATTTGTAGGAACATTTGAATTGATTGATAGAGCAATGCCTTTGTTTGAATATGTATTGGAATGAAGAAAGTATAGGCCAACTTGATGTCTACCAAGAACCAGAGGCCTCTTCGGAGGAGGGCCCTACAACAAGAAGCAAAATTGGTCTGAAAACACAACCAATGATCTCAAATATCGACATAATTTGCTTATGGATAACAAGTTGAATTTGAAATGGGGAACATAAAGAACATTATGCAAGACAACATTTTCAGCTAGAATGATACTACCAACCTCATGTGCACTTATATTTTGTCCATTTGGAAGAGTGATATGAAAAGGAAAAACAAGAGTTTTGATCTGAAATAATAATGATCAATTGTGGCACATGTGATCACTAGCTTCGGAATCAATAATCCAAGTAGTAGATGTTGTGACCAAACAATGACAACTGATGTTACATGGAACTCAACCTTCATACTCATATCTTCGAACTTTTGGCTGCTTATGTTTTTCAAGTACCCTGCAACAGAACAGTTGCAACAGAAATAAATTTAATCCACGTGCAGTACCATGTATTTTTGTTGGCTATCCCTTTGGGAAAAAGGGTTACAAATTGTATAATCTTGAAACCAAACAGATCTTGGTCTTTAGAGATGTTATTTTTCACGAACATATTTTCCAATATCCATCTAGAGATTTTGTTGAAGAGTCTTTCTTTCCTCAAAGCATGGATTTTCACTCTGATGAAGACATCTTCAACTACCTCTCAATCAAACATTCATTCAAGGGATGATATACCTATACATCAACCAATACCACAACAACCTCTTCTTAGACACTCAACTAGAATTATTAAACCACCAGCTCATGTAAAAGATTTTGTTTGCACCAATGCATCACGTCATGATTCTTCAAAATCATGTTATTCTTTCTTTTCATGTCTACACAATGTGACTCAAGTCTCTACACCAAAACATGTTTATTTTACTACTATTTCTGATCAAAGTAAAACCTTGTCACAAATATGAATAAAATTTCTGAACCTACCAGCTTTGAAGAAGCAAATTTGATTCCTGAATGGCGGGATGCTATGTCAAAAGAGTTTGAGGCATTAGAGGTTAATAACACTTGGGTTTTAGTTGATCTTCCTAAGGGAAAGAAACCTATCAGATGTCGTTGGAAAATAGGGACATTGAAAGGTGCAAAGGAAGGGTTGTTGTCAAGGGTTTTACTCAGAAACCTAGGATTGATTATACAGAAACACTATCCGGTTGTAAAATTGACAACCATTAGAGAATTAATTGCAACAACAATCAAGAAAGGTTGGAAATTACATCAACTTGATGTAAATAACGCCTTTCTTCATGGGGAATTACATGAAGACATTTACATGAAACCTCCACCAGGATTGAAACTTTTTAATCCTAATCAAATTTGCAAATTATAGAAGTCATTGTACGGTTTAAAACAGGCGTCACGATAGTGGTACGCCAAACTTTCTTCTGTTCTTAAAGATATGGGTTATCAAAATTCCAAAAATGATTACTCTCTTTTTCACAAAAAACATGGGTTCAAGTGTTACTTTTGTTGCTGTGTATGTGGATGACATCATGGTAACAGGGAATAATTAAGAGGAAATTACAAAGTTAAAATCATATATTGATAATACTTTTAAAATAAAAGATTTGGGATCCCTCAATTTCTTTTTGTCCTCTTCCCACCAATATCAGACTATTACAAGGACAAGGAGATCTTACGCAATCACCAAAAACTTATCGAAGATTGGTTGGTAAATTGAATTTACTGGTTCACACAATACCCGATTTAGCCTTTGTTGTTCAATTGTTAAGTGAGTTTATGTCTGACCCTTGAATACCTCACTTTGATGCTGCTAAACATGTTATCAAATACCTTAATAATGATCCCAATCAAGGTTTGTTCATGAATAATAGTGATGATTTCACTTTACATGCCTATTGCGATTCAGATTGAGCTTCATGTCCACATTCTCGAAGAAGTGTAAGTGGGTTTGTCATTTTGCTTGGTGATAGTCCACTTGCTTGGAAATCAAAGAAGCAAATCATGGTATCTCTTTCATCCGTAGAGGCAGAATATAGAAGCATGCGTCATGTCACTGCTGAGTTGGCCTGATTAATTCGCTTATTGCATGAGATTACTATCCCTAATCTTACACCTGTTCCAGTTCAGTGTGATAGCCAACCTGCTATCCACATTGCTAATAATCCCATTTTTCACGAAAGGACAAAACATGTGGAAATCGACTGCCACTTTGTTCGTTACAAACTCCATGAAGGGTTGATTTCATTTAAGCATATTCCAACACAAACTCAACTTGCAGATTTCTTTACAAAGTCTCTTCCGAGTAAACAACATAATGTTTTGTTAAACAAGTTGGGAATTGGTCATCCTCCAACTTGAAGGGGGATGATAGAGTTAGTTTAGTTCTTTACAATTAGGAGTTAATTTTCCCCTTTTACCCTTCTTACCTTTTGTATATAAACTCTCTTTCTTCTGTATTGTAACTTAACTTTTTCATAATCAAATAATTACTTTTCCCTCTTTTGTTTTCTATGTTCATCAAGAGTCTATACAATATGATCCTCAACTATTGATTATAATCCAAACACTCCACCATGTATACACAACCACCGGTAACAATTCTTCATTTCTCCACATCTAAGATGTACACATGTAATCTAAGATGTAAACATGTATAACACGTGACTCAATCTCAGTCATTTTTTTTGAATCGGCAAACGGACATACTCCAAAATACCACATATGTCTCCTAGAGAGACATGAACCTATGACCTCTCATTTGAGAGAGTCACTCCTTACTGCTAGGCCAAAGGCCCTTTGGTTCAATCTCAGTCAATCTTGAAGACCTAATATAGGGCCTTATATTTAGGATTACAGTTGTCCTTGGCTACTATATATTTATTCATTGTACACTCTGAACTCACACAATTGAATAACAATATGTTGGGTTTTATGTACTACAACATCCTATGGTGCACATACAATCCTAAATGCTTTGGATCTAAGTTTTCTCTAGTTATACATGCAATAAAATATCCAAAGCATGAAGCCTACAACTAGCATACAATTTGATACTTAAATTATAAAAATAGATTAGATGATTACCTCTTTGTTGTAGCTTGATGTATTTGGCCTTTAAGAACTTAGCACCCCAAGTGTGATGCCTCAAACGGTTCACAACACACCATGAACAAATGGAGAACTTGAGAGGGAGGTTATGTGGCACTCAAAATCGGTTATAGTATCTCTAAGATTACTAGTGTCACCAATTTTAGGCTAAGGGGTGTCATATATATATATATATATATATATATATATATATATATATATATATATATATATATATATAGTGTAGGAATCCAAGAGTCATGGGTAAACCCTAATCCATACACTTAGGTTATGATCCATATTTCATGTGGGCTAACTCTTCATGGATACTTACATAAACTTAGTCCATCATGGATCAATATCCCAAACAATATATATCATTGATTTACATAATCAGTCCCCGTTAATTTAATTAGTCTCTTTTGATCGCTAAATTAATTCTTGATCAATACTAATTAAATAATATGATTTCTCCATTAATATATTATACTTATAATATATTAGTAAATCATAAATAACCTCTTACTCAAATATTCATCCTATCAAATTTTCCTGGTGATATGCAACCCGAAATGGACCATGCTACTCTCGGGTCAAGTACATACCAATTATAGTTATGGGCTTAGACACCTAATCCAACATAATATACATCTCTAATTCTCTGTAATTACATGGTATGAAGAGCCGATTAAAGTCTTTTTTCCTCATCTTTCGTTCATGGCTACCAATTCTCTCTTACTCGGACTTGCTACGAACTCTTCCTTTAATTTCCAGATTCCATCTCTCATCATCAAACTCGACAGAGACAACTGCTCCCTATGGCGATCCACCGTCATCTCCGTTTTCGAAACGTTCGAATTAGATACCTTTTTTATTGCTCCAAATCCTCTATCAGAGACCGCCACTGTCTCCCCCACCGAAGACCCTCCTGTCACATCACCTAACCTTGAATTTACTCTCTAGAAAAAGGGATCGATTTGTTTTACTTTGGATAGAATCTAACCTTTCTGAATGAGCATATTCCTCTTCTTCTCATCAATCTTGGATGATTGAGAAATTTTTATAGGCCCAAACTAAGGCTCGACGCATGTCTATGCAATTTGATCTTCAACCGATTTCCAAGGGTTCCCTCTCCATTGCTCGAATATGTGGAATGGAAACGTGCCATAGCTGATTCTTTGGCTGCAAATTTTCATCCCATTTCATCTTGAAGATTTAATCAGGCACATTCTTGGTGGACTTGACTCATCATATGGCCCTTTCATCACAACCTTCATGGTCAAAGACGATCAAACTTCTATTGATGACCTCGTTGGTATGCTTCTATAGGAGGAAACTCGCTTGGAACATGAACATCTTCGTCAATCACCAGTCACTCCACCTCTGCCTCCCACATCTTCGATTCCACTTGATCTCAACGTCAATCAACATCAACACCGATCTCCTTCTACGGGCTATGAGTCCTCCTCTAACACCGGTTCTGGGTCTCGATCCAATGAATACTGTCGTCGTCGTCATTGGAAGTTGTGCTCTAAACCAGGTCATGATGTCACACCCCCAAACCAAGGATGGCGGAAACGTCCGGGGGGTGGAGGACTTCATGTATAGTATCATAACAACAATTATAATAGTAATTGAAGCAAACACAACCAACATATATATAATTGAAAAAGTGACATCATTGTATGATTTACATGTTTACGAATCAATTACAATATGTTGACAAAATATGAAATAGTAGATGCCTTAGCGCCCCATCCTCAAAAGCACTTGGTTACCTGTTTAATGATTTCCTGAGAATACAAGTTGTTTGAAAAAGTGTCAACACAAAGGTTGGTGAGTTCATAAGTTTTTGTTTGGTATTATTAAAAGCCTTTCGTTTGTAAAAGTAGTATTTGTGTTAGAAAATCCAATATTTTCCTTAATGTGTAAATGTAGTCTTAAAACCCAAAGACCGAAATGTACAAGTAATTTGTCATATTTATAGTAAAAGAATACAAGTTTAAATCGACATAA
This sequence comes from Lactuca virosa, assembly GCF_052849685.1. Classification (NCBI taxonomy): domain Eukaryota; kingdom Viridiplantae; phylum Streptophyta; class Magnoliopsida; order Asterales; family Asteraceae; genus Lactuca; species Lactuca virosa. The sequence goes on from NC_136426.1 coordinate 90,736,680, forward strand.
ACTCGTTAAATTTTAATGAAGTTCCCGTAAATTCCAATGTTTATTAATACTTTATGTGAGTTTATTATAACCATGCTATGACCAAGGTTGCCTAAAACGACGTTCTTCGGGCGTCGGAAATGTTATGACATTTGTCACCCCAGACCTATCGGTCTAACTGTTGCATGCAGTTTAGGTGTGGGTTTGTCAAACCCAATATAGATCTATACACAACTATCACGCTCTCCCTCAAGGAGACTCTGGTTACAATACATGACTTAATGGTAATTTGAAGTAAATGTCTCACAAAGTCATTAACGGAATTACGTGTTATGAAAACTTGATACCGTATGGCCGTACCTTGCTTAATGAAAATATCCTTTGTATAAATGTACCCTTTTTAAATGTATGTGTTATGTAATGTATCATAAACTATACCTATTATAGTTTATCAACCAAGGGTAGTACGTAGTAATGTATGCAAACTATATTCAAAATAGTTTATTAAATGTTTGAATGTATCGGTTGCACTTTGATTATAATCACTTGTTATTCTTTATATTTTATATGTCCAAATCCATTTGTAAACCGATGTGTGTCTAAATATTAAGATAAAATGTCATATATTGCAATAACATATAATCACATAAAGATATACACCTTGCTCAACATGTTACAAGGTGAAATGAAATTGACAGCAACTTTTCGTTGAATACAGTTTCTGTTACTGTTCTTAGAAAATTTATAGAAAAATTATCAAAGCTCCAAATCCAAATCCACAAATTTTGAGAGTTTTGAATATGAGTCTAGTTTGTTCATAAATTTTATCATGATTTTTAGTGATCTATAACAGAGGTCAAAATGTCCATAATCACAGGCTGGTCCAGGTTTGCCTCTGAAATGATAGGCAGTTTTGTAAAAATCACCATAAATTGTAGAAACATCATATGGAGATGTGCAAGTAGCCATTTTAAAGCTAAGAGTTTGAACTACTTGCACCTGGAACCGTTTTGAAAACTAAAATATTTAAGTTGACCAAAACAGTCCGTGATTAAAGTCCATCTTTTCTGATGTAATCTGTTAGAAAAAGTTTAATTGTGTTCTTGATGATTTTACTTGTATTCCCCCCTTAAAATTAATAAAACATGTAAATGTAGGGGTATGAACTCACCTTATGTGATTTCAGTAGATGAAAGTGAGATAGAGGAAGTGTTCAACCCAAGAACACTAAGAAGATGTCTTGATGATTCGAGAATCTAACACCGAATAAGATGGAATTTGTGTAAGATATCAATGATTTGAGTAGAATGGAGTTTAATAATTATGTGAATGATGAAGATACTTACTAATTGAGGGAAGAAATCCCTGGAGAAAGCCTTGAAGTTCTTGAAGTTGAGAGAAAAGATGAGAGAATTTTGGAGAGTGTCCTTTGGTTGCTAAGTGTAGAATGAAAGAACTTTATGGAGAATGAGGAGAGAGGATCAATCCTCCAGCTCTTAGAACGTGGGAAGAGCTGGAGATTGGGTGTAAAGGTCCACTAAGGTGACAAGGAGTAGTGGGAAAGAGTGGATGATCATAGAGTGAGGTGGTGGTGGCTTGCTTTTGTCATAAAATAAGGAAAAACAAATATTCCCTCAATAATTAGTCCAACCACCAATTCTTTTAATACATTTTTATAAAAACCCTGGAGATTTATATATTTTGGGGCCTTAGTTTATAAAATAAAGTTTTGGGTGAAAATCCCATGTTAAAATAATGAAAAACGGAGTTAAAACGAAGTCGTAGTCGAAAAACCGGTAAAAAGGGGCCGTCTTTGGGAGAGATTTGGGAGAGATTTCAAATAGAAAAAGATAGAGTGAAAACGATTTAGAGAGGTTTCGTTTGTGATTAATTTGAGTGTCCGGCTTCACAACGCAAGGTTCGTAAACCCCGTTAAACCGTGTTTTAGTGTCGTACACAATCCCGATGATTGTGCAATAGTGTTTTATCGCTTTGGTTCGTTGTTTAGCACTGTTAAGGCTAAGGAAAATCAAACACATGAACTTTCCAAATGATGATTTCTCATTAAAATAGCGAATTGTATAGTGATTACATAACGTAAACCCTAACATACAAGGGTTATTGGAGTTGACCGGTTTGACTTGTTGACTTTGTTTGACTTTGACTTGACCGAAATTTGACGGTTGTCACATCATCCCCCCGTTAGAAGGAATTTCGTCCCGAAATTTTCATTTTGACTGGGATTTCAAGAGTTTGGGAAGAGATGTGGATACTTTTGTTTCATCTGATCCTCGCGTTCCCAGGTGAATTCGGGTCCTCGTTTAGCGTTCCAACGGACCTTCACGATGGGAATACGACTTTGTTTCGTTCGTTTAATTTCCCGATCCATGATTTCGACTGGTTCCTCCACGAAGTGGAGATTTTCGTTAACTTCGATTTCGTCGAGTGGTATTACGAGTGTCTCATCAGACAAACACTTCTTTAGGTTCGACACGTGAAATGTGGGATGTACTTTGTCGAGTTCCTGAGGTAATCGAAGTTTGTATGCTACTGGCCCAATCCTAGCAAGGATTTCGAATGGCCCGATGTACCTTGGATTTAGTTTCCCGCGTTTGCCGAATCGTATCATTCCTTTCCAAGGGGAAACTTTTAGTAGTACACGATCACCCACCTGGAATTCCAAGGGTTTGCGTCGTTTGTCTGCGTAACTCTTTTGCCGATCGCGAGACGCTTTCAGTCTTTCTCGAATTTGAACGATCTTTTCTGTGGTTTCCCTTATGATTTCAGGGCCAGTGAGGGTGCTATTAGAGACTTGCCCTCTAGCTAGCTGTGTATCCCCCACCTCAGCCCAACACAGGGGTGATCTGCATTTGCGACCGTAAAGAGCTTCGAATGGAGCCACTTTGATGCTAGTATGATAGCTGTTATTGTAGGAGAATTCGATAAGCGGTAGATGGGTATCCCATGCTTTACCGAAGTCTATCACACAAGCTCTTAACATGTCTTCCAACGTTTGAATGGTTCGTTTGCTCTGTCCGTCGGTTTGTGGGTGGTAGGCCGTACTCATGTCAAGCCTAGTTCCCAATGATTTTTGTAGAGACTGCCAAAACCGTGAGGTAAATCTACTATCTCTATCGGAGATAATGGATATCGGCACACCATGGAGTCGTACAATCTCTTTGATGTACGTTCTAGTCAGCTTCTCCATCTTGTCGGTTTCTTTTATCGGTAGGAAGTGTGCTGATTTGGTCAATCTGTCTACGATTACCCATATGGTGTCAAGCCCGCCCGATGTCTTAGGCAGCTTGGTTATGAAGTCCATGGTTATTCGTTCCCACTTCCACTGAGGTATATCCGGCTGTTGTAATAGCCCGGATGGTTTCTGGTATTCGATTTTGACCTTGGCGCAAGTCAGACACTTGCTCACATAGGTAGCAATCTCAGCTTTCTTGTTCGGCCACCAGTATAATTTCTTGAGGTCCAGATACATCTTATCCGACCCGGGATGGATGGAGTATCGAGTCTTGTGTGCTTCATTCATGACGACGTCTCGGAGTCCACCGAACTTCGGTGTCCAAATCCGGTTCATGATATAACGTGCTCCATCATCCTTGACTTCTAAGTTTTTATCCATTCCCCTTAATGTCTCTCCTGCCACCTTTTCTGGTTTCAAAGCTTCCAGTTGAGCTTCCTTGATTTGTATGGTCAGGTGGGAATGGATTGTCATTGTTAAGGATTTTACTCGGCGTCCCGAGTACTCCTTCCTGCTTAGAGCATCGGCCACTACATTGGCCTTGCCCGGATGATAACGAATTTCGCACTCGTAGTCATTCAGCAACTCTACCCATCTCCTCTGTCGCATGTTGAGCTCTTTCTGATTGAGGATATGCTGAAGACTTTTGTGATCAGTGAAGATAGTGCATTTCGTGCCGTAGAGGTAGTGTCTCCAGATCTTCAAAGCGAATACTACTGCTCCTAATTCCAGGTCGTGGGTAGTATAATTAACCTCGTGCGTCTTAAGCTGTCTTGATGCATACGCGATAACCTTCCCTCTCTGCATGAGCACACATCCGAGGCCTTGATTCGAAGCATCACAGTACACTACGAAGTCTTCGGTTCCCTCTGGGAGAGACAAGATCGGTGCGCTGCATAGGGCTTGTTTTAACGTTTGGAAAGCAGTTTCTTGTTTATTTTCCCACTTGAATATCACACCTTTCTGCATCAAGGTGGTGAGTGGTTTCGCAATCTTGGAGAAGTTTTGTATAAATCTTCGGTAGTAGCCAGCAAGCCCAAGGAATTGTCGAATTTCGGTTGGCATCTTGGGTGCTGACCAATTCTCGATTGCCTTGATCTTGGAGGGATCCACATGTATGCCTTTCTCACTTACCACATGGCCAAGGAAATCCACTTCTCTAATCCAGAATTCACACTTAGAGAACTTAGCATAAAGCTTCTCCGCTCTTAGTGTCTCTAGCACTTGGCGTAGATGTAGGCGATGCTCTTCTTCGCTTCGCGAGTAGATCAAGATATCATCGATGAATACGATTACAAACTTGTCTAGGTAGGGTCGACACACTCTATTAATTAGGTCCATGAATACCGCAGGTGCGTTTGTTAAACCGAAGGACATCACCACAAACTCGTAGTGCCCATAGCGAGTTCTGAATGCAGTTTTGGGAATATCTTCTTCTTGAACTCGTAGCTGATGGTAACCTGACCTTAGGTCGATCTTTGAGAAGAAATTTGCTCCTTGGAGTTGGTCGAAAAGGTCGTCGATTCGGGGTAGAGGATATCGGTTCTTGATGGTGAGTTTGTTTAGTTCCCGATAGTCGATGCACATGCGAAAGGATCCGTCCTTCTTCTTTACAAAAAGGACTGGTGCTCCCCAAGGTGAGAAGCTTGGTCTGATGAACCCTTTGCTCAAAAGCTCGTTCAACTGACTGGACAACTCTTGCATTTCTGTTGGTGCGAGGCGGTATGGAGCTCTGGCTACGGGGGTAGCTCCAGGTATTAAGTCAATTCTGAAATCGACTTGTCGTGCGAGTGGTACACCAGGAAGATCTTCTGGGAACACATCCGGGAAGTTACACACTTCTTTGATGTCTTTGATGTCTTTCACGTCTTGTTTCTTGTCTACTACGTGGGCCAAGAAGGCGTGGTACTCCTTTCAGAGATACTTTTGGGCTTTGATGCATGAGATGATTTGTAAATTCGCACTAGGTTTGTCACCATAGATGAGAAGGGTTTCGTCATTTGGTAGATTGAGGCGAACGACCCTTTCGTAACATAGAATGTCGGCACGGTGAGGAACTAACCAATCCATCCCGATGATTACGTCGAAGCTTTTTATGGTGACCGGCATCAGGTCAATTTTAAATTTATGGTTGTCTAGAGTGAGAGTACACTCTGAGTATATATCGCTAGTGCGTTCTACTTTCCCATTTGCCATTTCTACTACATAAGTATCCTTTAGTGATTGGGGATTTTGTTCAAGTAATTGTTTATATTGGTGGCTCACGAAACTCCTCTCCGCTCCACTATCGAATAGTACGCATGCATAAGAGTTATTGAGGAGAAACGTACCGGTAACCACCGCGGGATCCTCAACTACTTCCCCATGTCCTATTGCCAGGATTCTTCCTACTCCACCAGTATTAGGGGCTTGTGCTTTGGGGCAGTTTCTTTTGAAGTGACCTGCGTCTCCACAGTTGTAGCAGGTTCGGGTTGCCCCTGTACTGGCGACTTGGTTGATTGGTCGAGCCGACGCTTTACAGAAACGAGCAGTATGCCCCTTCCTGTCGCAGTTGTTACAGTGCATCTCCCTACAAGCACCATTGTGGTGAAAGTTGCACTTGTTGCACTTGGGTAGGGTTCCAGCATATGGCTTCGGTGGTGCTGGAGTGGTAGCAGTAGTGGCAGCATAGACAGCAACAGTTTGTTGCTTCTTAGCGGGGTCTTGTGCTGGTTGGCTCTTCTTTTGGTTCCAAAACTTCCTTTTGTTGTTTCCCCCTTTTGATTGATCAGTGGTGGTCGCTATAGTGCCTTGGCTGGCTCTATGGTCGATAAGTTGTTGTGCCAATTCTTTGGCACTTGCAAAAGTAGTGGGTTTCGAGGCTAGTACGCTATCGTGAATCCGGGATGTTAGTCCCCAGAGGTATCGTTCCACCTTCTTATCTTCTGGAGTGACCATTGTTGGGCAGAGGAGGGCCAATTCATTGAATCGGGTGGTGTAGGTTTCAAGGTCGGAGCCCGTCATCCTGAGGTTCCAAAGTTCTTGTTCCAGCTTTTGAATTTCACCTCTCGGGCAATACTCCTTCATCATCAAGGTTTTTAGTTCTGCCCAGGTTATGGAGCTAGCCACTTCGAGAGTAAGTGAACTAATCCGGCAGTTCCACCAAGTAAGGGCCCGACCGATGAATGTGAAGGCTGCAAACTTAACTTTGTTCGCTTCGGGGCAAGAGCACACTTGAAAGACTACTTCGGTCCTTTCAAACCATTGCATTAAAGCGATGACTCCCCCGCTCCCATTGAAACTGTCGGGTTTGCCATTGGTGAAGTCTTTGTAAGAACACTCTCTTGTGCGCACCCATCTGTCGCCCTGGTTAGAGGGTGTAACACCTGGCCCAGATCCACCATTCCCATTAGAGACAATTTGGGACACGGCTGCCGCTACTGCTGTTGCTATTGCAGCCTGGAGTATTGTTGGATCAAATTGTGGAAGCGGCGGCAGAGGTGTTGGTGATGGTGGTGGAGGTGTCAGTGATGGTGATGGTGGTGGAGGTGTCGGTGATGGTGATGGTGGTGTTGGTAGTGGTGGTGGAAGTGTCGGTGATGGTGAGGGAGGTGTTGGTAGTGGTAGTGGAAGTGTCGGTGATGGTGATGGTGGTGTTGGTAGTGGTAGTGGGGGTGGTACTGTGCTGCTAGATAGTCTAGTCTCCTTCCTTGGCGGCATGATTCTGTCATAAGTTGTAAACCAATGTTCTTTTAGTAAAAGTATATTTATAGGAAAATATTTTATACATAAAGTATATTATTACGTTGTTTTCCGGTATGTTTACGATACATACGATTTTATACTTTTAATTGACCAAATACATTGGGTTATGAGGTAAAATGAAAGTATAAAATATTTTATTTGAGTTTCCTTGTTTCCAAGTATATGACCGTTTGTAAAAGTTTCACACATACTAATTTAGTCGGGACATAATTAATATATTTATGTTTTAAAAAGATCTTTATCGGTTACTTCATTAGTTGCAAAGTGCATACCAGTTATATGTGATTAACATATAATAGTCCTTCGAATAGATGACCCTAACTCCAAGACCACAACCAAACAAGGACAGGAAGTGAAACAAAGATACATAAATTCTAAGTCTATAGCATCTTAGTTACATATGACCTTAGCGCATCCACTTAGCAGCTATTGATCTATAAATAAAGACCTATTTAATTCTCAGATAATTTATTATAGTAACACAAAATACTCCTATAGTATTTGTAAATGTTTAGTTTTGAGTTCTTAAAGTATCCTTTGTAATGTGTTATTAGGTTTGTTAGATTTGTTGCCCATCCTGACCATCCCCCGGTATATGCAAGTCAATTCCCGGACATATATAGTTGATCAGGCTATATCCTTCCCAGATTTAATCCACATATACTAAGACATACTCAAAATGTTCAACTCTTCTTCTTTTGCTTTATGTTTTCGCTAGTTATGATACCATGCGAGCATGTAATGTATGTATGTATACTTTAATCAAGAAAATCATTTATTTTCTAAGAGTATATTTATTTGAAAAATGCACAAATCAGAGACTATTAGTCCCAATTGTGTTTATAGTTTGTATATCTTATGTGGTTTGATATACTTAATTCACTATAAAATGTGCTCTGATACCAATCTGTCACACCCCCAAACCAAGGATGGCGGAAACGTCCGGGGGTGGAGGACTTCATGTATAATATCATAACAACAATTATAATAGTAATTGAAGCAAACACAACCAACATATATATAATTGAAAAAGTGACATCATTGTATGAATTACATGTTTACGAATCAATTACAATATGTTGACAAAATATGAAATAGTAGACGCCTTAGCGCCCCATCCTCAAAAGCACTTGGTTACCTGTTTAATGATTTCCTGAGAATACAAGTTGTTTGAAAAAGTGTCAACACAAAGGTTGGTGAGTTCATAAGTTTTTGTTTGGTATTATTAAAAGCCTTTCGTTTGTAAAAGTAGTATTTGTGTTAGAAAATCCAATATTTTCCTTAATGTGTAAATGTAGTCTTAAAACCCAAAGACCGAAATGTACAAGTAATTTGTCATATTTATAGTAAAAGAATACAAGTTTAAATCGACATAAACTCGTTAAATTTTAATGAAGTTCCCGTAAATTCCAATGTTTATTAATACTTTATGTGAGTTTATTATAACCATGCTATGACCAAGGTTGCCTAAAACGACGTTCTTCGGGCGTCGGAAATGTTATGGCATTTGTCACCCCAGACCTATCGGTCTAACTCTTGCATGCAGTTTAGGTGTGGGTTTGTCAAACCCAATATAGATCTATACACAACTATCACGCTCTCCCTCAAGGAGACTCTGGTTACAATACAGGACTTAATGGTAATTTGAAGTAAATGTCTCACAAAGTCATTAACGGAATTACGTGTTATGAAAACTTGGTACCGTATGGCCGTACCTTGCTTAATGAAAATATCATTTGTATAAATGTACCCTTTTTAAATGTATGTGTTATGTAATGTATCATAAACTATACCTATTATAGTTTATCAACCAAGGGTAGTACGTAGTAATGTATGCAAACTATATTCAAAATAGTTTATTAAATGTTTGAATGTATCAGTTGTACTTTGATTATAATCACTTGTTATTCTTTATATTTTATATGTCCAAATCCATTTGTAAACTGATGTGTGTCTAAATATTAAGATAAAATGTCATATATTGCAATAACATATAATCACATAAAGATATACACCTTGCTCAACATGTTACAAGGTGAAATGAAATTGACAGCAACTTTTCGTTGAATACAGTTTCTGTTACTGTTCTTAGAAAATTTATAGAAAAATCATCAAACCTCCAAATCCAAATCCACAAATTTTGAGAGTTTGGAATATGAGTCTAGTTTGTTCATAAATTTTATCATGATTTTTAGTGATCTCTAACAGAGGTCAAAATGTGCATAATCACTGGCTGGTCCAGGTTTGCCTCTGAAATGATAGACAGTTTTGTAAATATCACCATAAATTATAGAAACATCATATGGAGATGTGCAAGTAGCCATTTTAAAGCTAAGAGTTTGAACTACTTGCACCTGGAACAGTTTTGAAAACTAAAATATTTAAGTTGACCAAAACAGTCCGTGATTAAAGTCCATCTTTTCTGATGTAATCTGTTAGAAAAAGTTTAATTGTGTTCTTGATGATTTTACTTGTATTCCCCCCTTAAAACTTAAGAAAACATGTAAATGTAGGGGTATGAACTCACCTTATGTGATTTCAGTAGATGAAAGTGAGATAGAGGAAGTGTTCAACCCAAGAACACTAAGAAGATGTCTTGATGATTCGAGAATCTAACACCGAATAAGATGGAATTTGTGTAAGATATCAATGATTTGAGTAGAATGGAGTTTAATAATTATGTAAATGATGAAGATACTTACTAATTGAAGGAAGAAATCCCTGGAGAAAGCCTTGAAGTTCTTGAAGTTGAGAGAAAAGATGAGAGAATTTTGGAGAGTGTCCTTTGGTTGCTAAGTGTAGAATGAAAGAACTTTATGGAGAATGAGGAGAGAGGATCAATACTCCAGCTCTTAGAACGTGGGAAGAGCTGGAGATTGGGTGTAAAGGTCCACTAAGGTGACAAGGAGTAGTGGGAAATAGTGGATGATCATAGAGTGAGGTGGTGGTGGCTTGCTTTTGTCATAAAATAAGGAAAAGCAAATATTCCCTCAATAATTAGTCCAACCACCAATTCTTTTAATACATTTTTATAAAAACCCTGGAGATTTATATATTTTGGGGCCTTAGTTTATAATTTAAAGTTTTGGGTGAAAATCCCACGTTAAAATAATGAAAAACGGAGTTAAAACGAAGTCGTAGTCGTAAAACCGGTAAAAAGGGGCCGTCTTTGGGAGAGATTTGGGAGAGATTTCAAATAGAAAGAGATAGAGTGAAAACGATTTAGAGAGGTTTCGTTTGTGATTAATTTGAGTGTCCGGCTTCACAACGCAAGGTTCGTAAACCCCGTTAAACCGTGTTTTAGTGTCGTACACAATCCCGATGATTGTGCAATAGTGTTTTATCGCTTTGGTTCGTTGTTTAGCACTGTTAAGGCTAAGGAAAATCAAACACATGAACTTTCCAAATGATGATTTCTCATTAAAATAGCGAATTGTATAGTGATTACATAACGTAAACCCTAACATACAAGGGTTATTGGAGTTGACCGGTTTGACTTGTTGACTTTGTTTGACTTTGACTTGACCGAAATTTGACGGTTGTCACACATGAGGCGGTGGATTGCTGGCAACGCTCCAATCAGAATGATTACCCCTCTCAACGACCAAATCTAAGAGATCAATATCGATAGGCTAACCTTGTTTACCATAAGAGTCCCTCCACAGTGTGTAACGCCCGGTTCCCTGGTACGCATTTAATTATTATTTATTTATTTTGAAAGAAGGACTCGACGAGTTGGTAGCCCTGACTCGTCGAGTAGAAGGCAGTATATGTGCGGGTTTTAAGTGAGCTACTCGACGAGTCGCAGCCCTGACTCGATGAGTAGGACATGCTATATGAAACCCTAATCTTTAGGGTTTACACCCTATTTAAGCATCATATATGGCCTCCATCCCAACCTCCATCACCTCCAAACACTAATCTCGAAACCCTAATCAACCTTGAGTGATCTTGAGCTAGTTCTTGCCATTTTTGTGATTTAAGCTAGAAGAAGGAAGCAAAGGCTTGGAGTTGCAGAGGGAAGGTTGGAGATCCAGAGCTAAGGACTAATTTCTGTCTTCATAGAGGTATAAAGCTTATACCTTGGCTGTTATTCACTTAGATCTCCTTCTTAGCTTGTATGTAGTCATTTTTGGGCCATTTCCAAGGTCAATCCGAGATTTGAACCCTTGGGGATGAAAGGACTTCATATTTGGGCACTCTTGAGCTTTAGAAGCCCAAAGTTGCCACCTTTATTCAACCATGGCTCCATTCTTTGACTTAGACCTTCATTTTAGCTTGGATTGGGTGTTTTAGCTTCATAACACCATGCATGTACGTAAAGTTAGCAACTTTACTTGTAATGCTAGTCTAAGGAGTCCAAATCTATGAGTTAGAAGCATTGGAATGGATTAGAATCGACTGAATGGATATGTCACATGGAGGACTCGACGAGTTGTTCTTGGACTCGGCGAGTCGGGTCGTGAACCCTAACTCCTTTTCTGGTTGCGAGTGAAACCATTGAGTTTAGGAGATGACTCAGTGAGTTGGATAAGATTAGGACTCGGAAGCTGAAGAACTCGACGAATCCAAGGAGGGGACTCGACGAGTTAGAGTCGAGATGTCCCGATGTTATGACAGGAAGAAATCGACGAGTCTGGGAAGGGACTCGACGAGTTGACTTAGTTGACCACGTGTCTGAGTTGCTCATGAACTCGTCGAGTTGGGAGATGACTCGACGAGTTTGGGTTGACTGGGAGTTGACCTTGACTTTGACTTTGACCAGGATGTTGACTTTGAGTAGGGGTAAAATGGTTATTTTACCCTAATAAGGATTATCAGATTTTGATTAAGTGTTATTATGGAATTTATAGCCGGAGAGTCGCCGGAGTAGCAGACAGGGATTCCTCACCCGAGTTTTCAGCAGTTAGTCTTGCGAGGTGAGTTTCCATTCAGTAGGAACAGGTCTAAGGCACCAAGGCCGGCCCGTAGTATGATATGTTAGTAGCGGAGTGTGGGTGGGGCCCGTATCTCCTAGTTAGCAGAGTGTGGGCGGGGCCCGTATCTCCATGAGTGTGGGCGAGGCCCGTATCTCACAGTGTAGTTTGATTATGGATATATGCCTGACTGATAGATTTAGTTATACTTGTTGTTTGTGTGATACTTGTATGTATGTTTAGTAGTTGAGTGTGGGCGGGGGCCGTATCTCACAGCAGCTTAGTGTGGGCGGGGCCCGTATCTCATAGTAGTCGAGTGTGGGCGGGGCCCGTATCTCAAAGTAGCTTAGTGTGGGCGGGGCCCGTATCTCAGAGTCAACGGAGTGTGGGCGGGGCCCGTATCTCCTAGTTAGCGGAGTGTGGGCGGGGCCCGTATCTCTTAGTTGCATGTTATGTGTGTATGGTATGTGATAGTTTGGGGGAGCTCACTAAGCTTCGTGCTTACGGTTTTCAGTTTTGGTTTCAGGTACTTCCACTAACAAAGGGAAGGCTCGTGATGATCACATGGCACACACCACAGTCTTTAGCCTGGGAGTTTTACTATGATATTTTTGATATGAGATTTTGATATGCGACAGATATTATGATATTTTGAGACACATGGCTTATGATTTTATACTATGGCAATGATATTATGGTTTTAATAATGATTTAAAAACGAAAATTTTGGGTTGTATTTTTGGGATGTTTCACAGTGGTTGATCCATCTTGGTAATTCGATACATGGGTCACAAATCATGTGGCCCCAGACCTTCAAAAGATGAATGATGCAGATGAATACTATGGTCCTGACAAGCTTTAAGTTGGTAACGTTACTCACATTACTATTTCTCACATTGCTTCATCTCATCTGCATTCTATTAAGTTGCCATTTGTGCTTGTAGTTCCACAAATAACAAAACATCTTTTGAGTGTTTCTAAACTAACCGAGGATAATGATGTATATCTAGAGTTTTGGCCATCTCATTGCAATGTTAAGTCGTTGCAGGTCAAAACAATCCTCCAAGGGAACGTTGACCATGGTCTCTACCGTATCCCTTCCACTACAAATAAAACAACACCCACCATGGCTTTCACAGGAGTTCACACCACTCTTCATGGATGGCACAAGTGGTTAGCCCATCCTCATGCACCACTACTAAAGCGTCTTCTCTCCTTATTCAAGCTACCTATTTCTTCGAATCACTTTCCTTCTGTTTATGACTCTTGTCAATTATGAAAAAGTCATCGTTTATATTTAAATAATTCTCATGTTTCTTCTACAAAACCATTTCAACTACCGTATTTGGATGTTTGGGGGCCATCTCCCCTTTTTCTATTAAATGGAAACCGTTATTTCATTTTTTTGTTGATGATTGCACTAAATCCGTTTGGATTTACTTTTTATCTCATAAATCTCAAGTATTTCATGCCTTTTTTAAATTTTGAAAAATGATTCAAACTCAATTTAACAGTAAAATATAAAGCCTACAAACCGACTGGAGTGGAGAGTATAGAAATATTTCCAAATATCTTCAATCTCACGGTATTATTCATCGTGTATCATGTCCTTATACGCAAGAGCAAAATGGTGCGGTTGAACGCAAAAATTGCATCGTAATTGAAAAAGGGCCCATTGTTTTTGCACAATCATCTCTCCCTCACACATTCTGGGAATATGCTTTCAAAACCACCACATACCTCCATAATAGAACTATCACTCATGTCCTTACTTTTTTGTCCCCATATGAAAAGCTATACTCCAAAGTCCCAAATTATGCATTTATAAAGACCTTCAGCTGCTTATGTTATCCATTTCTTTGTCCACATAACAATCACAATATTGATTTTCGCTCCTTACCTTGTGTGTTCCTCAGCTACAGTGCTACTCACAAAGGTTACCTATGTTTCCATGCTCCCTCTTCCCGCATTTACATTTCCCGTCATGTTATCTTTAATGAAGATGTATTTCCATACTCTACGATTATCCTTCCGTCACCCACCGTATCTCCCACTCCATCCACTTCAGTATCCACCAATCTTCTACAACAACCTACCATTATATCTTCCACCAACTCTGATAACCCTTCACCTACTCCGCCTTCTAACATCACCCCAACTTCCTCACCTTCCACTACTCCAACCGTCATCTCTTTTCCTACTCCTCACTATCAAACACCTACTGATAGCTCACGAGCAAGACAACGTGACATACCTCTTGCATAGTATCAACCTGCTGACTCGAGTCAACATCTCATGATTACTAGAGCTTGTACAAACTCGTTAAAACCCAAATCCTTTTCCACCTATGTTTCACATGATCTCTCAATTGAACCTCGTACTTTTAAACAAGCCATTAAGCACACCTGTTGGCAACAAGCTATGCAACTTTTAATATGATGCACTAATGTGAAATACCACATGGTCACTTGTTACTTGTCCACCTAATGTGAATCTTGTAGGTTGAAAATGGATTTACCGGATCAAGCGAAAATCAGATGGTACAATCGAACGCTACAAGGAAGTAGCACAATGTTACAATCAAGAGGAATGGGTCGATTACTTTGAGACCTTCAGTCCGATCATTAAACCCACTACTATCCGACTGGTTCTATCTATTGCTATTTCAAATGGCTGATGCATTCTTCAATTGGATATCAACAACGCTTTACTCAATGGTGACTTGAAAGAAGATGTTTATATGAAACAACCTTCCAGGTTTCATGACCCCAACAATCCAACTCTTGTGTGTCGACTACATAAGGCTATCTACGGGATCAAACAAGTTCCTCGAGCTTGGTTCACTAAGCTAAAGAATTATCTTGTCACACAAGGATTTCATGCATGTCAATCGTATACTTCCTTATTGTTTCATGTCTCCACCATGGCTGTGATCTATATTCTTGTTTATGTAGATGATTTGATCATCACAGGTACGATGCTTATTCAACAGTTCATCAACAAACTTAACCAATTTTTTTTCACTCAAAGACTTGGTTATTTGCACTATTTCCTTAGCATTCAAATCAAACGACAATCCATGGGTCTAATGCTTAGTCAAGAGATCTATATTCGAGATATTATTGAACGAAGCCAAATGGGTAATGCTACGCGTATATCTACACCTGCCGACTCGAACTCCCGACTAACACTAGAAGGTGAAAATTTTATTTTTTGATCCAAAAATGTATCAACAGATTGTTGTCTCTCTACAATATGCTGCAATTCTAATTAGGTATGTCAATACATGCATTCATTTACAACTACTCATTGACAAGCTGTGAAAAGAATCTTAAGGTATCTTAATGGTACACTTGATCACTGTTTACATTTTTCACCTTCAGCCAAATCATCTCTTCTAGCCTTCTTGGATGCCGATTGGTTATCCGACAAGGATGGCAGTCGCTCCCAATACGGGTTTGCAATTTATCATGACAACAATCTTATAAGTTGGACATCTCGGAAACAAAAGGTAGCAACACGGTCTAGTATAGAAACTGAATATAGGGCCTTGGCATACACTGCTGTTGAACTTATATGGGTTAGACAACTTATGTCTGAGTTACATATTCTAGTAATTCATCCTCCCTTACTATTATGTGGCAATGTTTGTGCAATCTTCATGACCAAAAATCTGGTAATAAGTACACGTTTCAAACACATTGCCCTGGATTTTCATTTCATCCGAGAACAAGTTGAAGCTCAAGATCTCACCATTTCCAATGTTGCTTCGGAAGACCAATTGGCAGATATCTTCACTAAGGCTCTTCCTAAGGATCACTTTGTTGTCATTCATCACAAGCTTCAAGTTCATCCCTCTCATGAGCTTGCATGGGTGATAGCAGTAATCTAAGATGTACACATGTATAGGACCTTGTATTTAGGATTACAGGTGTCATTAGCTACTATATTGTACTCACACAATTGAATATCAATATACATCTCTACTTCTCTCTAATGTACAACCAGATTATTGTCAACAACACCAATAAGTATAGGGAATGCAAACGATAGTAACCATATGAAGAATATAGTCTACAAAATAAGCAAATTATTAGTAATTATCTACATATTTAACAATTTGTTGGACTATAATCTTCTTTCGGACCATTTGACGAACACCTTGTGTGCATCAAAGTCTAGACGGATCGTCGACTCTCTATTCGTCTCCAATCAATCCATAAAGGTTATTTGGCTTTGTAAAGTGAATCAACATGAGAACAGAGTTCTATTTGGCCCTATAAAGTAAAACAATTTCAAAAAATTTAGTTTGCTTCTATAGACACAAAATTCTTACAGCAAACATGTTATCTTATTAGTAAGTGGTGCTGAGGCAGTCAAATACAAAGTTCTGATTCTAGAATCTTGACAAAAAAATTGAAGTAAAATTCAACGAAATATGAACGGAGACTACCCAAACACACGTGTTTATGACGATTCAAGGAATGGCATTGACTAATCCATCAAGAAAAATCAAAAAAATGCAGTAAGAACATGGAAAAATCTTGAATTAGCTACCTGGATCTCCCTATTCTACTCTTTTTGTGAATAATCGAAGACAATTAGGGCAAGAGAAGACAAAAAAGAAACTCTTCAATCTACCTTTTTCCTATTACAATTTACACCAATAGAACCGATGCAGTGCAACAAATTTACCTCCAGATACCCGCACCTGATACGGCTCATAGGAATGAGCTCCAAAGAATTATCTGGTACACATCTTCTCGCCTACATGAGATTTGGCGCATTATTATATGGAATACTTTGCTTATTCTCAAAACCCTTGTATAGAGAAGGCAGAGAGAAGTCCATATCTTTCACTTATCTTTCCATTTCTTGATTTGATGAGGTTGAAGCTTAATTGATATTTGGGTCGTCCATCTGGAGAGAATATCCCAAAATGTCTCTCCGATTCTGCTCCAGGTTTCATTCCTTCATCAAACATTGAATACAAATACGTCTCTATTGATCTTCCAGGCTTCGCCGGTGTCCCTGTTATCCCGGTGACATGTGCAATCAAATTCTTATAATAAGTTTCTGCGGTCTGAAATGTCCACGCATCACCTCCTGCCGATGGCCACCCACTCTCCGACACAACAATCTCCACATTTTCTCCACCAAGAGATGCTTGAGCTGCGTAATGAGCATCTAAAATGGCGTCAAAGAGGTTAGAGTAGTTCCGGCCATTATCACTCACAACTGTTCCCGGTGACAAAAACAACGCATACAGTAGATTGCCATTAGCGTCAACAAAATAGGGGTAGATGTTTACAAGCATGGGCGAGTTGTTTTCAGCTAGAAATCTGATTATCGGCTCAATAAACTCTCGTGCATTGTCATTAAACGCGCCGTTGCTTGGTGGATAGGAGACGCCTAACAAACCGGCGTAGGTTGCCGTCGACACCTTGATTTGGTTCCCTAGGCCGGCGGCTGTAATGGCGTTGTGTAGATTTCGCATCGCCGGAAGTACGTAACTTACGTATTGACTATTCGCGTTGTTTGGATCGACTTCGTTGCCGACGGCGACGTATCTAAACCTGACGTCGGAGTAATTTTGAATATTGTTCCTAACCCATGTGTTCGCTGCGCTTTGTTGGCTGAGGGATTGCAGAGCATCATTAGGAACGCCGATGATGAGTTCGATATTGGTTCCTTTTAGGGCTTGAAGAGTAGCTCGATCTGGATCATAAATTCGCATTCTGGTTATGTTGTTGATCTTGTAAAGGTTCACCGCATCCTGTTGCGACGGCAAATCATCACCGACTCTTCCGTAACACACCCCTACAGGTTGCGCATCTTGTGCGACTGTAAACACAAAAATCATTGTTATATAATTCATCTTTATGATAATATACATAATACAATTGAATAATTGTAACTTTTCTAACAGTTAAAAAAACCATTTTTTTTTGTTATTCGGTTTTGAAAAATAGTAGTTCGCCTTTTACACAATTAAAAAGAAAATAATAGTTCAATTACCCAAACGATACGATAAAACGCCTGTGAGCAAAACGAAAACTGTATTCACGGGCCAAATGAAAAAAGAAACACACCTGTGATTATGAATACGAGAAGATCTACAAGTAACCAGAGCAACAGGAGCATTTTTGCCATAATTGAGGGGTTTTGAATGATTGAGATCTAATCATATAAAATATACAATGGACAAAATGTCAAAATCTACATGTCATTGTTTTAATTTTTGGAAAATTCCTGGAAGGAACAAAGATGGTTGGAATACAGACTATAAAAGTCAAAAATTTTCTTCCTATAATAAATAAATGAGTATCTAATTGCTACGTGGCAATTGTTAAGCCCCTCCTATTCAAAATGAAATACCAATTTTACCCCTTATAATCCTTTAAACTCTCAGGACGAAGTCTTATTCAAAATTGAATGGTATAAGAAATTCACCCTCTTCGTTTTCTCTATACTGCTCAACCAATATGCTTCTCTGCTACATTCTTGTCTGACGGCGGCAACAATCGATAGTCCCACGGATCCAATGGTTCTCCGCTTCTCAAACGATATCTATCGGTTTACTATGAATTAAGTGTTGGTTATTAATTCAATTTGAATCTTCATCTTATCCAAGTACACATCGATTTCCATCATATCATTTTTTTTTGTTGATTTATGTTCTGAGAATCCCTAATCTTAGATGTGTCATTCATTTTCGAGCGAACAACCAAAATGAAAGAAAGTGAAAGGCGAAACTCACGTGAATCGAAGAACTCTGAACACTGCGATACGATGCCCTTTTCCGCACTGCTTGCTCCTGCGAATTCACTAACACCATAACCAAATAGGATCTCAATCAATAGCTCAAAATCCTCAAGTTTGACCCCAAGTCAAACTTGATAAAAAAGTCAATGATAAATGGTCAACGAAAGTCAACAGACTGACCGCCACATCGTGGTCATCCTTGACCATGTCGGGGTGTCGATATGACAAAATAGTAGTGACCAACCTAGCCTCCACGTCATGGTGATCTTTGTCATGTCGTGGCCATTGGGTACTCAACAACTTAATGGGTTAAGCCGTTTTCTTCGATTCCAAGGGTTCTCCAACTCTGGTCTGGTCCATTTTAGGGTCTAGATGGATAAAGTTTCCAACTTTATCCATTAGAACTCTCCAAGGTGCGTAGATCTCAACTTTATGGTCCAAAACACTGCATGGTTTAAGCAATAAGCACTTAATCTATAAGGTCACTTCTCCAACAACTCCAGAAGAGTTTTTTAACACCATTCTCAAATAAAAATATGTGCTTTTCAGACATGCATGTCTTGAACTCTTATTAGGTCAAAAATTAGGCAAAAAGGGCCAAGATCCATGCATGGTCTCAAAGCTCAATCTTAGTCTAGATTCAAAGCACCAAATACTCCTAAAGGCCTGGAGATTCCTAAAGTTACAAGCTTTATGAGATCAAACCATCCAAAACAACAAGGCATAGATAAGGGTTGACAAAATCTAGAGATCTATAAGTTTACTCATCAAGATGAAGACTTTATACCTCCTGGAGATGTTTGAGGAAGACAAACTTTTGGATCTACATTGCTTTGGACTCCCAAGATGATCTACCACTACCTTCTTTCTTCACAAGCACCAAAAACACACACTTTAGGCTAAAACACACATACAAGAGGTCTAGGGTTTGCAAGGGACGATTATGAGGGATGGAGGCTGATGGGAGAGAGGCTTCAAGAAGTTAAGGTCATTTAATAGGGCTCAAACCCTTAAACTTTAGGGTTTTCTCCAATAGCGGCCACCACGTCATGGCACCTATTGCCACGTCGTGGTGGTTCAGTAAATCTTCGCGACCCATAAGCTATTTCCACGTCGTGGTCAGGCTCCACCACGCCGTGACCACCCAAAATGACATCTACACTTTTCATACCTGGAACGGGTGTTACAATGAACTTGACAATTATCAATCTTATACCCACGATCAAACCAAGTTAAACGCTTCGCTACCCAAGGCACTTCCCATGATACAATTCCAAATCCTCGAACCACTTCAGCTGGTAACGAAGATCTATAACCCTCAACCGGAATGGACATATCACCAATCCAACTACCCACTTGCCGAAAGAAAACGATGCACTCACAACATCTCTAACCAAATCCATTTAAATCCTATCGTCAATCCCAACATCTAAACAAACCCATGTAGTCAATTCATCACTCACACTCAAGAGTGATGGTTCACTACCGCTCTTTCCCTACTAGCAGTAGCAATTGATTCAATGCATGTCAACAATCAGCTGACATCCATCCTGAGCGACGCAAGTGCTCCTAAATTCTGACTTCGTTTTCCCAGAAAGGGACATCCAGCTTCCATATGGTATTTTCTTAAAGCTCCTGATGCGAAGACCGCACTCACAATTCCTGAAGACATGAACATGTGAACGACTCCTTTATACCCACGTTCTGACCAATCCTTTAAAATCCACAACTATCTTGAATTCCAATGACCAGATGAACTTATACGGCAACCCCTCTGACCCATTGTGCTAATCCTACATGTCGATCCAACTGTTGATCTCCCAATCAGAATACTTAATTTTCCTCTAAGCACGGCTCTTGGTATGCAAAAATGGTGTATAACAATTCTTTGAACAATGACTTAAGCAATCATAAAGGGACCCTGAACCTTAGATGGGATTATCAGAAACTTTCCAACATCACTATCTCGAACCTAACAATAGTGATATACACACTACTGTTTAATGAGGCCCCCGGAGGACTGAACCTTAACCTATTAAAATTTGTGTAAATTTCAATATAGTTCTTACAATTTTACTACACAAAAGATTTCTGATCCGTCAACACAACACTGGCCAATGAACATGCTTATTCTAGATGGAAATATCATTATAGAGATGGAGTTGAAAATACGTACCAGGGATTTCTTGAGGATCGACCTTGACCTCATGCAAGACGATGGGTGTTGGGGTCTGCATTCCCTCCGCCACCCATGCAGGACATCCGGATTTGAAATGACCAGACTGTTGACAATGAAAACATATTTGATCCTTCTTACAATCTCGGTGCACATGCCCTCTTTCCCCACACTTGAAACACCTAAAATTATAAAAAGCAAACCCGTGAGTTCCCCCACACTTGCCACATATATCATAGCCCCCCTGACTTCCAGCACCTAAATCAGCTGCATCGAACTCTCCACCTCCCTCCAATCGTTCTGAATCATGGGTCTTCCTTCTCTTTCCTGGTCGTTCCTCCACATCAAGATTTCCTTCTCCAGCAACCGCAACAACTTCTCTTGCATCACATAAGATTGTGGTCCGCTCCTCGATTTTGACAATCAGCATGTCAGTGATCCGACCAATGATATCGGGCAACTCTTCCAGTAAAATATGTGAAACCTCAGCGATAATCCAGTCACATAATCATGTGTCGCCCGCACCAATCTTAAAGGGCTGTGCTTCTCGACCAGGCATTGATATCCTATTAAACAAGACCAAAATGTCATCACTAATCCATCACACTTTACCCACTAATCAACAATACACATATTAATCCTCTATCGGCTTCTTAGAATCCTCGTGATGTTCCCCGATTCGAGTACGGATCTTGTGATTTCAGTAGTACGGGCCCAATACTACATTCCACCCCTATCCATAATTTCCTCAAGAATCATCTCGAATCCTCTAAGTCACCTCCTCAATCTGATACTCGAAATACTCGCTAAACAGCGCATCCAAACCCACTATAACACTTCCTAAGCTCTCCTAGGTTCCCGACCTCAACCTGCCATCAGCTGCTAAAAAACTCCCACTAATGTCAACTAACTACTTCATGAACACAATCACATGCCACAAAGCTTATATAATCCTTCGACTAAAAGACTCATCCCTACTACGGTTAGACTCAGACGAGAGCTGCGCAGTTGGGTCAAATCAATCTGAGATTATTCAACCCATGCAACATGTGACTTAACATATTCACTTAATAGTTAATTCACATCATCAAGAGTATCACAAAGCACAAAGCAAGCAACATTCGTGCAGTAACACTACAAGTCACCAGACAAACAAAGGACCTCCCAAGCTCACTTGCTACTACCATGCTAGGAGCTTCTATTCTCACTGCCAATTGCCTTATGTATGCAAATTATACACAATACATGATCAAATAGACTGTCGAATGAAAAACTCTACCCTAGGACCACAACCAGACAATGAACATGAAATAAGGCCAAATCAGTCATTCTATGGCTATATTATCCTAACCGTATACAATTTTTAAAGCATACACTTAGCAATTACTGATACCAATACATATTCCCAATCTAGCATGGTATCCAATGCTCCCTAGGCTAAAAGGCATCACAACTCAGGCCAATATATCATGCAATTTTTGAAAGTATCCCTAGCCTTATCCTAGAATGCAAACATTCATATCATATAACACATCAACATGTATGGGTATTAGGGGAATCACTTACTAAGCTCGACTGATTACACAAACCACACCCCCTTTTTATTTATAGAAGTCTTTTTTTTTAGAAATTTATTTTCTTTTAAAAGATTACCAACTCCTCAGTTTGAGTTCAGTCACACCCAAGAGTGTGTCCGAATCCCTGAAACCAAGGCTCTGATACCAACTTGTAACGTCCCAAAAATTATAAGGTAAAAATTTCATTTTTAAATTCAAACATAAACACCATTTATCATTTTCAATCATTCAAAAGTATATCAGAGTAAAAATAGTTATCAGAGTACAATCTCAAAATCATAAAGTTTTGGAAACATGGGTGGATGCGCTACGATCAAGCCGGACCCTTCCCTTTCGAACCAGAAGTACCTGAAACCATAACCATAAAACTGTAAGCACAAAGCTTAGTGAGTTCCCCAAAATACCACATACCATACATATCATTGGGCCTAGCCCTCACATGGGGCATAACCCTCACATTGGGCCCATCCCACCATAATGGTCCTAGCCTATCATATAATGGGCCTAGCCCATCATACAATGGGCCAAGCCCAACATACAATGCAAGAGTCATAGAGACAGCTAGCACATAACATACATTGGTCCTAGCCCTTCCTGATCCATGGGCCTAATCCAACATACGAATAGGCCTAGCCCGTTATACAATGGGCCTAGCTCAGCATACCATGCAAGAGTCACAAATATAACTATAATAACATATCCTAGTGGGTCGACATTGGTGCATTCGACCCACGAGTACAGTGAGGAGACTCACTTGAATCACGATGCTGACTAAAACCTTGCACAACGTCGCACCGATCACAACCAACAGCTCTTACCGCCAAAAGATGGGTGCAAAACACCTCCTAACAATCCACACAAGGAAAACCCTAAGTTTACCTTCTGAAAAATAGAGATTGACCAAAAAGTCAACCCATGTCAAAACTCAACAGTGAAAGTCAACGACCATAGTTGACTTTAGTTGATCGCCATGTCGTAGTTGTCACACCCCGATCCTTGTCGGAATCGATCAAGGCGTGATATATTGTTCAAAGTCTCATGACAACTATGTTATAATATGATTAGATTCAATTAAGTACTAAGTATGCAAACAAGATCCACAACATACAAATACAAATCCAAATACGAACAACATTTATTACATCAAATTTAAATTGTCTTGTGGATTTCTAAGGCACAACCTATTTTTCATCAATCTTCATTCTTCAAATCTGCATCATGGGTAAAAACAGGTCAACTACGAGAGTTGGTGAGTAATCTAATTTTAGTAGAGAAAGTTGTGAAGTTGAAACATTTATAATTTGAAATTTGTTTTCTTTTGAAGTCGACAAACAATTGTATTTGAGATAACGGTTTATAAATCAAAAATTGATTAACAAATGATAACAACAACAATAAGTCCTCACCTTATATATATATATATATATATATATATATATATATATATATATATATATATATATATATATATATATATATATATATAGGATGGAGCATCTAATCATCAAACACACTCAACCACGTGCGATCAATCACCTTAGCGTCCCAAGGCGGGGTGGTCAACCCAATAGCGCTATTATTGTCCATAAAGTACCTCAAGAATACGGGCATAGTCATGGAGATTAGACTAAAAATGATAATGCACTACAAGTACATGTAGCGTAAACAAACAATAGTTATACAATTAATGACTCACGTATAAATGTCTCAACAATGTCTCAATTGTGATAAAACAATAAAATGAAGTTGGAACATATTAAAACCACATGATACACCCAAAAAGTATTGAAAATTATAAAATATGGGGTAGATTACTCACATTAGTCCCAAAACGAAATGCGTGTGTCGTACGATAGACGATTCGGGTCAAAATGACGTAGAACCTAATATAATTAATAGTTTTGGTTTAGGAACTGTTAAACGAGAATGGAGTATTAATAAATAATTAGACACATATTCTTATATTAGATGAATTAACAATAATTCATTTTGATTATAATATTAAGGTATTTATTTGTTAAATGAATTTTAAATTGAATTACTTACTTTGCATAATTAATTTATATTTTCAATTTAGGCCAGATTTTAATAATTTCTTATTAAAATAATAACTTGCCCATTTATAATTATTTACAGATTTTAACAATTATTTATATGAAATAATCATTAAAATGCATTTTTACATGCTTAAATACTTAGGAAAATAGTTTTAAATAGTAAACAGTATTGAAAAATTATGAAATTATTAGGAAATCATTATTTCATACAATATGAATTACTGTAAAATTTGTATATTTTTCTGAACTGTTTTAGTATTTATTTAATATTTTAATGTTTAAACAACACAAAATTCGGAAAAAATAGTAAATGATTCTCAAAAAATCTGTAAAATTAACCATAGTTTTATAACATGATGTAGAGCCCAGTGTATAAGTTTCAGATATTTGTGACTATGGGGAGTATTTTTTATATATTTCATTATTAATTAATCAGTTAAATCATAAATAATAGTACACAGTAGTATAAATGCATGAAACTTCATATATCATGTTTAATCAGTATACAGGTCATCCCAGAATTTTCTCAGAATTTATTGAATGCAACAAGTATTTTATGTGAATTATTGCCCTACTTTATTGCAATAATTATGATAATTCAATAAAAATAAGTTATTTTCTGAAAATTTCCAGAACTTCTTATTTTATTGATGGTATTCTGAGAAAAATCAGGTTTATGCAAAAAATGAGTTTTAGATATTTTGGTGGATTTAATTTGTTTCTTGTATGAATTTGAAACTTTTAACAACATACCTTGATGAATGCTTCAAGAGGGATGAAGATTTGAGTATAATAGATTGTTCTTGGATGGAATATGAGTATTCTTGGAGGAAATTTCGAGATTGAGAGTGAGAGAAAGAATAGAGAAGATTTAAGTGGTGAAGAGAATAATGTGTTGGGAGAAAAAGGAAAGGAAAGTGGATGGGAGGTGTGAGTGGGAGACCATGGGAATAATCTTTTTGCTTTTGGTGGTCTTCATAATTTCCCACTAACACAAGCATCTTTTACATAATTAATATAAGATTTTTATAAAATTTAAAGTAAAGTTTATAAAAAATAGAGTTTTATAAAATTTAATGTAAAGTTTATAAAAATGAAGTTTTATAAAAGATAGGTTATTATTTGATTATAACAATCTACTTTGATTTGAAGTTTAATTAGAGAATTCAAGTTTAATTCTTTTAATTTAATTAGAGCATTATACTTTGATTTGATTTTAATATGGTATCATAATTTACTTTGATTATAGTTATAACGTTGTACAATACTATGTTGCTATTAACGTCAAGTTATATCGTATTGTATGGGTTTTGATCCTATTAGCGTCAAGTAATCTTGAGTAGGGTTTATTAAATTTCCAATTGGGTTGGGTTGACCCGAATCCATTTTAGGCGGATGTCACAGTCTCCCCTACTTTAGGAAATTTCGTCCCGAAATTTAAGAAGAGAGTACCTTAAGAGAAAAGTTGTGGGTATTTGGTACGCATATGATCCTCACGCTCCCATGTATACTCAGGTCCACGTGCCGACTGCCACCTGACCTTAACCAGGGGAATGCGACTTCTTTTGAGTTGCTTTTCCTTTCGGTCAGCAATTTCCAAGGGTTTCTCGATAAATTGCATTGTCTCGTCGATTTGGATATCCTCGAGAGGAACATGAAGGTTCTCGTCTGCTAAACACTTCTTGAGGTTGGCTATATGAAATACCGGGTGAACTTTCTTAAGCTCTATTGGTAGATCCAACTCGTAGGCTACTGGTCCGATCCTTTTTATGATCTTAAACGGGCCTACGTAGCGTGGTGCCAATTTACCCTTGCGTCCAAATCGAACCACACCTTTCCATGGGGACACTTTTAACATGACCATGTCACCTACGGTAAATTCAAGCGGTTTGCGTCGCTTGTCGGCATAACTCTTTTGTCGGCTACGAGCTGCGAGAAGGTTATCGCGAATCTGAGTGATTTTGTCGGTTGTTTCCTGGATAAGCTCAGGACCAACGATTGGAGAATCCACTGTTGCGCGAATCACGTGGGACTCACCAATTTCATGCCAACAAATAGGAGATCGGCATTTACGGCCATACAATGCCTTAAATGGTGGCATCTTGATGCTAGAATGATAACTGTTATTATAGGAGAATTCCACCAACAGTAAATGAGAGTCCCAGTTTCCTCCGAAATCCAAGACACATGCCCTCAACATATCTTCGAGTGTTTGAATAGTCCTCTCAGATTGACCATCAGTCTGAGGATGATAGGCGGTACTGAGATCGAGGCGGGTTCCCATGGCTGTTTGAAGTGATTGCCAAAACCGAGAGAGAAATCTCCCATCACGATCTGAAATGATGCTGAGAGGAATGCCATGCCGACTAACTATCTCGTTGATGTAAATCCGAGCAAGTTTTTCGACTTTGAAATTTTCATGGATGGGAAGGAAATGAGCGGATTTGGTCAAACGGTCAATGATTATCCAAATGTTGTCGTGTCCTTTTGTGGTACGGGGAAGTTTGGTTACGAAATCCATGGCGATCGCTTCCCATTTCCACCTGGGGATTTCTGGTTGGACCAATAGTCCAGAGGGTCGTTGATGTTCTACTTTGACCCTGGAACATGTAAGACATTTGGCCACGAATAAAGCAATATCCTTTTTCATTCCCGACCACCAATAATTGGTTCTCAGGCCATGATACATCTTGTCAGTGCCCGGATGAATGGAATATCGGGTTTTATGGATTTCTTCCATCAGGAATATACGAAGATTGTCACGATCTGGGATCCAGATGCGATCTTGATAATAGAAAATACCATCAGATTTAGTTTCCAACTCCTCATCAATTCCCGTGGGCATGTCATTTTCGGTAATTGCCGAGTGTTGGGCTCCTCGAATTCGGTCGCTGAGATTGGACAAGATAGGAGAACATATTAGATGAAATGCATGGGCATGTTCTTTTCGGCTTAACGCGTCGGCTACGACGTTTGCCTTGCCCGGATGATAGCGTATTTCACACTCGTAATCATTTAGGAGCTCGACCCATCGTCTTTGCCTCATATTGAGTTCCTTTTGATTAAGAATATGTTGCAAGCTCTTGTGGTCGGTGAAAATTACGCATTTAGTGCCGTAAAGGTAATGCCTCCAAATTTTAAGAGCGAAAGTCACGGCACCGAGCTCCAAATCACGAGTCGTATAATTCCTTTCGTGGATTTTGAGTTGTCGTGATGCGTAAGCTATAACCTTTCCCCTTTGCATCAAAACACAACCTAGACCGAGATTGGAGGCATCGCAGAATACCACGAAATCTTCGGATCCTTCAGGGAGTGTAAGAATCAGAGCGTCACATAAACTTTGTTTAAGGGTTTGGAAAGCGTATTCCTGCTTGGGTCCCCAATCAAATGGTGTACCCTTGCAAGTGAGAGAAGTAAGCGGTAAAGCAATCTTTGAGAAATTTGAAATGAAACGCCGGTAATAGCCGGCTAAACCAAGGAAGGACCGAATTTCCTTGGGGGTACGGGGGGCTTTCCAATTCTTGACTGCTTCAACTTTTGCGGGATCGACTAAAATACCCTTGTCACTTACAATATGACCAAGGAATTGTACCTCATTTAACCAAAACTCGCATTTCGAAAATTTGGCGTAGAGCCGATTTCCTTGCAACGTTTGGAGAGTTAGGCGAAGGTGTCTTTCATGCTCTGCCCTTGTCTTGGAGTAAATGAGGATGTCATCAATAAAGACGATAACAAAACGGTCGAGATAAGGTTTAAATACCCGATTCATCAAGTCCATGAATACGGCAGGGGCATTTGTTAGGCCGAAAGGCATAACGGTGAACTCGTAATGACCATAGCGGGTTCGGAAAGCGGTTTTGGGGATGTCTTCTTCCCGTACTCGAAGTTGGTGATAACCCGAGCGAAGGTCAATTTTTGAGAAGCATGAAGCTCCTTGAAGCTGATCAAAAAGGTCGTCGATCCGAGGTAACGGATATCGGTTCTTGATGGTTAATTTATTTAACTCCCGATAATTGATACACATACGAAACGAACCATCTTTCTTTTTGATGAAGAGAACCAGGGCTCCCCAGGGTGAAGTACTAGGGCGGATAAATCCCTTATCGGTTAGTTCTTGGAGCTGACTTGCCAATTCTTGCATCTCGGTTGGAGCCAACCGATATGGAGACTTGGCTATGGGAGTAGCCTCAGGAACAAGATCGATGCGGAACTCTAGCTCACGTACTGGAAGGAGTCCAGATACGTCATCGGGAAAGATGTCGGGAAAGTCTCGTACTATCGGAATATCTTCAATCTTCTTTTCTTTGACCTTTGTTTCCACCAAATGGGCTAAGAAAGCCATGTATTCTTTTCGTAGATATGATCGAGCTTGAGTACATGACATAAGACTAAGCTTTTTCGAATGAGTCTCGCCATAAATACGAAGACTTTGACCGTCGGCGAGAGGAATACGAATGAACTTATCGTAACATACTATTTCAGCATGATTTTGGGATAGCCAATCCATTCCTACGATGATGTCGAAGCTACCAAGTTCCATAGGAACTAAATTGACAGAAAATTTATGACCGGAAAAATCGAAAGTGCAATCTTGGATGACTGCATTGAGTGAAACGTATTTTCCATCGGCGACTTCTACGGTAAAGTACTCATTAAGAATCGTGCGAGGTGTGTGAAGTATGGGCTCAAATTCCAAAGACACAAAACTTTTATCGGCACCTGAATCAAAAGTACTGACGCGTAGCAGTTATTTATGAGAAACGTACCATTTACGACCTTGTTATCGGTCTTTGCTTGGGTTGCGGTAATGACAAAGGTTCGGCCTTTGGGAGCTGGAACCTGCATTGTTGGATTTGCCTGGGCTTGGGTGTTGATGATATTGACTAACCTAGGACACGCGTTTTTGAAATGGGTGGGGTCACCACAGTTGAAGCATGTTCCAGTTGGATACCGGGTTTGTGTTTGCTGATTTGAGGGTAGATAGAGTGGTCGCTGAGTTTTTGGTGCACGACATGTGTCCGCCAAGTGGCCATAGCGACCACAATTCGTACAGAGGCGACACGGGCTGGTGGTCATATGGTGATAGTTACAGTGGTTACAGAGGGGGTGAGGTCCGGTATACGGCTTTTTATTTGGTTGGGCTGGTGGGGTGACTTGGGTGATAGGAGTAGCAGGGGTAATAACAGCATGGTTGTGGTGATGACGTTTCCGCTTCTTTTTGTCATGTCGGTGGGAGGACTCGGACTTGACAATTAGGGGGGTCTCAGGGGTCGACTTTTCAGTTGACATCTTTGAACCCTTGCGTGGGAGGACACCATCGTTCACATTGTCCTCGTTGAGTTGACCTGCTAATTCAATGGCGGATTCTAGGGTAGATGGCCTGCTGCTGGTCACCGAATCACGGATCTGGCGTGGTAACCCTTTGATGTAGCGGCGTATTGCAGTTTTCATAGGTTGAACCATGTGAGGTAGGAGTCTCGAGAGATCATGGAATCTATTGGTGTAGGTCGCGTTGTCGCCTCCCTCCTGTTTCAGATTCCAGAATTCATCCTCGAGAGTTTGCAATTCGCTGTCAGGGCAGAACTTCTCCATCATGCGTTCTTTTAGTTTTGACCAGGTCATTCCCAAGGCAACAGCCTCTCCCTTTGCCCGTTTTTCTAGGTTCCACCATGTGAGAGCATGACCTAGGAGGCACCCTGTAGCATGACGGACCATCAGGTCCTCAGGACACTCGCTATGGATGAAAGTACTCTCCATTTCTTCAATCCATGTGAGGAGTGCGGTGGCACCATCGGTGCCTTTGAAGTAAGGCGGATTGCAGTTACGAAAGTGCTTGAACGAGCAACGAGGAGTTGTTGCTGGAGCTTGTGGCTGAAGAGAATGAAGTTGGGTTGCAATTGTTGGGATGACGTTTGCTACCTCCTTGGAGACCAGGGCAGCTAGCCTTCTGTTGTTGCGAGCAGTGTATGGGGGTCGTAATGCCATCTACGAGAAACACGCATATGGACTTGTGAGTTATTTGTAAATTGATTATGGAAATAAAGTTTTTAGACATTGTTGGGTAAAATAATTGTAAAACACTTGTTGGGCCATGGTTAGGAGTGTTGGGCACCTTTTGGGCTTTCCATGGTTACTAAATGTGAAACATGTAGCATTTGCGTGGGCCCCCACAAAACTAAGTTTTCACATTTCTTTCCCACTTCTAGGCCCATTAGGGAACTTAATAGTCCAATGAGTTGGCCATTTTGGAGTGTATCCTTTCGGATACGTTTAATAAGGTCGGGTATTTTGATGGCTCAAAAGTAATGTGAATGACGCGCTTTGGCCTATAGGTTTGGGAACTCTCGCCTTTGGTCCCCAGATAAGCAAACTGGTCCCTCGGTTGATTGGGATGTATACGAATGCTTACCTAGTCAGGACTTTCGGGCTACCGGCACCTCCCCCTTCCAGTTACTACGCGTCCATTACTATGATCCTATCCAACTAGAGTGGATGACTTTGAATTTCCTATGAGCTCTAAGGAATACATATATGTATATACATTTTGTTAAATAACTTGAGTATGTGTGTGATTTTCAGAGAAAGTGGAGAATATTCACAAGTGTATGCACACATATAAGTGTCAGGAGTAATACGTATGCACATAAGGGAGCAATTAACACACAAAGGTATTCCTAGGATTTTCTAAGTGCGAATTGCATACAGTTGTGTGTGCATTTTATAAACTAGCATACGAGAGGACCCTAGAGGCTATATACTAGGTCAAGGCAATTAACCTAATTCCCTATAGTCAAGGGCTCTGATACCAATCTGTCACACCCCGATCCTTGTCGGAATTGATCAAGGCGTGATATATTGTTCAAAGTCTCATGACAACTATGTTATAATATGATTAGATTCAATTAAGTACTAAGTATGCAAACAAGATCCACAACATACAAATACAAATCCAAATACGAACAACATTTATTACATCAAATTTAAATTGTCTTGTGGATTTCTAAGGCACAACCTATTTTTCATCAATCTTCATTCTTCAAATCTGCATCATGGGTAAAAACAGGTCAACTACGAGAGTTGGTGAGTAATCTAATTTTAGTAGAGAAAGTTGTGAAGTTGAAACATTTATAATTTGAAATTTGTTTTCTTTTGAAGTCGACAAACAATTGTATTTGAGATAACGGTTTATAAATCAAAAATTGATTAACAAATGATAACAACAACAATAAGTCCTCACCCTATATATACATATGTATATATATATATATATATATATATATATATATATAGGATGGAGCATCTAATCATCAAACACATTCAACCACGTGCGATCAATCACCTTAGCGTCCCAAGGCGGGGTGGTCAACCCAATAGCGCTATTATTGTCCATAACGTACCTCAAGAATACGGGCATAGTCATGGAGATTAGACTAAAAATGATAATGCACTACAAGTACATGTAGCGTAAACAAACAATAGTTATACAATTAATGACTCACGTATAAATGTCCCAACAATGTCTCAATTGTGATAAAACAATAAAATGAAGTTGGAACATATTAGAACCACATGATACACCCAAAAAGTATTGAAAATTATAAAATATGGGGTAGATTACTCACATTAGTCCCAAAACGAAATGCGTGTGTCGTACGATAGACGATTCGGGTCAAAATGACGTAGAACCTAATATAATTAATAGTTTTGGTTTAGGAACTGTTAAACGAGAATGAAGTATTAATAAATAATTAGACACATATTCTTATATTAGATGAATTAACAATAATTCATTTTGATTATAATATTAAGGTATTTATTTGTTAAATGAATTTTAAATTGAATTACTTACTTTGTATAATTAATTTATATTTTCAATTTAGGCCAGATTTTAATAATTTCTTATTAAAATAATAACTTGCCCATTTATAATTATTTACAGATTTTAACAATTATTTATATGAAATAATCATTAAAATGCATTTTTACATGCTTAAATACTTAGGAAAATAGTTTTAAATAGTAAACAGTATTGAAAAATTATGAAATTATTAGGAAATCATTATTTCATACAATATGAATTACTGTAAAATTTGTATATTTTTCTGAACTGTTTTAGTGTTTATTTAATATTTTAATGTTTAAACAACACAAAATTCGGGAAAAATAGTAAATGATTCTCAAAAAATCTGTAAAATTAACCATAGTTTTATAACATGATGTAGAGCCCAGTGTATAAGTTTCAGATATTTATGACTATGGGAAGTATTTTTTATATATTTCATTATTAATTAATCAATTAAATCATAAATAATAGTACACAGTAATATAAATGCATGAAACTTCATATATCATGTTTAATCAGTATACAGGTCATCCCAGAATTTTCTCAGAATTTATTGAATGCAACAAGTATTTTATGTGAATTATTGCCCTACTTTATTGCAATAATTATGATAATTCAATAAAAATAAGTTATTTTCTGAAAATTTCCAGAACTTCTTATTTTATTGATGATATTCTGAGAAAAATCAGGTTTATGCAAAAAATGAGTTTTAGATATTTTGGTGGATTTAATTTGTTTCTTGTATGAATTTGAAACTTTTAACAACATACCTTGATGAATGCCTTAAGAGGGATGAAGATTTGAGTATAATAGATTGTTCTTGGATGAAATATGAGTATTCTTGGAGGAAATTTCGAGATTGAGAGAGAGAAAGAATAGAGAAGATTTAAGTGGTGAAGAGAATAATGTATTGGGAGAAAAAGGAAAGGAAAGTGGATGGCAGGTGTGAGTGGGAGACCATGGGAATAATCTTTTTGCTTTTGGTGGTCTTCATAATTTCCCACTAACACAAGCATCTTTTACATAATTAATATAAGATTTTTATAAAATTTAAAGTAAAGTTTATAAAAAATAGAGTTTTATAAAATTTAATGTAAAGTTTATAAAAATGAAGTTTTATAAAAGATATGTTATTATTTGATTATAACAATCTACTTTGATTTGAAGTTTAATTAGAGAATTCAAGTTTGATTCTTTTAATTTAATTAGAGCATTATACTTTGATTTGATTTTAATATGGTATCATAATTTACTTTGATTATAGTTATAACGTTGTACAATACTATGTTGCTATTAACGTCAAGTTATATCGTATTGTATGGGTTTTGATCCTATTAGCGTCAAGTAATCTTGAGTAGGGTTTATTAAATTTCCAATTGGGTTGGGTTGACCCGAATCCATTTTAGGCGGATGTCACAGTCTCCCCTACTTTAGGAAATTTCGTCCCGAAATTTAAGAAGAGAGTACCTTAAGAGAAAAGTTGTGGGTATTTGGTACGCATATGATCCTCACGCTCCCATGTATACTCAGGTCCACGTGCCGACTGCCACCTGACCTTAACCAGGGGAATGCGACTTCTTTTGAGTTGCTTTTCCTTTCGGTCAGCAATTTCCAAGGGTTTCTCGATAAATTGCATTGTCTCGTCGATTTGGATATCCTCGAGAGGAACATGAAGGTTCTCGTCTGCTAAACACTTCTTGAGGTTGGCTATATGAAATACCGGGTGAACTTTCTTAAGCTCTATTGGTAGATCCAACTCGTAGGCTACTGGTCCGATCCTTTTTATGATCTTAAACGGGCCTACGTAGCGTGGTGCCAATTTACCCTTGCGTCCAAATCGAACCACACCTTTCCATGGGGACACTTTTAACATGACCATGTCACCTACGGTAAATTCAAGCGGTTTGCGTCGCTTGTCGGCATAACTCTTTTGTCGGCTACGAGCTGCGAGAAGGTTATCGCGAATCTGAGTGATTTTGTCGGTTGTTTCCTGGATAAGCTCAGGACCAACGATTGGAGAATCCACTGTTGCGCGAATCACGTGGGACTCACCAATTTCATGCCAACAAATAGGAGATCGGCATTTAGGCGGATGTCACAGTAGTCCTCCTTGGTGATGCCGTACCCTTTACTCAACCAAACATTCGGGAAAATTTCTAGTCGCCACGCCGTGGCGACCTATGGCCATGCCGTGGGCATTGGGTTTCCAGTAGCTTAATGGATTAAGCTACTTTCCTCGATTCCAAGAGCTCCAAATCTCAAATCTGGTCCAAACTATGGTCTAAATGGATAAATTTTCCAGCTTTATCCAATAAGACACCCAAAGAGATCAAGATCTCAAACCCTAGGTCCAAATAAAGCCAAAATCCACAATGTCTTAACCATTAAGCCCTTAATCCGAAAACGTCTTTAACCCCAACTCTTCTAGAAGCTAAAGGGAGTGCCAAAGGTCCATAAAAATGATTACTTGATGGACATTCATGCCTCATTCTTGTCCTTAACTCAACCTAGGTCAAAAGGCTAGAAAATGACCTATAACTCAAGCAAGATTCACAAATCAAAATCAAACTTCAGATCCATAAGATATGATGCTCAAGGGACACTAGAGAGCAATAAAGTTGCCAACTTTATTCCGTCCATTCACTCAAATCAACTCTATGAACCTAAAAGGGACCAAAACAACCTAGATCTAAGAGAATAACTCAAAAGGCAGATACTTGAATCCTTACAAATGGTCCAAAAGGTGATGATAATGTTGATTCCTTGCAAGCTCCACCAAATATCACATTCTTCTTCTTCTTCTTCTCTTCTTCTTCAAGCCAAGAAAGTTCTGAAAAGCTTAAGAATCAAACAAAAGATGAAGGCTAGGGTTTATTTGAGATGAAAGAGGGCTTGGAGGCTGATAATGAACTCTAAAATGGGTTTAGAGAGGTTTAAATATGAAGGAAAACCTAAAAGAATGATGAGATTGGTCCAGAACAGCTGTCACGCCGTGGCAACTCTTGTTCAAGCCTTGGTGGCTCAATAAAATGTGTGTGCCATTTATTCAATGCCACGTCGTAGGCATCCTTGCTCCACACCATGGCATAGAGTTTTTCCCCAAAAACTCCATCTTTAGCCCTAGAGAATAAAAACTAAACCATACAGGAACATGGGTGTTACAACTGTGGTTGCTTAGTGTGTGCATCATAGTTGTACATAACTAACATTTTATAACATGAGAATGTTTTATTTAGCCTTATTTCATGTTCCTTGTTTGGTTGTAGGCTTAGGGTAGAATCAATTATTCGTTTGTCTATCAAATCCAGTGTTATGTATGATTAGCATACGCAAGGCGGCTACAGGGTTAGTGTGTAACATTCATTATTCAGGTAAATTTACATTTTTTTTACCCAAAGTGGATTTTTCTTACAATTTGGTCCCAAGGCCCCCTTATAAGGGACATATGACTTTGTGCGTACGTTGGGCGTACTCTTTTGTACGCTAGGCGTATGTGGCAAAAATGCAAACCCTAATTTTTCGGGTTTAAGCACTATTGAAGCATCATTAACTTCTTAAGTCATTTCCCCTCATCAGCCTCCATCTCAACCATCTATACATCATAAGTTTTCAAACTAAAAAAATTATGGTATGATATGGTCAAACTTCAATCACAAAAAGTGATGTTAATATCGTAAATTTATAATATGTTTTGAATTTTGATCACAGCCCAAATATGTTTAATTATTTATTGCTCACTATTTGGTTAGACCATCCGTTATGGTCTTCACGACCACAACCTCCTTCCACCTCCACGTCACCATCATCGTCTTCCTCAACATAGTCGGGATGGTGCTCAATATCGACTTGCTCATGGTTTGCAAGAGAGAAGAACAGAGGAGAAGAGAGACCTGATTGTTCGTCCTCATTCGTCCTCCCCAATACAAACCACCACGACCACGAGCCACGATGAGGCACCGGGATGGTGTGCACGATCGTGGTTCGTGGACAGTTACACCACAGAGGCCTTCGTCTTGGGTATACCGGATGACCTTATATAATTGCTTGTCCTCTTTCATAAGTGAATATTCAATATATAATGTAACATCCCAAAAATACAGTCTGAAAATTTTGTTTTAAATCAGTAATAAAACCATAGTCATCAAACGTCATAGAAAATCACAACAATGTATCGCAGAATAATATAACAACTGTCATGTATATTAGAGTATAAACATCCCAGGCTGAACAAATGGTGTGTGCACTGCAATCTTTCCGAGCTCCTCTTTTGAAAACTGAGTACCTGAAACCAAAACTGAAAACTGTAAGCACGAAGCTTAGTGAGTCTCCCCAACTACCACATACCACACAATAACACATAAAGCACATACTAGGCCTCGCCCATTGCATCAGACCGAAGTCCGGAAACTGCATCGGACAGAAGTCCGGAACTAACCAGGGCCTTGCCCTCTGCATCGGACCGAAGTCCGGAAACTGCATCGGACCGAAGTCCGGAACTAACCAGGGCCTTGCCCTCTTCATCGGACCGAAGTCCGGAAACTGACTGAACATAGCATAACATGATCATGACATATAATATGAACACATATACTGCTTACTACATCGGACCATAGTCCGGAACACATAACATATACCATGCCTGTATCACAAAGACACCAAGCATACTGAACTACTGCATCAGACTAAAGTCTGGAACTACTGCTAACTTAAACGGGCCGGCATTGTGGCCGTAGACCCGTTCCTACTGAAAGGAAACCGACCTCACGCTGCTGAAGTGCTGTAGACACAATCCCACACTGTTGAAGTCCCGCAGACTCAACCCCAGCTGTTGGATGACAGATTCCCGAACTATCAACACCAAAATAACACCCAATTAATAATTGGGTTCTATCACATATCCATAATTTCATGCTTGGGGTAAAAGACTACTTTACCCTTAACTTAGCTTGACTCAGGCCCAAAGCCTAATCCAAAGGCCCAAAAGTCTAATAATGGACCCAAGCCCAACTATGGCCCAATTTTCTAAATTGGGCCCAACCTCCACATAGTCTTGCCTTAAGGCCCAATCATTCATTCTTGGTCCAACACTTGACATTCTCATGGTCCAACATCTCATAATCATCAAGGCCCAAACTATAGCCTCTTTATGGCCCAATTTTCTAAATTGGGCCCAAACCCTCATATGGGCCTTACCCAAAAGCCCATCTAAAAATTCTAGTCCATATAATCATTCTTGGATGGCCCATTATTGGCCCAATTACCAAAACCCAATCGAAAGGCCCAAGTGAAAGTAGGGTTTCACATAAAATGACGATTAGGGTTAAGTATCTCTTACTTAACCAATTAAGGACTTAATCCATTAAGTCCTTTACTCTACTAGATAAATGATATGGAGAAATTGGGCTTAATACACAACCCAATCTCAATAGCCCAAAAGTGGGTCCAATAAGTCTAAGGCCCAATTACTCACAATTAGGGTTTTCTAAACCCTAATTAGGGTTTTTCACTCAACCATGGCCCAATAGGCCCAAAAATGTATCTTTAAGCCCATTAGGGTTTTTGCTAGTAGGGCACCACCCACTACCACCTTGGGTAGTGGTGATCATCGGCGGCACACGGCGGCGGCCACCACCTTACGGTGGTGGTTACTATTATTTTTTATTATTATTGCTAATTACAATTATAGTTACAAGGCTTTAATCCAAAATTACACACACACTAACTAACACACACACACATAGCCACTCTAGTGGTAGCCGGTGGTGGTAGAGGGTGGCAGCCACCATGGTTGGCAACCATGGTGGTTTTTCCATGGTTTCCGGCCAAAAAGCACACCTCTACTAACTAAGCAACGCCGAACCCGCAACACTTGAGCTGAACCCGAGAAACACGCCTATTAGACTTCTTGTGGTGGCAGGCGGCGAGGATGACGGCAGCATCCACCATGGCCGACTGCCATGGTGGTTCTTTCACAGCTACCCTTCGACAGAAAACTCACGCAACCATAAGACTAGTGACAGCAGCACCGGATACACACATACTTGCGTTACATGCATGAAACGCACACCACAAACTCCCTTGGAGTGACTGTTGACCGGAGCAGCGGAGAAGAATCGCGTGAGCGGCGACGGACGCGACTGTGGGGTAGCACCGAGGGTCCGAGAAGGAACTCCACCATGACGACATTAGCAGCAACAACAAGAAAAGGTACCTTCGCTCTTGGTCCTCACCGACGTCGGCCATGAGAGTGACGATGTTCCGGTTGACAGCCCGCATCGGCGGCAAAGCATTGGTGGCTAACGGCAGTCGACGGGCGTCCCAGAGTTGATGGGAAAAACGAGGAGAAGGGGGAGCGACGGCTGGGGAGTCACAAGGGTAGTGGTGGCTGTGGAAATCACGATCTAGGGTTTGGGTTCTTTGGCTGCACCCCTTTGACGAGAGGATGAGGGATCGGATATATCCCGTAACTCCAAACCAAACTACACTGGCAAAAATACACTTTTGGTCCCTCCTCCCCATATAATTTTCAGCATCAATCCAAAATTTACCTTTTAAACTCTGATCCCATAAATTCCTTTCATAATAGATCCCTATATTACCAATAAGCCCCTTAAGCCTTCAACTCTTTTCAATTTAAATCCATTTATTACCAAACTCACCCTGACTTCTATAATTATGACTTTTAACTCCTCGAAACTAACGCCTCGCTCAATTATTATTCATTTTAAGGATTCTATACATTTATTTATTTATTTTATAAACGGGGTGTTACCCCCCACTTAAATTTGATTTCGTCCTCGAAATCACTCCTTATCATACCTTACACGCTAACCACTCAAGTAACATGGTCACCATCCTGGGCGCACCCTAACCTTCTCAGGGTAGTTGTGACCAATCATCACAAAGCCCTAACATCTGCAGGCGAACTAATCCCTCACAACAAGCTCACATCTACTTCCTCTGGATTCTGATGTCTCGAGATGGTCTGAATCCCTGACAGACCACTCATACTAGGTCATTATTGTTGAATCCAGTCCTCTTGTCTCTCAGCTGCCTACCCATCTCCTGATAACTCAAGGCTCCCACTAGAAAAACAGAATCACAAATCCATTATCCTTGTGATTCAATTATACTTTGCCAATGATCAGCTATTTCCACTGCGAGTAACTTGTCACTATCCATTTCAACCAGCTATTTTGTCCGTACTTGCAACCTAAACACAATTACTAACACCGCCCAAACACTGAAACTGTCCGAACACTGAACTGCCTGAAGCAGTATGTTGCCACATGGCTGCTTCCGAAATCTATCTAGGCCTTCCTGGTCTTAACTGATTCGCCAATCATCTGAAGTACCGGGTTCCGGCCCGGTTGCGGAGCCAAAGGACTCCCACTTAGTCACTTCACACGACTTCTGAACAAATTCCTTCTCTAGAACTAGTTGCCACTAGTTACCATGCCACTTAGGCTCTAATAACTTTTTGATCTAACTGATCGAGTCCATACGTCGAATCCTAACGTCACCAAACCCAAGGCTAAAAGTGATTGCTACATGACCATTGGTAGCCTCATGTCATAAATGACCTTAAGCAGTCCACTGCTTCCTTGCTCTCATCTCTGTAGTGACGCTTCTACAATCTTATCACTGGATTAACCAGGTCTAATCCGTCTAGGAAATTCCGAAATCCAATCCGTGGATTTCCATATCCTCACTGCTACACCCGAACTGGTGGGTACTACTGTTCTTTTCGCGTCCTAACAACGCACTCACGCTATCTACCAACCTAGTGAATGTTGCGGCTACAACCACAAACTTACATCACTCAACACTATCTGCTAATCTTGTGAATGCTACGTCTACACCCGCAGACTTACAACACTCTATCACTATCTGACTGCTAGTGAATGCTACGGCTACACCCGCAGACTTACAACACTCTAATACTATCTGGCTGCTAGTGAATGCTACGGCTACACCCGTAGACTTACAACACTCTAACACTATCTGACTTCTAGTGAATGTTACGGCTACACCCGCAGACTTACAACACTCTAACACTATCTGGCTGCTAGTGAATGCTACGGCTACACCCGCAGACTTACAACACTCTGGCACTATCTCATTCGCTGGTTACTGATCCGAACACATCCAACGTCGAGCATACACACGACCTAGAATCCAAAACTAAACCCATGTCCTGACTGGAATCCCCCACCTGATTCCCTAAGACTTGCTGGCATTCATTCCGAGAACGCGATCTCATAATGAGCAAGTTTTCTGAACTTCCATTTAACACTACCCTCAAAATATACAGCCACTTGGGCTGTCTTCCTTCCTGACAAAGATGCGAAGCTTATTCCAGTTTCAAAACTGCTCCTACTTTCGAATCCCTAGATGATTCTCCCTCACTTTGATTCAACTAACGTCTTACAACACAATACTAGAAGGATTCTCAATCCTTCTTACCATTCTATGCTCAATCTGCTGAAACCACGCTTAACATTGCTAGTGTTTCAATACTAGCCAGCCCAACATATCACACCGCCTCCAAGAACCCAAATAAATCTCCGGTAATAACTCGCTAAACCCAGGAAGCTCCGAATCTCAGTTGGAGACCTCGGAATATCCCACTGCATCACGGCCTCTATCTTGGCCGGATCGACTAGAATATCCTTCTGATTGACAAGGTGCCCAAGAAATTGCACCCCGCGCAACCAGAACTCACAATTGGAGAACCTTGCAAAAATTCTCTCCCTGCTCAAAGTCTCTAGCACCTCCCTCA
This sequence comes from Lactuca virosa, assembly GCF_052849685.1. NCBI lineage: Eukaryota > Viridiplantae > Streptophyta > Magnoliopsida > Asterales > Asteraceae > Lactuca > Lactuca virosa. The sequence goes on from NC_136426.1 coordinate 90,777,772, forward strand.
AGTGCTTCTCGTGCTGCTCCTCAGTCCTGGAATCAACCAAGATGACGTTGTACTTTCCCAATCGCGTAATCTGAGGGATTGCTCTATCACTATTCGCTAATGCTTCTCGGTATGCAACTGGCACATGACATCTCTTAAAAATATAATTCAGACACAAACGGAGGATAACTCAGGATTACACTTACTCAAACCCTTGAAACGAAAGACTCCATCGTGCAGTTTCCCGCATGTGTTGTACTAAATCTAACCCTGCTGGTCCGAAATCTAGGGTCTTCTCCCGAGACACCTCAATATAAGCAACTGGTCTAATTCCATCTTACTAATGTGCTCCAAATCCATATCTCGTTCTCAGATTCAAGAAGTCATATCATTTAGGGTCTTACACCCCGAGATACTCGTGATCTCCCTGCTATCATTCTACAATATGTTCTGATAACTTACCTTCTTTATTTCCTCATATGTTGCATACTGTGGTACCATATAAGCTCTTTCCCGAGACTTGGCAGTGATCTCTGCCACAGTCTCAGTCGTCTAGTGGAGATCTAACAACTCTTGCGCCAACTGCTGCGCCTCAATCGCCTGGGCACACTCTGCCCAGAATATGATCTAATAGTCATCCCATGACATAACATCAACCGCATCATCACTCAACTCACTACCAACCTCCTCCTATCAATCTCGTGCTCTATCCCTCAGGAGACAGGAAGTAAGTCAGATCTTGTCTCCTTTCAAGACAACGTCTGGTACGAAAAATATTGGTGACATCTGCCAACCATCTACTGCTAACAATGGGGTCCCTAACCCCCATGACAATTTGAAGCCTCACAAAATCTGAATTTCCCGAAACATCAACGTACGGGTCTCTATCATGACTGCTACCTCAGTGCAGAATGCACTCGACCTCTCATCACAAATCTCTATAATGCCCTCCTTGATCACACTGAAGATCACAGGAGTCTGGTCAATGATACTGCGCGAAATTCTCAGATGGAAAGAACTCCCTCATCTGATCATCAATCTGCCCGGCTCCAGAGTCTGTGCCCGATCCCTCGTCGACACCAGAACTACCATCTGGTCTACCACGTAGCGTCACTATACTCGGAAACATACCATCACTAACATCACAATACTCATCCAAACTCGAGGGATCTCACACACTACAAGTTCCCTGGTCTCATCTTAGCCTTCCTTGATTCGAGTACAGATCCTCTGCTTTCAGTAGTACGGGCCCATACTACCTTCCACATCTATCCGTACTTTCTTCAAGAACTGCCTTGACTCCACCAAGTCACTACTACTACTACTGATCTTTGCTACTCTCATCCTAGGCTTGCCCTAGGGAAATCTCTGACTCCACCCAAACCAGTCCTCAGCTACTGAAGGCCTCCTTGTAATGCCGACTAGCCATCACCTGAATACCATCACATGTGACAAGGCTCAGATAATCCTTCGAGTAACAGACTCGTCCCTACAACTGTTAGACTCAAACAAGAGCTGCGTAATAGGGCCAAATCCAGCACTCTGAGATTATTCAACCCTGATCACATGTGACGTGACGTATTCACCTAATGGCTAACCCCCATCACTCAGGGTCCCACAAAGCACAAAGCAAGCAGCATTCAGACACATGAGACTACTCAAGCAATTCTATCCTCATGACAAGAAACTGTACTAGCATACAATGCTAAGCTCATACTATCAGGCATAACCTAAACAGGCCATCCTACTACTGTCTACTCAATACTATCATGCAACTCTCATACAGCTGGAACACATAAAGCAGGCACATAAGGCATCCTCCTAGATCCTTAGTCCTATTCGAGCATGCTATTCTACTGAAACTGAAACTGATAATCATAACATAAACTTGTATGGGTAATTTGGGAGTACTTACTTGAGCTCGGCTGATTGAATGCACCACACCCTTTTCTCTTTTCAAAATTCTTTTCGCTATTTCTAAAACTCTTTTCTCTATACTTTTCTAAAATTGTTTTCATTTCTCACAACCCTTTTGTAAACATGGTTTTTCTCTTGAAAACTTTATACCACTTCCTTAATTTGAGTTCAGACACACCCGAAAGTGTGCCCGAATCCCTCAAACCAAGGCTCTGATACCAACTTGTAACATCCCAAAGATACAGTCTGAAAATTTCGTTTTAAATCAGTAATAAAACCATAGTCATCATACGTCATAGAAAATCACAACAATGTATCCCAGAATAATATAACAACTGTCATGTATAGCAGAGTATAAACATCCCACGCTGAACAAATGGTGTGTGCACTGCAATCTTTCCGAACTCCTCTTTTGAAAACTGAGTACCTGAAACCAAAACTGAAAACTACAAGCACGAAGCTTAGTGAGTCTCCCCAACTACCACATACCATACAATAACACATAAAGCACATACTGGGCCTCGCCCACTGCATCGGACCGAAGTCCGGAAACTGCATCGGACCGAAGTCTGGAACTAACTAAGGCCTTGCCCTCTGCATCGGACCGAAGTCCGGAACTAACCAGGGCCTTGCCCTCTGCATCGGACCGAAGTCCGGAAACTGCATCGGACCGAAGTCCGGAACTAACCAGGGCCTTGCCCTCTGCATCAGACCGAAGTCCGGAACTAACCAGGGCCTTGCCCTCTGCATCATACCGAAGAACGGAAACTGACTGAACATAGCATAACATGATCATGACATATAATATGAACACATATACTGCTTACTATATCGGACCATAGTCCGGAACACATAACACATACCATGCCTGTATCACAAAGACACCAAGCATACTCAACTACTGCATCGGACTGAAGTTCGGAACTACTGCTAACTTAAACGGGCCGACATTGTGGCCGTAGACCCGTTCCTACTGAAAGGAAACTCACCTCACGCTACTGAAGTCCCGTAGACACAATCCCACACTGCTGAAGTCCCGCAGACTCAACCCCGGCTGCTGGATGACAGATTCCCGAACTGTCAACACCAAAATAACACCCAATTAATAATTGTGTTCTATCACATATGGATAATTTCATGCTTGGGGTAAAAGACTACTTTACCCTTAACTTAGCTTGACTCAGGCCCAAAGCCCAATCCAAAGGCCCAAAAGTCTAATAATGGACCAAAGCCCAACTATGGCCCAATTTTCTAAATTGGGCCCAACCTCCACATAGTCTTGCCTTAAGGCCCAATCATTCATTCTTGGTCCAACACTTGACATTCTCATGGTCCAACATCTCATAATCATCAAGGCCCAAACTATAGCCTCTTTATGGCCCAATTTTCTAAATTGGGCCCAAACCCTCATATGGGCCTTACCCGAAAGCCCATCTAAAAATTCTAGTCCATATAATCATTCTTGGATGGCCCATTATTGGCCCAATTACCAAAACCCAATCGAAAGGCCCAAGTGAAACTAGGGTTTCACATAAAATGACGATTAGGGTTAAGTGTCTCTTACTTAACCCATTAAGAACTTAATCCATTAAGTCCTTTACTCTACTAGATAAATGATATGGAGAAATTGGGCTTAATACACAACCCAATCTCAATAGCCCAAAAGTGGGTCCAATAAGTCTAAGGCCCAATTACTCACAATTAGGGTTTTCTAAACCCTAATTAGGGTTTTTCACTCAACCATGGCCCAATAGGCCCAAAAATGTATCTTTAAGCCCATTAGGGTTTTTGCTAGTAGGGCACCACCCACTACCACCTTGGGTAGTGGTGATCAACGGCGGCACACGACGGCGGCCACCACCTTACGGTGGTGGTTACTATTATTTTTTATTATTATTGCTAATTACAATTATAGTTACAAGGCTTTAATCCAAAATTACACACGCACTAACTAACACACACACACAGCCACTCTAGTGGTGGCCGGTGGTGGTAGAGGGTGGCAGCCACCATGGTTGGCAACCATGGTGGTTTTTCCATGGTTTCCGGCCAAAAAGCACACCTCTACTAACTAAGCAACACCGAACCCGCAACACTTGAGATGAACCCGAGAAACACGCCCATTAGACTTCTTGTGGTGGCAGGCGGCGAGGATGACGGCAGCAGCCACCATGGCCGACTGCCATGGTGGTTCTTTCACAGCTACCCTTCGACAGAAAACTCACGCAACCATAAGACTAGTGACAGCAGCACCGGATACACACATACTTGCGTTACATGGATGAAACGCACACCACAAACTCCCTTGGAGTGACTGTTGACCGGAGCAGCGGAGAAGAATCGCGTGAGCGGAGGCGGACGCGACTGTGGGGTAGCACCGAGGGTCCGAGAAGGTACTCCACCATGAACGACATTAGCAGCAACATCAAGAAAAGGGACCTTCGCTCTTGGTCCTCACCGACATCGGCCATGAGAGTGACGATGTGCCGGTTGACAGCCAGCATCGGCGGCAAAGCATTGGTGGCTAACGGCAGTCGTCGGGCGTCCCGGAGTTGATTGGAAAAACAAGGAGAAGGGGGAGCGACGGCTGGGGAGTCACAAGGGTAGTGGCGGCTGTGGAAATCACGATCTAGGGTTTGGGTTCTTTGGCTGCACCCCTTTGACGAGAGGATGAGGGATAAGATATATCCCGTAACTCCAAACCAAACTACATTGGCAAAAATACACTTTTGGCCCCTCCTCCCCATATAATTTTCAGCATCAATCCAAAATTTACCTTTTAAACCCTGATCCCATAAATTCCTTTCATAATAGATCCCTATATTACCAATAAGCCCCTTAAGCCTTCAAATCTTTTCAATTTAAATCCATTTATTACCAAACGCACCCTGACTTCTGTAATTATGACTTTTAACTCCTCGAAACTAACGCCTCGCTCAATTATTATTCATTTTAGGGCTTCTATACATTTATTTATTTATTTTATAAACGGGGTGTTACATATAAAGTAAATGGAGGAAACGTATACTCTCTCGAATACATAATCATGGAACCTATGTATCAAACTAATATTTTTAATAATGAAACAATCAGTTATATGTAATATACATAATACATTCTCTTAGTCTTAGCGATAAGAGGACGATTGCTCAAATTATTACAAAAAATATTCAAATATTTTTTTAAGTTCATTCGTAAAAATGCCAGCAATCAATCTGGTAGCGTGATGGGACGTGCATAGCACGAACACCTCCTTTGGCGACTTATTCTCGACAAAATGTCTATCAATATCATTTTTAGTGCGTTGACATTTACATTATCACCATATATTAGTGGCTATGGTAACCATATGTAATAATTCAAGAAAGAGATTGAAAATCCAACATGTTTCTGATACAACGTTTGTGACCCCACGATATTCTACTTCAAGACTTGATCTTGATATTGTAGTTTCACATTTGGAGGGCCATAAGATCAAATTTTCTCCAAGGAAAAAACAATAGTCGGAAGTGGATCACTTGGTGTTGCGGCATCCGACCCAATATGCACAGCTGCACCAATGTCGAAAATCAATCGGGAAGATTCGACTTTTGTATAGTAAGACCATAATCGATAGTACCACGAAGTATTAGAGTTTTTGATAAGTGTAAAAGTAACTCATTTAAACATTAAAAAATACCCGTTTTGAAGAGACAATGTAGTAAAACAATATATTTTGCTAATATTTTGTCAATGCATGCTTGTCCTATCGATAAAAATATGAAAATTGATAAATACGCTTCATACAACCTCCCTACAGAGGACCCAATTTCAAATCTTAGGGCCTTCAATCAGGATGGCTACGAGAAAGTTACGCCACAATATGACAAGCTTCTGCCCAACAATCGTCAAAGACAACCTCCTTTCCCATAATCCCGCAAGACAAACGAGGAAATTTCGACATGTATGATGAGGTCATAATCAATAGCACCATGGAGTATGAAAGTATTTGATAAGTGTACAGGTTAACCCAACTCCACATAAAAAAGTTACACGTTTTGAAAAGACCATGTATTAAATCAGTATATTTTGCTAATATGTTGTCGATACATGCTTGCCTAATCGATAAAGATATGAAAAATCATAAATATGCTTCATACATGCTTGGTAAACACCTCCTTGTAGATGATCCAATTTCAAATCTTGAGGTCTTCGATTAGGATGGCTAAGAGCAGGATGTGACTCAATATGAAAAAATTTATGCCCAACAAACATCAAAGATATTATTTTCCTATAACCCCGCAAAACAAACGGGGATGTCGCAATAGGCGGTTAGACAAACCGTTTTCGTTTGCCAATTTGGTTATAAGGTAGATGAGAGGGTTTAGGGTTTCAGTTCTAGCTAAATATATATATTTAACAAAGTTTTTATTTAGATATTTGATACAAGTACAATATCAAAGATTTAAACTCCCTTATCAAAACAATATCAAAGATAACCAACCATCTTTACTTCATCATCACTTTATTAAGCAGTGGAAAACCACTTTATTTTATGTATGGAATATTCTTCATAGCTTCAGAAATGGTGTTTTTTACTTTTCCTTAATTGAAGCTCAGTTGATATTTAGGTCGTTGATCAGGGGAGAAAATTCCAAAATGTTTCTCCGACTCTTCACCAGGTTTCTTGTTTTCATCGAACATTGCAAACAAATACGTCTCTATAGACCTTCCAGGCTTCGCCGGTGTCCCCGTTGTCCCTCTGACATGTCTAATCAAGTTCCTATAGTAAGTTCCAGCGTTCCCTACTGTCGCTGCATTGCCGCCTGCCGACGGCCAACCACTCTCCGACACAACAATCTGCACATTCCCCCCACCAAGACTTGCTTGAGCTGCATAGTGAGCATCTAACATGGCGTCAAAAATGTTAGAGTATCGTAGACCATTATTAGGATCTGTCACAACTGTTCCCGGCGCCGTAAACAACGCATACGGGAGATTGGAATTAGGGTTGGAAAAGTAGGGGTATATGTTGGCAAGCATTGGAGAGTTGTTTCCGGCTAGAAATCTGATTATCGGCTCGATAAACCCCCGTACATTGTTACGAAAGGCGCCATTGCTTGGTGGATAGGAGACGCCTAACAGACCAGTGTAGGTTGCCGTCGACACCTTGATCTGGTTCCGCAGGCCGGCGGCGGTAATGGCGTTCTGAACATTTCGCATCGCCGGAAGTACGAAATTAACGTATCGACTATTCCCGTTATTTGGATCGACTTCATTTCCGACGGCGATGTATTTGAACCTGACATCGGGGTAATTTTGGATGTTGTTTCTGACCCATGTATTTGCAGCACCTTGATCGTTGAGGGATTGCAGAGCATCATTAGGAACGCCGATGATGAGTTCGATATTGGTTCCTTTTAGGGCTCGAAGAGTAGCTTGATCGGGATCATAAATTCGCATTCTGGTTATGCCGTTGCGCCGGTAGAGGTTCACGACGTCTTGTTGTGACGGCAAACCGTCACCGTCTCTGCCATAACACACGCCGACCTGCGCATCTGTAAAAATAAAATCATTAGAATATGGTTCATCTTTTTTGTAACACACATAAACTACTATAGTTACATCTGTATTTAAACATGTATTCGCGTTCAAAATTGGATTTTTAGAAATTTAGATGTGAATATTAGATACAGTTAGATTTCATACTGGTTTTAGACAACTAGATTGCATACTGGTTTTAGACAATTAGATTGCATACTGGTTTAAAACAACTAGATTGTATTGGATATGTGTATTATTATTATCACATTCTTTTATCGAATTTTCTGCAGATTAAAATCTTATTAACAAATTACAAAAACACTTATTTAGAATATTCACCAACCATCAAATCCACATAGTGGACGCAATCATTCGAAAATTAAACACTACAAAATGAAAAGTTGCCTCATGTTTGAATATATATATATATATATATATATATATATATATATATATATATATATTATTTAGAATGACAAATCTACACTACTTCTAATATCACGTATGTCTCCAATGAGACTTGAACCCTCAACTTCTAGGAGGGAGGACAACACCCGATATGGACTACTCATGTTTGAATATCACCCTCCAACATTTGGATGATTCGTTTTTAAGGTTTGAGGGAATGATCTTGTCAACCCTCTTACTATGGACTCGTTACACCACCCCCTAAGTTTTGCTGGACGACTCACCGACAATGGGTCGCTATACCCACATCGAAAAGAGAGAGAAAGAGTATTGAAGTGTGATTGGTAGTGGATATTTTGTATATATATACTTTTTTCAAAACAAAACCTATTAAAATCATACACTATCACTCCCTACCTTTTTCAACCTATACATTTTTTTAACCTATACATGCTAAATGTGGCAATAAAAAAACTTATATGACAATAAAAAAACATATATGACAATGTGTTAGTAGTGTTATCACTCCTCTGTCCAAATGAGAATGAATATTTGAATACTGTAAATATCAAAAACCCAAAAAACTAAAGCAATTACTATCACAAGTTCTATCAGAAATTTTGGATATATGGATATTTTTGAACATCATAGAAGATTAGAATAACATTTATTTGGAAATGATACAAATAATATACCAAAATATATAAAACATATATGAAAAATGTAAATCATATTGGTAAATGATAGAATATATAAAACATATATGAAAAATATAAATCATATTGGTAAATGAATAATATACCAGAATATATAAAACATATATGAAAAATGTAAATTATATTGGTGAATGTGATAAAAGAAAAAGAAACCTATGGATACGAGAAGACTTATAAGTAAGCCGAATAGTATGAGCATTGTTGCCATGGCTTCGGTTTTGATATCTTTAGTTGATATCCAACCATATATATAATGGACAAAATCCACAAGTCACTCTGGAAAATAGGACGAATGGGTGAATAATGGTTAAAACACGAGGTATAAAGGTCAACGAGATATTGTATGGTAAAATAGTGAGTTGGTTGTTAACAAATGCCAAAATTTTACCCGTTCTATCCGACTCGTTCTACCCGAAACCCGAAAATTTTACCCGTTCGACACCCCTAGTTAATGTAATATGTATATTTTTTATTTAGTATAATTAACAAACTACAATTTTTTACCATTTCATTAACAAGTTTATCACTACGTTTAACATATTATGTAGCTCGTTATATAATTTGATAAAAGTTGTTATCCATGTCAAACTTTATTGACGATTTGATAGAATGATAAATATATTTACATTTAGCTCTATAATAATTAAAACTTATTTTATTTAATAGCACAATGTACTCTTACCGGCCCGACAAATAAGTAACAAAAAATTTCCACAAGATGAGTCTTTAAGTCGTCTCATTCTTCAAATTAGTACTCATTGAAAAGTCTTCTGGCCAAGAGTTATATATTATATTAATTTCGACCCATATGGAACGTCATGAATAAGTGATAATTTTATGAAATTATTTTAATAATTTTTTAGGAATAATTTTGTATATGTTTTTCTAATTTTTTTTCCTACCAATCTTATATTTATAACGATAATATGTATCACATTATTAATTTTATTAAAATATTAATATACTAGGTGTGATACTCATGTATTACATAAGTTTATTTAAAAGAAAAATAAATACAAAATTCTAAATATTTGAGAAGTTTGAATTTATTAGAAAAGTGAAAAAATATTGAATTATAAAAATTAAAGTGTTTTTTTTTCTCATTTAAATTTAAACAAATAATTTAGATAAATAAATAAAGAAAATTAATGAATCTTTAATTTAGTAATTTTGAAATTAGAAGAAAAATTCATTAATAAAATTGATATGCATTTATTATTGCATTTAAATACTATTTGGAATTTAATAAAATGAAAAAAAACCATAAAATGACATGTAGAATAAAAATTAATTTAAAAAACCATAAAATTATATGTTGCAAAATAAATGAGAATGTGACATATGACAAAAAGATCTTTATTTATTACGGATGATTAAAATATTATTAATTTTATTAAATATCACACATGTCACAATTTAACATGGATAATAAGACAGGTATGAAGATAATATAGGATGCTATTTAATTAAACTTTTATTAAATATCAAAATATAATATTTATCCAGTTTAGTTTTTAAATATTATATTTACTTTTTATAAAATTTTAAAATATTTTATTTGTCTAAATTCTTATTTTTAATATTTTATAACCATTTTAAATGTTTATTTACCAATTAATCATTATATCCCTCTTATAAATCTAAATTTAAAATATCATTAATACACTTCATAATCATCGTCTCCTATGTTGAGAAACCCTAATTATTCTTTTTTATGAAGTGTTAGGATACATGAAGTGGGATCGGTAAGAGCTCGACATATTCCACCTGGACTCGACATACATCGTGCCATAAACTCGGCATGCCGAGTTCAGTGGATTAACTCAGTATGTTTCTGCCGAACTACTCCTCTCTCATCCATACATCTCCTCCTCCTTTCTTCTTTTTTTTTCTTCTTCCATGCCCTCTGTTTGGCATCATGTTCGACAAAGATGGATATTTTGAGGTGGAACTTGATTAGTCCGACACCACCCCCTCAGCCTTATAAATTCAAAATTATAAAGCTTTGTATGTTTCAGTCATGACATGTATGTATTTTATGTCTAAAGTTTGTGAGACAATAATGTACGCCATAATGAGAATCTTCATTAGGAATTTTACTATTAAATTCGTGGTAATTATACATCAGTTTGTCTCGTCTCAACGTGTTACTAATATTAAATCTTGGTTCAAAATTCTAGATTTGTATTACGTCATCCGATGTTGCCCACCACTAATCACTAATATGGTGAGTACCAAGTCATCACCACATCCAACCACTAAACCTATGATATATCTACCACTAAAACACTACTCTGCAACATTTTTTAATTAAAATTAAATAAAAAATACAATAAAATCATAGATTTTTTTAATCTATTTTTTTTTCAATAAAAAAGACATTACATTAATTCTAAAAGAAAAAAAGAACTTACATTAATTTTTAAAAAAATGCAAATTTAAAAAATACCAAAAAAATATTAATATTCCAAACACAAATAAAAAAAACTATCCCATATTCCTATATTTCTTTCGAATAGATTCTTTCATTGCGAGAAAAATCTTCAAATTTTTGTTATCGCTATCGTCCGCTTTCATTTTCAATATCTCAAAATCGTTTTTTGTTTGAAACGTCGTTTGTGCCTCTTGAAATGACATTTGTGCTTCTAGCATTTTTTTTTGTTCCACCGAGTCATCATCGCTGCCTTGCTCTCTTGTAGTTGGACATATCGATCAATTTTTTTCTCCAAAATGATCGATACTGCTAGATCCCGAAGTCACCGATGCCACTTTCTTTACTTTATTTATTCCTATCGGCTGACGAAGAGATTGTTCATCTTCAAGATGTACCATATATCATCATTGATGTCGATGTGTGTTCGCTCGTCCGATTGTAGTGAAGTTCCATTAGGGTTTCTTAGATGATATGAACCATAAGAGGTTTGTGAAGTCCCTTCTGTTAGCTCTTTCCATTTTGGAGCATTCTTCAACTTTAGCTAATGTTTGAGATATGGAAAAGGTTTGCGGGTTGTCGTTGTTTTTTCATATTGATCCACGGTCGCCTTAAATACATCGAAATCGCTTGACCCGCTTTTGTGTAGGCTGTTAAGATTGTTGTAAATTCCACCAAATTCGCCATATTTTAGCCTTAAGTCGCACCACTTCGAATGTAACACCGTAAATTTTCAAACAAAATTTTCATTTTAAAATCACAGAATTCTCATAACACATTTCACAAAAATCTCTTTTATTTAATTTGCAAAACGCATCTCCATAATTGTTTGATTAATAATCCAAGATCCTTAAAACATAATTCTTTCTCTGGTGTGTACAATCAAACTGGTGCCTTCCCGCAATCCTGAGAAAACCTGAAACACATATCACATAACACGGTAAGCACGAAGCTTAGTGAGTTCCCCAAAATACCACACATATCTCATTAGCCTCTCATGGCTATACTCAGATAAGACCCTCCGGTCAATGTGTCTCAGTGGGACCCTCTGGTCCCACAACTCAGCTGGACCCTCCGGTCCCTCAACTCGGCAACTCAATATAATACACAACATATATATCAAAAAGACAATAAGCATGATATCTCATTACACAGTATATGCACATAAGACCCTCCGGTCACACATAGATTACCACTCAAGGTAAGTATAGTGAGAAGACTCACCTCGGATGACGAACAACTCCTATAGATGCTGCTGCTGCACACCGGCCTCTAACACTGGACCAAGATCCACAATTACCCAATTAGGAACTACGTCCAAACTCCACTCATTAGGTCTAAAGGTAGTCCACTAACCAGCCCATCAATAACCTAAAACCCATTGGGCCCACCAAGGCCCAATAATAAATGGGATCTCCCGAGGCCCAACACTCACATCTAAAAGGCAAGCCCAACTCAAGGGCCCAAAGCACAAATAAATATATATATATATATATATATATATATATATATATATATATATATATATATATATATATATATATATTCCTCTGGTCCAAAACTCTATTGCAACCAGCCCAAACTCCAGGCCCAACACTCAATGCCCAAAATGAGACTTAGCCCAAAAGTTCACAGTGAGGTTACGTGGGGCGTACCTCCCTTGGTACGCTCAGCGTACTCACGAGTCCAAGTTGGCCATCGGGGACACTTAGTCAGTACGCGGGCCGTACTGGAATTACGCTCAGCGTACTACCCAGCTTCACTCTTTCCACTCCTTTTAGGGGTGAGCATAATAACCGAAAAACCAAACCATAACCAAATTAACCGATATAACCGAACCATTTTAAAAACCGTTGGTTCGGTTTCTAATTTTTGTTAACCGATAACAAACGGTTTGGTTATGGTTTTATAGGTTAACCGAACCATTATTAACCGAACCGCTAACTTTTTATTTTAATACATAAAAATTCTGGATTATATATAAAATAATATAGTCAAACTTATTTAAGACCCATTAAAATTTCAAAATATAATTCATTAATCCTCATTTATCAGGAGACGAACGTGCAATCAAACCATCAAAGGATGATCACGCCGATCATGCAGACACACACAATTTTCCAATCATGCATTGAGTTAGATTATTGATTAATGTTGTCATTCCTAATCAACTAATTCTATAATTTGTAAACATTATTCACAATTATTTTAATCTTCACACTCATAATCCTAATCGGAGACTTCTCACACCGTTAATCCTAATCAAAGATTGTTTTGAATTTATAGATCTATTCGAATGATTTTTTTTAATTTATAATCAAAACTTGTATGTAAGTTAAGTTTTTGGTTCTTCTTCACTTTGTGATATATTAAGAATGTATTTTTAATTTTTTTTTTATTTACTGTTTTTGACTTAATCACATTGAATGTATATGAGTGATTGGTTTTTTTATCCATATAACACGTAATATAAATGTTTAGCTATTTTATTTTATAGTTTTTGATTTAATCGCATTGAACGTGTATGAATGTTTGGCTTTATTTTAATGTTAATATCAATTATCAATATATGAAGTTATTAATGTCAATTTTTTTAATGTTTTATACTTTTTGTCTGAGTATCAAAGGTACACATTTTATTATATTACTATAAGCTAGTTTACAAACATTGGTGCTGAGGACTGTTTGTATTCTCTTTTCATTTTTTATGCCACTATACTTTTGTTATTTATATTATTTTAAACATTATGGTTAACCAATATTAATTATTAACCAAAACCGTTAACCGACAAAAACCATTAACCATAACCAATATTAACTATACCCAATGATTACCAAAATGCATTAACCAATCATAATGGTTATGGTTCGGTTTTGACCAATAACCGAACCAAACCGCCCCATACACACCCCTAACTCCTTTGGTCTTAATCAGTTAAGACCTTGGCTCAAATCACAGATCTGGACTCCCTAATAACTCTTACTGCATAAAGTCAGTGACTTTAAGCCTTTGCATGGCTGATAAGGTCACAAACACACAAAACTCTCACTTTCTTACTCAAAATGCTCATATCTCATGCATGGCTTGATCCCAAACGTCCAAGTCTTGATTTTTATGACACAACACCACAAAATACACTCAAAGGGGGGGGGGGGGTTGATCATAGTCTCTGGAGCTCAATAACTCATAAAGTCTCCAATTTTTGGGACAAAAACCCTAAAATACTCCACTATGATGCACAAATCAAAAGAGTGAGAAAGCTTGAAGCTTTATACCTCTATATGAAGCTCCCAACACATATATGCTCAGATCCAAGGGCCTGGACTCTCACTCCTTCTTCTCCAAAGCTTCTTCTTCACTCCAAGAACACACAAAATCACCCAATGGCTCTCAAATGCACTCACAAGCTCTATGAACGAAGGTTTAGGGTTTTAGAGGGTTTGATGACTGAGAATGGTGGCCATGAATGAGGCCATCATATCCTTTATATAGGGGCACACCCAAAATTAGGGTTTTCACTATGTGCCTAGTACACCAGCTTACCCTCTGGCACGCCCAGCATACTTGGTGGCTCCGCTTAAAAACCACGCACATGAGTACGATAAGCGTACACACACGTATGCCCAACGAACTCAACTGCCACATTTCTCAAATAAGGGACTTATCCTGCCAAAACTTCAAACTTCCATTGCTTCCTCGATATAACTCTGATTCCAATGAACCTCATATCCACGGAAAGGTGACGAGATGCCCTATGCTTCTAGCAACTCATCGCAACCCCGAGACTTCCTCATGGCCGGGTTGCAGCCCACGAACCCTGACCACAGACGATCCGAAACAGGATGTTACAATTATCCCCCACTTGAATTAGATTTCGCCCTCGAAATCGCTCCTTATCAACACATAGATCGAACCCAAAAACCTGAGAAGCACCACCGAAAGGACCTCATATCATACAACAATCTCTTACAAAGACACATGAACCCAACAGGAACTCCCGACCCCGAAGAAGGACAGACCCTTCTGCCGCTGCGGTACTCGGTCTGACTCTCCAGAACTTGAAAACTCTAGTGGTCTGTCTCCCTGCCAGACCACCCTCGCAAAATATCATCATGTTAATCGCTCATCGAATAACAGACTCTAAGAACACTCTACCAACTCTGATTCTCTAATCGATCCCTGTCGAACTGAGGAGGAACGGAAAGGTCATAACCCACTAAGGACCCACCGCCTGAACAGCTATCAGAACTCTCCTGAAGGAAATATCCTCAAAACTCTGTCCTCAGGCACAAGAAAGCGGTCAAAACTCTGTCACCCTTAATCATAAGCCCCAGTCTATCTCAAATGTCCCTTCCAACACTGAGCACCAGGTCAACTCCGACCCAAAAGTTGAACCTCCAAAGGTTACCCATTGCACACCCAGAAAAACAACTTACCGACTTCCTTCTCACAATAACTATCTCGGCTCATTGTGACACACAATTCACGAAGTTCGCTTTCCCCCAAGCGAATACTACAACTCCTTCTGAATTCGTCTCACCTCCGACCTCTGTCGACTACCACCTACTGGTTCCATGCGTCTCGCGGTTCTTCCCAAACCAACGAAACTGACCCACTCCGGTCTAAGACATCAGATGGAGATTAATACCCCTTAAAATGAAACCCATCCATGAATCTGAAACCTCATCCCGCCTACTCAATACACGAATGGATCCAAACTCGAGCTCGGGAGTCTGATTCAACAGCAGAATTGGAACCACTCATTTCCAATCTGGTACTCAACTCATGACCCAAGATTCGCGAATTTATGCACACACCAACTCTCCAATTCCTTCCGATTACGGTAATACCTCCTCATCCCAGGGATATAACGATTTTCGTCAGACACGGAGACCCCTGTCTTGCCCCTGGTTCGGCAACCAGGCTCCCGAAGACTCAAGTGGTAAGGCTACCCAAGCCTAAGAACTCCTCCGCGTCATACCCCGACTAGTGAATACTACAGCTCTCTGCTGAACAATATTCTCTCTCATCGACTACTGAGTGCTACGGTTCCCCCCGGTAGTCTTAAGACGCCCCTTCTTGACTCATGAATGCTACGGCTCCCCGCAGACTTACGACACCCTCTCATTGACTCGTGAATGCTACGGCTCCCCGCAGTATCACAATACTCCCTCGCTAACTAGTGAATACTACGGCTCCCCGCAGTATCACGACACTCTCTCGCTGACTAGTGAGTACTACGGCTCCCCGCAGTATCACAACACTCTCTCACTAACCAGTGAATACTACGACTCCCCACAGTATCACGACACTCTCTCGCTGACTAGTGAGTACTACGGCTCCCCGCAGTATCACAACACTCTCTCACTAACCAGTGAATACTACGACTCCCCGCAGTATCACGACACTCTCTCGCTGACTCATGAATGCTACGGCTCCCCATAGTCTTACAACACTCTCTCGCTCACTGACTCACCATGGGCTCACTCCATGGTTTTCCTGATAATCCCAAGCGATTACTCCCACCCGGATCCACTTGCTCTCTTATCACCCCATAATCTCATCATTAAGTCATCACTACACTGAGTTTGCTAACTCATGCTCCGCAGCTGAACATAGATAGGTGCTTACACCCACTCAGCTTATGCACCTCCACTCCTGATGTAAGTTCTCGTAGGCAAGGAACTTTTCTCGGCACAGATACACCCTTGGACAGTCCCACTCTGGCGATAATTAACTGATGGGTTCCCATTGGAACAAAAATCACTCGGTATTCCACTCGCCATCTCACAACTCGAGTCTTATCATGACCAAAAATTAGGGCATCACGATCGGGTACCTCGGTACACCATCACAGCATCTCACGCTGTCTTGCCTCAACCACTGATCTTCCACTTACGCAACTCGAAACCTCGAAATACTCCCATCTCCAAGATTGAAACACGGAGGAATTGTAAACGACTGGATACACGTTGACGAAAATCCAAAGCTCCATCCTCTACTGATCACCGCCCATAGGAAACTACTCATACCGACTCTGAAATTGGTTGACAAATCAACTGCTGCCCCTCCTGGAGTATAGATCACAATCTATACCTACACCCGCCAATCTCAGCTATTGCACCCTGAACTCAGCGGCTCAACTGCCTCGAACTCAACTTTTGCAAACCCGAAAAATCCCTAGCCACAATAAATTCTCTGACCAACGGCCAACTGCCTTGGATTCATTCATTCTTCCTTACGCACATGCTCATACATCATCCCGCCTTACACCTCGCCTCCTCCACCAATAACCCAGGTCTCATGTGTCCGCACCGCAGATCTCCATAACCAGTTCTCTAACCGCACTTGAACGGATCATTGATCTTCTCAATAGGATACTCAGTTCTCCACCACTCAGGGTTCGAACCATCACCAATCGGCATACCAACGATCTACTCCATAGACTGTTTCACCAGGTACATCACACTTGACTCTTGGAACGTACCACATAATCACTCAGTGATCTTCCGGATGAAAACCAAGTGACTCCAAATATCCCGTAACTCAGCCAAAAATCTCAGAATCCTCCCAACGTGACTGCCTCTAATCATCTCGAAACCTCAGACCGATATACCGCCGGACACCTCAACTGTTCCGAATTAATCCTGACCCTCGGTCCGGAAATAATGCACTATCACGCACCTCGTCTCTGACTCCTCAACCAACCTCCCATCACGGGAATCATCATAAAAGCAAGAGACCTCACTCTCACAGCCGATACACAACATAAACAACGAGGGTCACCACCCCGATATAATCCTCTTAACCACCCGAAACTGCTGCTAAAAGCATGCCACACTCATAAAGGCACCTTCCTGGGTCTCTTCCATCTCAGTCCCCACTAATGACTCCATGGTAGAAGAAATACCTCACAGCAGACATACTACCCAAATACTCTGGTGAAAAGTTCACCACCATATGCTACCCCCTCGGGGTTTACCTCCAAACTCTGAAACCAGAAACTCGTTATCCCCCTTGTTTCTCCCAGCAAACGAGGACAACACACTCTTTCTACAGAAGGTGACGTCTCATCCATCAGTCGATTGCTCAACTCAGACCGCGATTCTCCAATAAGCATCATCTTTACTCATCCCTGATCCTTGCGACTCCAACTAGTCTCTCACCAATAAAATCTCTCGGAAACTAACTCGATTTCCCTCTCAAGGTATACTCCATTAAAACTTGCTCGACATGGCCCTCTGCCCCCCACACTCTACCATCTGATCTCATTCTAATCAACCACAACGGGACAACTGGTAAAACCAGAAGCACTATCCGCCACGAATCATGGTACTCGAACCATGTGATCACCTCTCAATCTGCTACTTAGAACCTCTGGAATTCTTCCTATATCGAGTATGAGTCCTCTGCTTTCAGTAGTACGGGCCCATACTACCTGCCACATCTACCCATACTTTCCACACGGATCATCCCAGATTTCCTAAGTAGCTGCTCAACCTTCTCGATCGCCAATCCCGATATACCTGGTCGCTCCCCAATGAATACTCTCCTTTATCAGCGTACTCATCTGACTAAGGTCACTCCCTAGGCTCTTCCTAGGTTCTCTCACTTCTCTGCCATCAGCTGTTGAAGAACTCCTTATGATGCCAGCCATCTACCTCCTGAATATCGTCATATTCACTTAGTAGCTGACTCCCATCATCAAGAGTTCCACAAAGCACGAAGCAAGCAGCATCCGGGCATCGAATAATCTCTACCAACACGTACCACCACTCTAGGTTACAACTCCACTTGCTCTACTCATACTCAAAAGGTATCACCGAACTCAAGCAACTCTACCCCTCGCAGATATCTAACTACTCTCTCAGTAGGCTCCTCCAATGCTCATCTAGGTATCTCTCCTAGATTACTCCTCTGCTCAAAGTTCTCTCTAAAAGATTCCTGTTGGATACTCTTACTCAGCACATACTCAAAGCACATCACAAATAGCAAAATTCCTAGGCTAAGGCAACACAAATGTAACGACCTAAAAATCAGGGGTAAATATTTCATTTTTCATATAACCTAAAAATAGATATCATTTATTCCAAACATTTCAAATCATCATTAAGTAAAACATTTATCAGAGTTCATCCCAAAATCATTCATTGCGGAAATCATAGGTGTGTGCACTGCGATCAATCCGAGCCCTTCCTTTCCAAAACGATGATACCTGAAACAATAAACAAAAACCTGTAAGCACGAAGCTTAGTGAGTTTCCCAGAGCATACCATACACACAATCCACATAACACATATCCTGTTAGCTATAAAAGCTACCTGTATCACATAAGCCATGCATACATAAAACCTAGGAAAGCCATGGGCTACCCCACATGGTCTTATTTCCAATGCCATGGGCTACCCCACATGGTCTTTACCTAGGACTGCCATGGGCTACCCCACATGGTCTTACATCCAATGCCATGGGCTACCCCCCACATGGTCCTTACCTAGGACTGCCATGGGCTACCCCACATGGTCGTACATCCAATGCCACGGGCTCCCCCCGGGGTCTTCCATGCAAGTATCACAAAGACAACTAGCATAAAACGTATCATATAATCACTAGCATATCACTTAGCATAAAGCTAACTATCATACCACATATCTCTACTACAGCTAGTGTACCACATAACGTAAAATGGGTCGGCCTTGGTGCCTTAGACCCATTGGTATGGTGAGAAGACTCACCTCGAATGCAAAAGCTTCCTGAAGAAATCCTTAGCTGCTGCCCCGCCAGCTTCCCGAGCTGCCACTACCAATCAATATACCCAAGTTAAAAATTGGGCCCCATACCATAATCCTTAATCCACACATGGGGTAGAATGACCATTTTACCCCTAGCCCAATATGACCCACAACTATGGTCCGAACCCAAAACAAAAGCCCAACATTATAATGTCCATAAAACCGTCAATGGCCCAATTTTCCAAATTGGGCCCAAACCTTTCTAATGGACCTTATACTAAAGCTCAATATTCTCCTTAGTCAATAATACTGACCAAATTGCCCCACGAAGGCCCACAACAACCTATTCCAAGAATTGGCCCAAACCGAGGCCCACAAATGTGAAGTCCATTTCTATATTGGGCCACAAGGCCCAATAGGCCCAACTATTCCATTATTGGCCCAAAGATGCATACAGGCCCAACTATCAACAAATCCAGCCCCAAAACCATTAGGGCCCAAGGGTCCGAAGTCCTCAAAGGTCCAAGTCCTCCTGAGAGCGTACGCCCATCGTACCTCTTCTGTACGCTTAGCGTACTGAGCAAATGGACTGTACGCGCAGCGTACTACGTAGTATGCCCAGCGTACAAGTAGCTCATGCACAACATCCATTAAGTGCTTAATACTTTATCCAACAAGTCCAAATTATAGATCTGAGCTATACTTAACATCTAAACCCATAAAGTCACTGACTTGGTGACTTTGCATGCCCCAAACAAACCTAAACTCCAAAAAATGGCATTATACTTCCATAAAAGTGACCCTAACTCAAGCATGAACCCATTAGGACCATCAAGATGGCAACTTTCTGCCTTAGGGACTCAAATAGCATCAAGGGTGGCAACCCCAAGCCCAAAAACGGATTTGGAACCATAAAGCCCTATTCTTGGGACCAAAAAGATCCAAAAACTCAACATAATAGATCTAAGCATTCAATGGTCAAGTTCAGAGCTTTATACCTTCATTAAGCTGAGAATGAGTCCTAAAAGCCAGATCCATAAGCTCCTCCTTGATTCCCATCCTTGCATTAAACTCCAACTTCTTGGAAATGGGTTAAACACCCCAAAAATGGACTCCATAAGCTCAAAATGCCACCATGGATGATATATGTCGATTTATAATGTTTAGAGGGGTGGAGGCTGAAGATGTTAGGGTTTGGTTATGAGATAAGGGGTTTAAATAGGGTCCAAGACCCTAAAATAGGGTTCTGATCTGACGGGATTACGCCCAGCGTAATTATGGTACGCCCAGCGTACTCCAGAGAACCTTCGCGACCACTCCTGGTCATTACGCCCAACGTACTCCCTTTTTCCCTAGTACGCCCAGCGTACTCCTTGTGTACTCCCAGCGTACTCGGCTAAGCCTGAAACTACTAAACTTCCGAAAGCCATAACTTCTTCGTTATAAATCCGTTTTCAACGATCCTCATATCCACGGAAAGGTAACGAGAAGCTCTACACATATATCAAATCATATATCACTTTAGACCTTCCGAACAAAAATCCATTATCCACAAAAGCCCGAACTGACACATCACCGAAATACCCCTAAGCTTCAAAACACAACCCGAACACCCGAAACACTTCTAATACATCACCCGCACCCAAATGGACCTAGATCTTACCTTATCTAGAGCCATACTCCTTATGAAGACCAACCTTCGGCCCACAGCCTCAGACTAGAAGTCAATTCGGAACAGAGCGTTACAACTCTCCCCCACTTAAATTAGATTTCGTCCTCGAAATCAAGCATCACCGTCCCCGACACACTAGACAACCTGAGCAACACCGCCACAAACCCGTTAATACCACAACCTACTCAAGGCAACTAAAACCAATCCTCATAAGGTTCTAGAACACGGAGATGAACAAATTCCTTGCAACCCGATCACACCTGCCCCACCTGAAATCTGAAGTTTTGAGATGATCCGTCTCCCTGACATACTGCCCACACCGAATCATCATAGAACTGATTCTATAAGAAAACCAGTCAAAAATAGAATACTTTCCACCCGTAATATCTTGAGGCTTCCAATAAGGACAAAAATGACCGGTCAACTACGACTACCGAATAACAAGCAATTCCACACACGGATCTCGAATCACTGAAACCGCTCCGACTCCTGTTCCTGCCACATGGCTACTTTCCTAAAGACGGTCGGGACCTTCCCGATCCCAACTTGCCTGCCAACTATCCGGAACACCGGACACCTTCCCGATTGCTGAGCCAGAGACACACGCTCCACAGTCCCGCATGAACTCTGAAGGACACCTAGACTGACAATAATCGCCCTGGTGATACCGCTTCTCTCGACTCCTTCAACCCTTTGATCCATACGATCATGACAGGCTGACAACCTGTCGCCACTGAACCCGACGCAAAATGAATGCCACAAGAACAACTATGGTCTTACATTGTACCCGACCTCCCTTGACCTGACTTTTCCTGGTTCAACACGTCATGGTCCCATTACTGATAGAACCAACTCGAGTCACATTGTGATGGCTTGAGCTACCATCGAACCAAACCCATACATTACCCTGGCATCCTGCATTTGATGCCCTTGGCATCCTACGCTCCCAAATCTCATCTTACTGAAACAAAATCCTATACTGAACATGCACGAACCCCGATTCAGAATCTTTTCCGAAACAAGTCGATACCTCGCTACTATCCCGAGATTCATAATACACCATAAATTCCGACTTCCCCTTCCTGACCGGTAAATAGATACCCTTATTCGATCCCCGAGACTACCAGTCTCACACATGGTCCAACCACCTAGTTCCCGAGAAGTCACTATCAAGACTACCCAACCGTAGCCCGACTATGCTACGTACCACTTATCCACCAGATCCTGCAACGCAAGGTACAAACCTTGACTCAGCAGTCTCTACCAGTTCCATTCCGCATTCCCATAACCATCCGGGCTCGCCCAAGGATAGTCGATCGAATAATCCATCCGATCCCGACTCTACCTAAGTTGTGGCTTTCCCACAACCTTGCGAACTGGTATACTCTAGCCTCAATCACTCGAAGAAATCGTGAATGCTACGGCTACCCCGTAGTCTTACAACACTTCCCATGCCATCTGATCATTAGTGAGTGCTACGGCTCCCCCGTAGTATGACAACACTTCCACCCTGACTGTCTATTAGTGAATGCTACGGCTCCCCCGTAGTCTTACAACACTTCCACAGTGAATGCTATGGCTCCCCCGTAGTCTTACAACACCTTTACCTTAACAGTCCATTAGTGAATGATACAGCTCCCCCGTAGCCTTACAACACTTACATACTACATGATCGATACCCATGGCCCTACTGCTCACCTATCAATCCGAACACATCTCAATATTGAGCACCCACACAGCCTATCCTCCCAAACTGAACTCAATTACTGACTGGAACTCTACATGGTTCCTTTACCCGAAGCCTGTAATATGACGTCAGAAGGACGCGATCCA
The DNA here is from genome assembly GCF_052849685.1 of Lactuca virosa. Lineage (NCBI taxonomy): Eukaryota > Viridiplantae > Streptophyta > Magnoliopsida > Asterales > Asteraceae > Lactuca > Lactuca virosa. Next base: position 90,800,984 of record NC_136426.1, read on the forward strand.
AATCCCAGGGAGTTTCCCGAACTCCCATCCCACGATATCTGATACTCAGTCGGCCCCTAAGGCCGCCTTTCCTCCCAAAAAAGGGGAATGTGAGACGCATCCTCGTTTCACACTCGCTTTTATCCTAGATATCCGAATGATTCTCCCCCACTTAGATTCGACTAAGTCCGTTTGGCACATGAAAATTGAAGGACTCCCAAATCCTCTCTCGTTCTAATGATCAATCTGCTGACGGGCGGTGCCTAACAAAGCTAGAACACCATGAATAGCCCTTCCCTAAGCAACACAACTTCCGAAAACCCGCTAGCATCTCTGAACCCTAACCATATCAATGGATTCATATGCTTAAAATAAAGTCATACTCGGTTCTTCCTGACTAAAGAACAGATGGTCTAACCAAATCTTCAGCAACAATTCTCTCTTCCCTTGACAACCTCGGAAGCCTTTCCAAACATGATAGCTAAGGTTACTGGAACCTAGTCATAATTCCCTCGTACAAGCCCTTGAATCAATCCGGCCATACCCCAAAATGACACGCGCGCACTGAAAACTCCGAGATAACTGGAGTCGGTGCCCTTACTGCTCTTCCCTGATCGTCCAGAAGTTGACTTCCTTGTCCCCCATCTGCCCCCAACGACAATATGAAGGACTTGCCTCCTATGGGCATTCCCTGCTGACGTGGCCGAACCCGCTACACCCGTAGCATCCTAGGTCACTGAACAGATTCCGATAACGACTCAGAGCAATCACGGTACATGCCGAATCCGCTCCGCAAGACACCTCCGTCTGAAGATCTCTCAAAGATTCCTCGGCATGCTGACCGACACCTGATACTCTTGCTAATTCAAACAATAGCAGAAAACCGACCCGAGATCTAACTTATCACACTTCCCACGCGATGCAAATTTCCGATACTCACCGAAACTGGCCGAAGATAACATATTTGTAACATCTGGAGGAACCCTGACCACCTCCACCTGGGTTACCTCGAACACCCTGAGAACATGATGCAACGCTTCATCCCGATCTCAAAGACATTCCAATCCCTTGTAACGAAACTCCATCATGCAGTCTCCGCAAGTGTTGCACCGAATTCGGCCTTACTGGCCTCTCACAAGCCGATCCAAACTCCTGGATCCCCTCTCGAGATCCTCCACTATAGGCACCCAATCTGGTCCCCTCTTCCCAAGGTGACCCTAATCAATCCCTGCTCTCGAACTCTAGAAGCCATATCATTCAGGGTCTCGCACCCTGACACACTCACCAGCTGAATCGTCCACGGCCGATCTGCAATAGATGGAGCAACCTATGCTCTCAACCAGCTATAAACTACCCCCAAGGCAAGTCTCTAACTCCGAAAGTGCAATAGATCGCACCATCGATCCTTGCCGCCTGACGCAAGAGATCCAATGTGATCTCCAAACCCTAGCAGTCCTTCCGCTAACTGGCTCACCACCGGAGCCGGGACCGAACCCTGGTCCTTGCCCTTGCGGGCTCATCCCCATTCAGCACAACAGCTATTCCCACGATCAAGGCATAACCAAGAATTCTCCTTCCCATAAGCTTCTCAGATTCTCCAAGACTCTCACCGATTCGAGTATGGATCCTGTGCTTTCAGTAGTACGGGCCCAATACTACCTTCCACACCTATCCATACTTTCCTCAGCAATCCTCTTGAATCCTCTAAGTCGCTTACTCCACCGGTACACTACATGTCTGCTAAACAGCAAGACAATCCCTACCGTAGCACCTTCTAGGCTCCTCCTAGGTTCCCAACTTCACCGAACTGCCCCACTAAGCTCACTAGAGCATATCCTAGGCTTTCCTAGGTTCCCAACCTCACCCCGCCATCAGCTGCTGAGGAACTCCCCATGATGCCAACCATCCACCTCCTGGATATCGTCATATCCGCTTAGTAGCTGACTCCCATCATTCAAATTATACACATCCATCCATCCTCACTGACGGCTGCCTTATGCATGCAAATTATACACAGAACAGGATCTAATAGACTGTCGAATAATCGACTCTACCCTAGGACCACAACCAGACGAGGAACAGGAAATAAGGCAAAATCAATTATTCTAAGGCTATAAGATCCTAACCGTATATAATTTTCAAAACATACACATTGCAGTTACAATTACCAATTATCATTCTCATTCCAGCATGACATCCAATATCCTCATGGCTACAAGCACCACATATCAGGCCAACCTATTGCAGACTACTCAGTACTAGCATGCAAATCTAAAAGCTCATACAGCATATAAAGGCATCTCTCCTAGCCCTAACTAGCATGCGATATCCAGATTCATAATCAAATCATAACAAATAACATATGTGGGTATTCTGGGGAAACTTACTTGAGCTCGGCTGATTGCATGCACCACACCCTTTCGTTTCTTAGAAAACTTTTCCTTGAAAACATTTTTCCTTTAAAACCTTACAGATCCTCAGTTTGAGTTCAGATACACCCGAAAGTGTGTCCGAATCCCTCAAACCAAGGCTCTGATACCAACTTGTAATGACCCAAAAATCAGGGGTAAAAATTTCATTTTTAATATAACCTAAAAATAGATATCATTTATTCCAAACATTTCAAATCATCATTAAGTAAAACATTTATCAGAGTTCATCCCAAAATCATTCATTGCGGAAATCATAGGTGTGTGCACTGCGATCAATCCGAGCCCTTCCTTTCCAAAACGATGATACTGAAACAATAAACAAAAACCTGTAAGCACGAAGCTTAGTGAGTTTCCCAGAGCATACCATACACACAATCCACATAACACATATCCTGTTAGCTATAAAAGCTACCTGTATCACATATGCCATGCATACATAAAACCTAGGAAAGCCATGGGCTACCCCACATGGTCTTACTTCCAATGCCATGGGCTACCCCACATGGTCTTTACCTAGGACTGCCATGGGCTACCCCACATGGTCTTACATCCAATGCCATGGGCTACCCCCCACATGGTCCTTACCTAGGACTGCCATGGGCTACCCCACATGGTCTTACATCCAATGCCACGGGCTCCCCCCGGGGTCTTCCATGCAAGTATCACAAAGACAACTAGCATAAAACGTATCATATAATCACTAGCATATCACTTAGCATAAAGCTAACTACCATACCACATATATCTACTACAGCTAGTGTACCACATAACGTAAAATGGGCCAGCCTTGGTGCCTTAGACCCATTGGTATGGTGAGAAGACTCACCTCGAATGCAGAAGCTTCCTGAAGAAATCCTTAGCTGCTGCCCCGCCAGCTTCCCGAGCTGCCACTACCAATCAATATAACCAAGTTAACAATTGGGCCCCATACCATAATGCTTAATCCACACATGGGGTAGAATGACCATTTTACCCCTGGCCCAATATGACCCACAACTATGGTCCGAACCCAAAACAAAAGCCCAACATTATAATGTCCATAAAACCGTCAATGGCCCAATTTTCCAAATTGGGCCTAAACCTTTCTAATGGACCTTATACTAAAGCTCAATATTCTCCTTAGTCAATAATACTGACCAAATTGGCCCACGAAGGCCCACAACAACCTATTCCAAGAGATGGCCCAAACCGAGGCCCACAAATGTGAAGTCCATTTCTATATTGGGCCACAAGGCCCAATAGGCCCAACTATTCCATTATTGGCCCAAAGATGCATACAGGCCCAACTATCAACAAATCCAGCCCCAAAACCATTAGGGCCTAAGGGTCCGAAGTCCTCAAAGTCCCAAGTCCTCCTGAGAGCGTACGCCCATCGTACCTCTTCTGTACGCTTAGCGTACTGAGCAAATGGACTGTACGCGCAGCGTACAAGTAGCTCATGCACAACATCCATTAAGTGCTTAATACTTGATCCAACAAGTCTAAATTACAGATCTGAGCTATACTTAACATCTAAACCCATAAAGTCATTGACTTGGTGACTTTGCATGCCCCAAACAAACCTAAACTCCAAAAAATAGCATTATACTTCCATAAAAGTGACCCTAACTCAAGCATGAACCCATTAAGACCATCAAGATGGCAACTTTCTGCCTTAGGGACTCAAATAGCATAAAGGGTGGCAACCCCAAGCCCAAAAACGGATTTGGAACCATAAAGCCCCATTCTTGGGACCAAAAAGATCCAAAAACTCAACATAATAGATCTAAGCATTCAATGGTCAAGTTCAGAGCTTTATACCTTCATTAAGCTGAGAATGAGTCCTAAAAGCCAGATCCATAAGCTCCTCCTTGATTCCCATCCTTGCATCAAACTCCAACTTCTTGGAAATGGGTTAAACACCCCAAAAATGGACTCCATAAGCTCAAAATGCCACCATGGATGATATATGTCGATTTATAATGTTTAGAGGGGTGGAGGCTAAAGATGTTAGGGTTTGGTTATGAGATAAGGGTTTAAATAGGGTCCAAGACCCTAAAATAGGGTTCTGATCTGACGGGATTACGCCCAGCGTAATTATGGTACGCCCAGCGTACTCCAGAGAACCTTCGCGACCACTCCTGGTCATTACGCCTAGCGTAACCCAAGGTATGCCCAGCGTACTCCCTTTTTCCCTAGTACGCCCAGCGTACTCCTTGTGTACGCCCAGCGTACTCGGCTAAGCCTGAAACTACTAAACTTCCGAAAGCCATAACTTCTTCGTTATAAATCCGTTTTCAACGATCCTTATATCCACGGAAAGGTAACGAGAAGCTCTACACATCTATCAAATCATATATCACTTTAGACCTTCCGAACAAAAATCCATTATCCACAAAAGCCCGAACTGACACATCACCGAAATACCCCTAAGCTTCAAAACACAACCCGAACACCCAAAACACTTCTAATACATCACCCGCACCCAATAGACCTAGATCTTACCTTATCTAGAGCCATACTCCTTATGAAGACCAACCTTCGGCCCACAGCCTCAGACTAGAAGTCAATTCGGAACCGAGCGTTACAACAAATCAGGCAACTCTATCCCTAAAATATGAAATACCTAGCCTATCTTCTAGCATGCATCACTAACATTTCAATAATAACTCATAACACAAATAAGTACGGGTATTTTCGGAAATCACCGTTCGGGCTCTGGCTGATTGTACACACTGCTCATTCTCTTTTTTCTCTTAGAAACTCTTGCTCGTTTTAGAAAAATCATTTCTTTTGAAATTTTTTCTCAAATCCTCAGTTTGAGTCCACATATACCCGAAGGTGCATCTGAATCCCTCAAACCAAGGCTCTGATACCAACTTGTAACACTGTAAATTTTCAAACAAATTTTTCATTTTAAAATCACAGAATTCTCATAACACATTTCACAAAAATCTCTTTTATTTAATTTAGAAAACGCATCTCCATAATTGTTTGATTAATAATCTAGGATCCTCAAAACATAACTCTTTCTCTGGTGTGTACAATCAAACCGGTGCCTTCCCGCGATCCTGAGAAAACCTGAAACACATATCACATTACACGGTAAGCACGAAGCTTAGTGAGTTCCCCCAAAGTACCACACATATCTCATTAGCCTCTCATGGCTATACTCAGATAAGACCCTCCGGTCAATGTGTCTCAGTGGGACCCTCTGGTCCCACAACTCAGCTGGACCCTTCGGTCCCTCAACTCGGCAACTCAAGATAATACACAACATATATATCACAAAGACAATAAGCAGGATATATCAATACACAGTATATGCACATAAGACCCTCCAGTCACACATAGATTACCACTCAAGGTAAGTATAGTGAGAAGACTCACCTCGGATGACGAACAACTCCTATAGATGCTGCTGCTGCACATCGGCTTCTAACACTGGACCAAGATCCATAATTACCCAATTAGGAACTATGTCCAAACTCCAGTCATTAGGTCTAAAGGTAGTCTACTAACCAGCCCATCAATAACCTAAAACCCATTGGGCCCACAAAGGCCCAATAATAAATGGGCTCTCCCGAGGCCCAACTCTCACATCAAAAAGGCAAGCCCAACTCAAGGGCCCAAAGCGCGCGCGCGCACACACACACACACACACACACACACACACACACACATATATATATATATATATATATATATATATATATATATATATATATATATATATATATATATATATATATATATATATATATATATATATATATATTCCTCTGGTCCAAAACTCTATTGCAACCAGCCCAAACTCCAGGCCCAACACTCAAGGCCCAAAATGAGACTTAGCCCAAAAGTCCACAGTGAGGTTACGCGGGGCGTACCTCCCTTGGTACGCTCAACGTACTCACGAGTCCAGGTTGGCCATCGGGGACAGTTGGTCAGTACGCGGGGCGTACTACCCAACTTCACTCTTTCCACTCCTTTGGTCTTAATCAGTTAAGACCTTGGCTCAAATCACAGATCTGGACTCCCTGATAGCTCTTACTCCATAAAGTCAGTGACTTTAAGCCTTTGCATGGCTGATAAGGTCACAAACACACAAAACTCTCACTTTCTTAGCTCAAAATGCTCATATCTCATGCATGGCTTGATCCCAACGTCCAAGTCCTAATTTTTATGACACAACACCACAAAATACACTCAAAGGGGGATTAATCATAGTCTCTGGAGCTCAATAACTCATAAATTCTCCAACGTTTGGGAAAAAAACCCTAAAATACTCCACTATGATGCACAAATCAAAAGAGTTAGAAAGTTTGAAGCTTTATACCTCTATATGAAGCTCCCAACACAGATATGCTCAGATCCAAGGGCCTGGCATCTCACTCCTTCTTCTCCAAAGCTTCTTCTTCACTCTAAGAACACACAAAATCACCCAAAGGCTCTCAAATGCACTTACAAGCTGTATGAACGAAGGTTTAGGGTTTTAGATGGTTTGATGACTGAGAATGCTGGCCAGGAATGAGGCCATCATATCCTTTATATAGGGGCACACCCAAAATTAGAATTTTCACTCTGTGCCTAGTACGCCCAGCGTACCCTCTGGTACGCCCAACGTACTAGGTGGCTCCGCTTAAAAACCACACACATGAGTACGCTAAGCGTACACACATGTACGCCTAGCGTACTCAACTGCCACCTTTCTCAAATAAGGGACTTATCCTGCCAAAATTTCAAACTTCCATTGCTTCCTCGATATAACTCTGATTCCAATGAACCTCATATCCACAAAAAGGTGATGAGATGCCCTACGCTTCTAACTAATCGTCGCAACCCCGAGACTTCCTCCTGTCTGGGTTGCAGCCCACGAACCCTGACCACAGACGATCCGAAACAGGATGTTACATCTAACTAGTTTGGTTGGGGTTTCAACTTCCATTTCCCATTAAACCATAGAACAAGTTTCAAACTTGTTCCCAAAACAATTAAATGTTTGACTATCTCCTTCTATGAGGTCTTGAGAAGCCGATACCCATGCTTGTGTAATTTCTCTTCTTCCTCTTTTGTCCAATTCACTCTATCACCTTGATTAGTTCTAGTGGTTTTAACGAGTTTTTTCTTTTCTTTTTTTGGTTGGGATGGTGGTGAATGTTTTGTTTTTGCTATAAAATCCAGTGAATTAGGATTGAAATGTTTTTGGTTGGGGGGGGGGGGAACATGGTTGAGAAGGTTGTGGTTAGAAATGTTTTTGGTATACAAAACCGGATTGAAATTGTTTGTGATAGGGTTGTTGATAGGGTAGAAAACTTTATATGGTTGTTCAAAAAGTTGAGTTTGTTGGATAAGGGAACCACTTTGAAACAAATTCATAAAACCACCTTGAGGCGATTCCATGTTCAAGTATTGACGAAGAGTTTTATCTAACGCAAAATCGTTATCGGGTTTGCGGTTTCGATAGTTTAGTGGTCTATTTTAATTGAGATCCATGATATTTGGATTATAAACAATACAAAGGTGTGTATGTAAATAGAGGAAGAGAAGAATGATGTGATAAATAAGGTTGTATATAGTGATATTTATAGGTAAATGTTTATTTAAATTTTTTTTTTCAAAAATAGTCGTTCAACGGCTAGCCTTTGGTGGTCAAAGAGTAAATGACATTCATTCATCGTTGGCACCACAAATCTCCACCTTCACAGGCCACAACGGACACCTAGGTTGGTGTTCGTGCTTATGGTTTGTGGCCAGTTAGACCACGACGCTCGTCGTTGTGTGTATATCGGTTGGTCTAAGGTAGTCAATTTTCAAATCAACGAAAATATACTTTATATTTCAAAATTAATATTTAATTAATTTAAAAAAATACCTTTTTTGCAATACTCATAGATATGCATACACATAAGTACCTAAGTTTATTGTTGATAAAAAATATGGTGTTCACTCCCTCTTGCTAGCTCTCTCTCTCTTTATATATATATATATATATATATATATATATATATATATATATATATATATATATATATATATATATATATTGTTGTAAATAATTGGTGGATGACATAATAACTAGTGCATGGTAAATTTGTCAACATTTCTAACTACTTACAATTATATGTTAGTAAAATTTGTAGTATAAATACCCCTCCATTGTAAAGAATGAGATACACCAAAAGTTATAAGAGATATAACTTTCATATTGTCTCTAAATATTCTTTCTTCTCAATTAGAGTTCTTATCAAAGTTTACTAGTTTGGTTTGGTTTAAAGTTACATTAATTACGCTTAATTTATAACACGTTATCAACACGAAAGCTCTAATCAAGGTTATTAAACAAGTGGAAATCACATCTATCTTAATCAAGGTATGTATTACTTAGTAAAAACACTATTAATTATAAAAACCTCCCTCATATTAAAATAATAATGATACTAATGAATTAATAAAACTTATACATTACGGACATTATGGACTACTAACAATTTTTATTTCTTATATCAACATTTCTTTATGTATTCTAATTTTTATGCATACTAACATTTACATTTATTTATGCATACTAACATTTAAAATATATTTATTTATATATGTCAATGTTTAGTTATGTTTTAGATACTCTTCATAATTTTATTTAAACATTTACTAATATTTATTAATGTTTCTAATTAGTAAAATTATACAAAGTAAAGTTATGTATTAGTTATAAATCTTATTAAATGATTTATAAAATACATATACATATATACACAACGGAAATATATATGCAACGGTTATAAACAGCAAAAACAACGACTATATTTTTTTCCCATAAATAAACGTCTTTACCCTGCTTATTTTACCCACAACAAATATTTCTCTCTTGTATCAAATAAATCAATTTCAAGAAATCAAGCTTCAAGATGATTCATCCTTTTGTGATAATCATGACTATAATAGTCATGTTACTTTTCATCCCAATCCTTAACATCGAAGATAATATGGAATTTCATCTACTTTTAGGCTTGAATGCAATGTTAGCTTTACCGCTTCTTTTTTGTGTAATATTTATTGAAATAAATGGATTTTAATTTTAGTTTTAATTTTGTTTAAAATTTATAGTTACATTATGTCCAACATTGCAAAGCTCGAGTTTGCAGCACTTGAAGTTAGTGGGAAAAACTATGTGCCATGGATGATAGATGTAAAAATGCATCTTGAGTCCATGGGAATCTCAAATGCTATATGTGAATTTAATAATTGTTTGGCACAAGACAAAGCAAAAGCACAAGTTTTCCTTCGTAAGCATATTGATGAAATGTTGAGATTTGAATATCTTGATGTTACTGATCCAAGTATTCTCTGGAATCTTTTGAAAGAAAGATATGATAATCAAAAGGAAGTTATACTTCCAAATGCTAGAGATGAATGGAGAACACTGAGGTTTCAAGACTTCAAAAAAGTAAATGAATACAACTCAGCTTTGTTCAGAATATGTTCACAACTCAAGTATTGTGGACAAGAAGTTACTGATGAAGATATGTTGGAGAAAACTTACTCCACATTTTTTTTGAACCGACAAATACAAATATTATAATCTACTCCTAAACTAACACCTAATTGCACCTATGTCCACCACGGGACTTGAACCCTCAACCTCAAGGAGGGAGGGCACCACCTGATACCGCTGGACTAGAAGTCCTTTGGTTACTCCACATTACTCCACATTTCATGCAACAAACATTACCTTGATGCAACAATATCGGATGCAAAAGTTCACAAGATATTCTGAACTGAATGCATGTCTGCTCGTTGCAGAGCAAAACAATGAACTCTTGATGAAAAACCATGAATCTCGTCCAACGGGATCAGTAGCACTTCATGAAGCAAATGCTACAAATATTGATGGTCATCGAAACAATACACGTGGACGAGGGCGTGGTCGTGGTCGAGGACGAGGCCGTGGCTATTTTAATCGAAACCAAAGACATAATCAGAACCATAAGTCGTGGACAAGGTAATAATTGTGGTCGTGGCCAGAAAAGGAATAAATTCCAATATTCACAAAGAAACAATGTCCACACACAAGATAATGCCAAAGTGGCGAGGCATGACACTGGGACATCACAAAAATCTGATGGTTCATGTTATAGATGTGGTAACACAGGCCATGGGTCAAGGACCTGTCGCACACCTGCACATCTTTGTCAACTTTATCAAGAGTACATTAAAGGAAAAGGAAAATAAGCAAACCTCATTGATAATTTTGAATTCACTCCGCTAAATGTTGTTGATTTCTGCAATGACATGGAAGACATAAACTAAAAAAAAATTCTATTATTGTTCTAGTAAAACTGTTTTTCCTTCGTTTGTTTTTCATGTAATGTCTTTCCTACAATAAATGAACTTTCTTTTTAATAATAATTACGATTATGTTTATTCACTTATTATTCCTTTCATATGTGAAGTTTAATATGAGTCCAACTGGAGCACAACGCCAAGAAAAGATTGGAGATCTTTGTATAGCAGATAGTGGTAGTATACATACTATTCTGAAATCAAAGAAATATTTTTCAAAATTAGTACCAACAAAAACAGTCATACATACAATATCAGGTCCGACAGACTTGATAGAGGGAACCGGGAAAGCCCATTTTATATTACCAAATGGTACAAGCTTTTGTTTAGAAAATGTCTTATTTTCTCCAAATTCTAATAGAAACTTATGAAGTTTCAACGACATATATTTCAAAGGATATGACACAAAAACTGTGACCGTTGAAAATAAGAAATATATGTATATTATAGACAAAAACCATGTGCTTGAAAAACTACCAACACTTGATTCTGGTCTGCATTATACATATATACATATGATTGAATCAAATATGGTAATCGAAGGAAAACATTGTGATCCTGGGACATTCAGTTTATGGCATGATAGGTTGGGCCACCCAGGATTAACAATGATGCGAAGGATAATTGAGAATACACTTGGGCATCCATTGAAGGACCAAAAGTTCCCTCAATCCAATAGCATAAAGCCATGTACATCTTGTTCCCTTGGAAAGTTAATTATAAAACACTCTCCAATGAAAGTTGAAAGGGAATCACCTAGATTTCTAGAAAAAATTCAAGGTGATATATGTGGACCGATTCACCCTCCATCTGGACCATTTAGATAATTTATGGTCTTAATAGATGCATCCAGCAAATGGTCTCATGTTTGCCTATTATCAACTCGTAATATGGCATTTTCAAAGTTTCTTGCCCAAATTATTAAATTAAGGGCACATTTCCCTAATTATACTATCAAAATAGTGAGACTTGATAATGCTGGTGAATTTACTTCACAAGCATTTAATGACTATTGTATGTCTGTAGGAATTGTTGTTGAGCATCCAGTTGCACATGTACACACACAAAATGGTTTAGCTGAATCACTGATTAAACGTCTCCAGCTAATAACTAGACCATTGATAATGAGGACCAAACTTCTTGTTTCTGTTTGGGGCCATGCAATCTTACATGCTGGATCATTGATACGCATGAGACCAAGTTCATATCATGTATATTCTCCATTACAACTTGCTTTCGGTCAAGAACCAAATATATCCCATTTGAGAATTTTTGGGTGTGCAGTATATGTCCCTATTGCACCACCTCAACGGACAAAAATGGGTCCTCAAAGAAGGTTGGGTATATATGTTGGTTATGAGTCAGTCTCTATTATAAGATATCTTGAACCATTAACATGTGATGTTTTCACAGCACGCCTAGCAGATTGTCAATTTGATGAGGCAAATTTCCCATCATTAGGTGGAGAAAAGAAGATTCTGGAAAAGGATGTGTCATGGCATGAGCCTTCTTTATCATGTCTTGACCCTCGCACAAAGCAATGTGACATGGAAGTTCAAAAGATAATGCATTTCCAAGAAATGGCAAATCAATTACGTGATGCATTTACTGACACAAAAAGGGTGACTAAATCATATATACCAGCTGTCAATGTTCCAGCTCGAATTGACATTCCACATGGACAATCTGATGATAAAGTCACTCAAGAGTCTAAAACAGGCCTGAAGCGTGGAAGGCCATTTGGTTCTAAGGATCAGAACCCACGAAAAAGAAGAGGAGCAGAAAATGCACTAGATCATGAGGAAAGTGTTCCTGGAGAAACACGAATTATTCAAATTCCCCCAGGAAAGGAGGATGATGCACAAAATTATGGTCAGACAAATAGAATATGTGACCAAAATGAAACTGACAAGATAGGTGCAATATTTTCTTATTCAGTTGCATGTAATATTATGAATGATGATCCCGAACCACAATCTGTCATTGAATGTCAAAGAAGAAATGATTGGGCTAAATGGAAGGAAGCTATGCAAGTTGAATTAAATTCTATTAACAAGAGAAAGGTTTTTGGGAACATTATCCTCACACCTGAAGTTGTGAAACCATTACGATATAGATGGATCTTCGTACGAAAAAGAAATGAGAAAGACGAAATTGTAAGATACAAGGCCAGGCTTGTTGCTCAAGGTTTCTCTCAAAGACCTAGAATTGATTATGAAGAAACTTATTCACCGGTAATGGATGCAACCACTTTCAGATATTTAATCAGCTTGGCAGTATCTAAAAATTTAGAGATGCGTCTTATGGATGTTGTTACAGCTTACTTGTATGGATCACTTGATAGTGATATCTATATGAAAATCCTCGAAGGATTTAAAATGCCTGAAGCGTTAAGTGCAAAACCCAAAAAAATGTAGTCTATAAAATGACAAAGATCTTTGTATGGTTTAAAGCAATTTGGGCGCATGTGGTACAATCGTTTAAGTGATTATTTGACAAGTAAAGGTTATAAAAATTGAAGGGTTTTGAGCATTCTAACACTCCTATGGTGTACATGCAACCCTAGAAAACTTGAATATATGTTTTCTCTAAGATACATGCAAATAATAACTTTCCAAGGTTTACATCCTAACTAGCATGTTATGGGGTACTTGAATCATAAAACACTAGTAGAATTACATACCTTTGAGTAGTGGTTGATTGCTTGGAGTTTGAGAGCCTAGCACCAATAATTTGGATGCCTCAAATGGAAGTCACAAATCACCACAAACTTTGGAAACCTTTAGAGAGAATATGAACACTTATAGAAATCGACCACCTTTGCTCACACACACACTAGTGCCATTTCAAGTGCCAATGACTCCTTTATATAGTGTGGTGGATTAGGGTTACATCCATGTAAACCCAAATACCCATGACCTTTCATTTCCATGAGATCCATGGGTTAAAGCTCCATGGACTATCCATGGACTTTCCATGCAAGCCTAGCCCATTCTAAATAAGCAATAGCCCATACTATATAAATACAAGAGTCCATATTTAATTAGTCACCTTTTTTATTACCAAATTAATTTTAAATTAATTCTAGATCAATACTAATTAAATAATATGATTTCATATTAATATATTAGATCTTATAATATATTAATAAATCATAACTTATACTATTCTCAAAAGATTATCCATATAAATTGTTCGGGTGAAGTGCAACCCAAATGGACCATGTCGGGTCGGGTCAAGTACATCTCAAATATTGTTATGGACTTAGACACCTTATCCAACAAAAATAGCACTATTTGTCCATGTGTATTTATTAAGAAAACAACATCTGGATATGTGATCATAACAGTCTATGTTGATGATCTGAACATCATTGGAACGAATAAGAAATCCTTGAAGTGATTGAACTTTTAAAGAAAGAATTTGAAATGAAAGATCTTGGAAAAAACAAATATTGTCTTGGTTTACAGATTGAGCATATGCCTAACGGAATACTTGTGCATCAATCAAATTACACAGAAAGAGTCTTGAAACGTTTCAATATGGACAATGCAAATCCTTTAAGCACTCCAATGGTTGTTAGATCATTAAATATTGACAATGATCCATTTCGTCCATGCGAAGAAAATGAAGAAGTCGTTGGTTCAGAAGTACCATATCTAAATTCAATTGGAGCTCTTATGTATCTTACCAATTGTACTAGACATGGCATTTCTTTCGTTGTAAACTTGCTAGCAAGATTTAGTTCAGCCCCAACAAAAAGACATTGGAATGAAATCAAACATATTTTTCGATACCTTCGAGGAACTAGTGATTTAGGGTTATTTTTACCCTAACAATTCAAAACAAGGCTTGATTGGTTATGCAGATGCAAGTTATCTGTCTGATCCATATAAAGCTAGATCTCAAACTGGATACGTATTCATGAATGGAGGTACTGCAATTTCCTGGCGTTCTCAAAAGCAAACACTTGTTGCCACATCCTTAAATCATGTTGAAGTAATTGCACTAAATGAAGCTAGTAGAGAATGTACATGGTTAAGATCGATGACACAACTAGTTTTTAACTTCATGTGGAATTGAAAAAGGATATATGTCCAACTTTAATTTATGAAGATAATTCAGCATGTGTCACTCAAATGAAAGAGGGATATATCAAGAGCGACAGGACAAAATATATACCTCCAAAGTTTTTTGAGTACACTCAAGAGCTTATAAAGAACCATCAAGTTGAAATCAAATATGTTCAATCCAGTAACAATGCAACATACCTTTTTACGAAGGCACTTCCTACTGCAATCTTCAGGAAACATGTCCATGGCATCGGAATGCGACATGTGCATAGAATATAATGTGACGAATGTCTAAATAAGGGGGAGTCAACTATACACTGCACTCTTTTTCCCATCGCTAAAGTTTTTTCCCACTGAGTTTTCTTTAGCAAGGTTTTTAATGAGGCAGTACATCAAAGTTGAACGCTAAAATGATGTCATCCAAGGGGGAGTGTTGTAAATAATTGGTGGTGTTGTAAATAATTGGTGGATGACATAATAATTGGTGCATGGTAAATTTGTCAACATTTCTAACTAGTTACAATTATATGTTAGTAAAATTTGTAGTATAAATACCCCTCCATTGTAAAGAATGAGATACACCAAAAGTTATAAGAGATATAACTTTCATATTCTCTCTAAATATTCTTTCTTCTCAATTAAAGTTCTTATCAAAGTTTACTAGTTTGGTTTGGTTTAAAGTTACATTAATTACGCTTAATTCATAACACACACACAGATATATATATATATATATATATATATATATATATATATATATATATATATATATATATATATATATATATATATATATATGAAATCTACTATAAAGTTCCTACATTTTGACCTCATGCTCAATTAAGTCCCCATATTATTATTTTTTTCTGATTATGTCTCGAATACATGGAATTGTATTCAATTAAGTCCCGAATACCAAGAATTTTATTCACTTTGACCTTTTTTACCTGGTCCATATGTCACCCAATTTTAAAATTTATACTTTTGGCCAAGAGTTTAAGTTTTATTACAAATTTGGTAAAAAATTTACACTTTTGGCCCATATTTCTAAATTTTTTCTTACGAAATCATCCTAAGTTTAGTATTTTTACATATATTTTTTTTTTCAAAATTTCGTTTCGAGTAATAGTTTTTTTGCTTTATAAAATCATATTTAAAAAAAATATCTTCACATAAAAAAACTTCTTTTCTCTGTATAAAAACCTTTTTAATAGACTTTTGTTAAAAAAAAGATTCTTATATGTGAAAAATATGTTAAAATATTAAGAAAAATCATAAGAAATAAACAATTGTCACATATTGTTTTATTAACATCATTATATTTGTTATTATTTTCGCCAAAACGTATAAAAATCATAACCTCTTCATACGAACTTCATTTTCGATGTTCTTTATTTCCACATGTTCGTCTTGATGACTACTACAATTTTCATGTTGATTATTTTAGCAAAAAAAAATATATTCACTTTCATTTTTATAAAAAATTATTTATATTTATTAAATTATATAAGTGAAAATGGGTGTTACAACTTCCTCGTTTATATTAAAACAAAAAACGTTGAAGTTGTTAGGCTTATGAGATTTTGCTTAAAAACTAAAAAAACGTATTTTTCGAATAAAAAACCTAGATATTTACTAAAATAAAAACATATTTTCACATAAAAAACAAGATCTTTATATAAATGATTTTTAACATGTTATTCGTTTTTGAATTATATATGTGCACAAACAAAAATTATTTTTTCATCATATGTGAAAATATGTGAAAATAATTTTTTTTCATCATTGGTTGAACAATAAGAAAAATAATTGAAGTTGATTATGTTTACTAGATTTTGCTAAAAAACTAAAAACTATATTTTCGAATACAAAACCAAGATATTTTACTAAAATAAAATACATATTTTCACATAAAAACCATGATATTTACAAAGTAATTTTTGACATGTTATTTGTTTTCGAATTATATAGATGCACAAACAAAACCTCTTGGACCAAATTTGTAACACCTCATTTTTTCACCTTACAATATAATCAACCAGTCACGTAAATAAGCGTATTCGATAGAAGACTATTTAGGATAAATAGTCTTGATGAAAGTCGTAGTAATCGTAAAACCGCGAGCGTGCATATAGAGAGCATCCAAATCTGACTTCATAAGAGAAAGTTATGATTATTAGAAGTTTCAACGTAGCATTGAACGACACAAAAACCAGAATAGAAATTGGTTGATTGTTAGGAAAAACAGTCTAAACGAGAGTTGAAGATCTTGTCCATATGATTTCGTTGATTTAAAGATAGTCGAGAACAGAATTCATATGAGAGAGTTATGATTTTTATACGGCTTTAATAGTCTAATCCTACTAAAAATAAAGTCAAAATTAGTCGATAGAGTCTAAATAAAAGTTATAGATCTTGTCGATAACTACATGTGGATATAAAGAATGTCGAAAACGGAGCTCGTATGAAGAAGATATGGAGTTTACAATATCCATGTTTTGTATGACGCGCACAAAGTGTGCGGCGCGCAGTATCTAGAAGGTGCATTGTGGATCACAAGGATTTTGACACGTGCAAGGCAGCGGATGGATTGACGTTACCCTACTACACGATGCGCATGCTTTTTAACATCCCATTTATTAAATAAACGGATAGATAAAATTAATAAATGAATAGTAGCCAAAAAATCCATAATATTTAGCGGGGTGTTGGCGTCGGGGAGTTAAACGTCATAATTTTGGAAGTGTAAGTCTGGACTGGTTTTGTAAAGATTTTCAGAGGTCAGGGAGTGTTTGGTAAATATTGGACCTAAATTTAAAGATTTTGGAGGCTAAGGGGCTTAATGGTAATATATGGACTTCAGTTGAAAATAATTTGTAGAGGAGGGGCTGTTTGGTAAAATATTGGGCTTGTTATGAAAGGATTTTTAGAGGCTGGGGCTAAAAGCGTAAATTATGGACTTATTTTGAAAGAAAAAGGAGAAGGAGGGACCGATTGTGCCATTATGGAATGAAGTTTCATGGGGTCGGGGTATATAACTCGTCACCCTCCCGGTAACCCTAACCCTAACCCCTAACATCAAGAGTCAGCCGCCACCTTCTTCTCTACCTCCAGCCGCCGCTATCGGTTCCGACCACCTAGCACCATCGAACGACTCTTGTCACTGACAATAACGAAGACCGATGGGAAACCGGGAAAGGGCGCTGCATCAGTTGAAGACCAGAGAAGAAGTTGAGATCGTGGTTGCCGCCGATTCATGACTTTCCAGCCGCCGCCATCGCTGTCAAAGCCGGAAACCACCGGGATAATTTCGCTGTCGCCATTCCCGCCATGGCCGAAGACGAGGACCAACCTCATGACGTCGTTCAGCTGGGACCACCATACAATACCTTCCTTCCACAGTGCAGCACTGCCGACCGTTAGCGTTACTGTCGTTTGCAAGCTCATCACGCGTCGTCGCTTCATCGTTGCTACGTCCCAACTCTGTCTGCCGCCGTTAGCCGCTGCTGCTGCCCGCCATTCCGTGTTACTATCACCGCCATACGCCATCAGGTGGGTGGCTGGGTTCATTTAACGAACAGAAGGAGTGTGTGCGCTTCTGCCACCAGTTCGCATGACGTACGTGTGGTTGCTTGGCCGGATTTAATGAGAAAAGCCACCACTACCACCACCGTGAGGTGGTGGCTAGCACCTCCTGTTGGATTAGGTGTCTAAGCCCATAACTATAATTGGTATGTACTTGTATTGATAGCAGCACAGTTCTTTTGGGTTGCCCTCAACCTAGCAACTGGACAAGGAAATTATGAAAGGAGAGATATTAATTTATAAGATTAATAAATTAATATATATATATATATATATATATATATATATATATAATTGATTTATTAATATGTTAATGGATTAATATATTAATTAGAAATCATTATGTTTAATTAATTGTTAGCCAGAAATTAATCAGAATTGATTTTGGGGTTAAAAGAATTAATTATAAAGTGCAGGGACTAGTTTGCAATTAACTGATAGTTGAATGGAAGGATCCAGAACTCCCTTGGAAGGGGGTGGACGAAAACCCTAGGGGAAACCCTAGAGAATTCGTCCAAGGGGTCCAAGATAAGGCCTTGGGTCTTGCTTAGGCCCTAAGCAAAGGATAACTAGGGTTTTCCCTAAACCCTAGTTCCCTCAACTATTTAAGGAGCCTCCTGGCTCACATTTTAGGGTACTCATTCTTTGGAAGAATACCTTGGCCGAAATTGCATACTCCCTCCCCTCTCTCTTCTTCTACTTTCCTTCTTGCTAGTTCTTGGGTGTGATTCCATTAGAGGCATTACATTTGTGGTGCTAAGCTTCCAAGAAGATCAAGATCAAGATCAAGAGGATTATCAATTGTTTGCTATAACAATTGAAAGGTATGTAAACCCTAAACCCTAGTTTTGTTAATTTCGAAATTAGCCTCTCTCCTCTAGGGTTCTTATTTTGCAATTCAAAGTTGTATGTTCAATAGTTAAAACATAGATCCAAAGTAGGTTGCATGTGAACTTAGGAATTGTTTTCTGGTTTATTTGTTTTACCTAAAACCCATCACCTCCGACCACCGCCTGCCGCCACAAGGGTGGTTGAGCGTGTATGTGTGTGTTATATTGTGTGTGTGTGTTATTTGGGATATTATGATGTATAATGTATTGAATGGCCGGAAAACCCGAAGGAAACCCACCACCACCACTGTAAGGTGGTGGCTGCCGCCACCAACCGCCATGTTGGGTGGCGGTGTGCATTATGTGATTGCATTGCTAGTTTAAATGTTTGAACATGTTTTGGTTTAGAATCATAACCACCACCACCGCGTGGTGGCCGCCGCCGTGAGCCGCCATTGACCACCACTACCCGAGGTGGTAGTGGGTGGTGCCCGACTTAATTAACATTAAGAAACCTAAAAGCTTAACAAATGGACTAATTGGCATGCGATTGGGTTGAAAACCCTAATTTTGGATATGCTAGTTTTGGAACTATCGGGACCTGCATTTTGGAGCATTGGATTGGAATTTTGAATTAAGCCCGATCACGTTGTATGTTTGGCCTAGTGGATTGATGGACTTAATGGATTAAGTCATTAATGGGTTAAGTAAGAACACTTTGTTGGGTTATGAGCATTCTAACACTCCTAAGTGTACATGCAACCCTAAATACCTTAGATCTATGTTTTCTCTATTATACATACAATTATGAACATCCAAGGTATTATCCTAATCTAGCATACAAAATAATAAATATAACAAGATAGAATACATACCTCTTTGATGTAGAATGTCTTCATGAAGCTTGAGTGCCTAGTGCCCCAAGTGTGACACCTCAAATGGTTCACACAACACCAAATACACTTGGAATAACTTGAGAGAAACTTGAACACTCCTTGAAATCGTCTAGCCCTCACACTCACACATTAGTGCACGATTTCTTGAGCCATGGGATTCTTTTATAGGGTGGCTATTAGGGTTACACCATGTAACTCATAACTTTACCTATTCCTTATGCTCCATGGATTTTAACCTCCATGGAGTATCCATGGGTCACCCCATAGACTTAGTCCAACATAAGGAATCTTGGATCACAAGCCCACATATATAAGAATGAATGATTTACACAATCAACCCATATATTTAATTAGTCTCCTTTTGATCACTTAATTAATTCCAAATTAATTCTTGATCAATACTAATTAAATAACCTTATTAATATATTAGAACTTATAATATATATTAACCAACCTTAAGTGTTATTTCTCTCATTATAGTCTATCCAAATGCATGATGCCATGCAACCCAAATGGACCATGCCGGGTCGGGTCAAGTCTTACCAATTATAGTTATGGACTTAGACATTAATCCAACAGTCTCCCACTTGGATAAGTCTAAAACTATTATTGCGTATGACTTCAGGAACCGATCAGCAATCGTTGCTCTCAAAAGCTTCTGTCGAACTCTGACCTTGTCGATGAACTCTGACCTTTGTCAATGACTTGTCCATTAGATAAGGGATCATATATTCCTCCATTCTAGATATCATATGGACTGAGACATGGATTATCAATCATTCTCTCTGTCCATTTGTTGTTTCCCGATTTCCGATTCATGATGACTGACTGATTGAACAAATCAAATCAGTCCTAGCTTGGCCAAGCACTCACATGTATCATCTTTAAATCATCGAGGGGCCCACAGATGTCGCTTTTATCCCGAAGGTAAAAGGAATGGATAAACTTCGACTCATATGGCTTGTTCTACTACTTGTTGAATCATACACGAAGGCACGTTTTATAACATCGAGTTACCGAATGCGTTTTCGTGCAATCAATGTACAACCAACTCATAGTAACAACTCATATCTCTAGGTTTGAAGAATATAAGATATTATCGTCTCATCATGAAGTGATTCAAATGAGCGCGGGTTGAATCCAATACTCAAAACTTATGAGCACTCATGAGTGTTGTAGCACCACTTTGTCCACCAACTTGGACCTCTACAAACCACCCCATGACAGTCTTGATTCATATCTACTTCCAACATATGACCGACTGTGGATGGTTTGAATAACTTAATCATTCAGGAAGAGCGACTTAGTTATTCTGGAAGTCAAAACATGCAAAGTGAAACACAAGAATAAATGAATCAAATATGGTATCAAACCCTATGAATATAAATAAACACTTTTATTTATCACCATACTGATTACTCATTATTCATTGTTTCGGTTTTATCAACTTTATACTTGAATTTAAAACAATAGTTGTCCCATGCTCCAAGCATGTACACTATGTTTTCTAAACACTAGTCATGCCATACACCAAGTATGCATACTATGTTTGTCTATGATCTTTACTTTGTAAAATAGATCAATTGAACATCACTCCAATGATCCTCTTTTCACAGTCCCAAATCCTTACTGCAAATGCAAGAATTCCAAATTCATGCCATTTACTGAAATCTGTTAGATTCTAAACTTATATGCATTGATCCTCTTAATGATTATGCACAAAGTCAGAAAGACTTGACAACAATCATTACAGAGCATTCCAAAGGAGATCAGCTCCTTGGAAACATCCTTCTTTCATTAAGTTTCCTAATCTTACACAGATTGAATAATTTCTAACTTTGAAACATTTCCATATTCCATTTTGACTATCACTTCTGAACAAGAGTTGCCTCCTTACAGATTATGTCAATATGGTCCTTCCAGAATTAACATTATACTTCCAACTGTCCTTGAGCAACCAATCTTTGGTAAACCTTAGATTGTCCTCGACAATTGCTTAATCATTTTAGTCATATCCAATTCTAGACCTTTTCCCTTCATAATGCCCCAGGCATTTGGAAAATTTTAGAAAGGATGAATATAGCACATGTAATCGATCCTATATCCGAAGCATATGGGACACGATTCATGATGTCTCACATAAAGACTAAACCAGTCTTTTGCTATAATATTTCCATTTCAATTTGCCAAGTTCTCAAAATTCAGATTATGAAAAGGGATGCCGTAATCATAATCGAATTTTAGAACGCAAATAATGGACCCATATATAGAATTTCCTTATGTTGAGCCATTCCAACATGAAATTCATATATATATCCTTGATTAAATATGATTAAAATCTCAATCTAAGCTTTTAGAATTGAAATGAAGTATAATTTCCTCTCCCTTAATTATAGCAAAACAACTTTTTCAACCCCTGCAACCTCACGAATTGAAACTTTTGTTTTCTATAATTAACATTGCTAACTTGCAACCTTTGTCATAATTATCATGCTCCCACTAACATGATGATTATTAGCATAACACTTATGCTCCCACTAGCTTTGACATGTACTCAGAAATCAGCTGACTTTCTTACCAAAGTTCAGATTTCTGATACTAGATTGTTTTGATAAAACTTTATCAAAATCATACACCTCTCTTAGATAGCTCACATGTGTGTCTAAGTAATCATAGTCTCAATTGTTTAGACCTTTGCCACTTCTCACAAGTCCATGTTAGTGTGCCGGTAAACCACACACGCTCCACTAACGACTTTGAGAATGCAAATAGCACAATTGCTATCTAGCTAAAATCTACTTAGTGAAAGTGTTTCCTCACCATCATTTTCATGAATCGGAGAGAAACCTTATGACACTTAGATTTAATAGTGTATGTGTTCTTATCCATGTGAATTTGTCAAAACCATAATCACAAGACAAGGTTAGTGACAAATCCAAACTCATATTGATTAAACTTGTGCAATCTTAAATTCTTGCCATTTGGCAGCTCAGGTGCCTGTCATTGCTTCCAAGTAGTTGTGCAACCAATTGAGAACTCTCAGAACTCCTATGCAAAGCCAACTTGAATAGGCACAAAAATTTCAACACGATAGATTATAAACCTCAAGTCGTGTGCTAGTGAAGGACTTTAGGTTTTATTCTTGATTAAGTCTTGAAACTTTCAAGAGCTTTAAGACTCCCACTGTCCTCTTGACATATAAGACTCCCTTGTCAAATATTCAAGAGATAGTGCAGATTCTTTATCAAGACTAACACTTTACACAATTGGCCTAAGTTGGTCTCTTTTT
Source organism: Lactuca virosa (assembly GCF_052849685.1). Taxonomy (NCBI): domain Eukaryota; kingdom Viridiplantae; phylum Streptophyta; class Magnoliopsida; order Asterales; family Asteraceae; genus Lactuca; species Lactuca virosa. The sequence goes on from NC_136426.1 coordinate 90,824,387, forward strand.
ATCCAAAACATCACAACTTACCAATTTCAAATGTACAAGAGTAGATAACCTTTTACTCTTACATTTGACTAGTGTTAACAAACCCTCTTTAAGATATGTCACTCAAGTTACAATCTTGGAGTATGACTCTAAGAATTGTTTTGGAACGAAGTATGACTCATCTTTTTGATTTAACCATTTCAACAATTCATGACTCCTCTTCTTAGTCATAAGAGATGACTTTAGAGGACCAATTGTGATATGGTATCTTAATCATTAAGATGATCATAAACATGATACTAAAGTACTCTCCCATCTTTTCAGATTTGAGAAACTTTTATCTTTCTGCCATACTTTGATTCTTCTTATTCGTTATGTCTCACATGGAAACTTCTCCAATGCTACAGACTTATACTTAAACTTATAAGTATAACCATATTTACTGAACTTAAGTAAATCATGACGAATAGTCTTCTTGATCTTTTGTGGTGGACTTGACCAGTGCACAAGAATGTGTACTCGATCCCTTAGTCCTTTCCTTATTCACATAAGGAATTAGTCTTAATTTTCCAAGCTGAAAGTTCTCATTCATCATACTATACAACTTGCATGATTCCAAGTTTCGGTCCAATTGAACCTTGGGTGATGAGAATCTTTCCTTATTTGGTAATATTAGACACTACCACAACCGAAAGAATCAAATCCATTTTTCCAATATTGCTATCAATGGAATCTTATAAGCAACAACTTTTCACAAATGCCATTGTAAGGATACTTAAAATAAATAAAATCAAAACCTTTTTTCTTTTATTTTAAAACTTTGCGGAAAAACTTATCCTTACAATCCATATGAAAACCTTGTTGTTATCTATTCCTAAGCAATATAAATATCATAACTCTTAAGTAATAGCCCAAAATTCTGATCACCGAACCATGCGATTGAAATCCATCTTCGCGATCAGAATCAGCATGTACTTAATAGAGTTAGACAATGGACTTTACCTGAAGTAGAGCCAAACTTATTGACTTTAACATCCTTAGGTAAATTTGGCAGCTTCGTAACCAATGCCCCTTCCTGTGGCAATAGTTACCTATGGACCCTTGATAATGGGACTATCTCAGACTTCACCTCTCTCTTTACCATTGGGTCAACCGAGTTGACTATGGCCGACCCCTTTCCATTGGGAAGAGAGAGCTTTACTGGATATCCAATGTCATCATTGTCAATGTCCATAGCGTTTTAGGAAGTTGATCTTAGCAAATAGATAAGATCATTAAGGGTCTTGTCTTAGTCTGTTTCATAGGATTCCCAAAAGAACTCACTATGTGACTTAGAAAGTAGTTGAGCCACCAACTTTCTCAAGACTTTGACACCCAACTCTCCCGGCTTGTCAATATGTGACTACATCTCCAAGATGTGATCACACCTAGACCTTGCCTTGCCAATAGGGCTTGAGTTACCTTAAACTTTTTAGGAACTTGTGGGTTAGGGAGAATAATTGGAGGAGGTGAAAGAAGTATGATATCCATGAGACATCATCTTCATTTAGGAAAGCTTGTTTCAAGAGATTTGGGAAGATCATAAATGTCTAGACCAGACATCTTTTTAGGAGATATTCAAGATAGTTGATTTAAAGTCCTTAATATGACACCCAATATGAAATATTAAGGCTAGGACCCAACAAACTATTTTATAACTTAGAAGAGGGATGCCGTAATCCAAGCTATAAAATATTTGAAGGTAGGTGAATGACGATTCAACAATTTCCACCATGAAAAACGAAATAATTTATTAGGTTTTAATTGGATTTGAAAGTCCTAGATCTTTGAGATTCATTGAACTGTTCAAAGGCATGTTTCAATCTCGAGTGTGCCCTTCAGGTTTTGTGACTGGGATGCCGAGGATCACAAAACAAGGTGTGAATAACCATGCAAGTATACTTGGTACCCTTAATATTTACCCCTTAATCAGTGTGCCGGTTAACCACACACGCTCCACCGATACTATGATAAATATTAAGTTACCCTTTGCCTACCTTGTTAAGTCCACGTTAGTGTGCCGGTTAACCACACACGCTCCACTAACGACTTAAGCAAGGTGCAAAGTGTAATTTCATGGGTTAGCACCAAATTCACATTTTCCTAAGTAACTAAGATTGGGTATTAATAAGAGTTTAGTTACTTAGTATTTATCATTAATACTTTTAATGAAAGGAGAATTATAGTCCTTGTCGTACCCGTTCGGCTAACGACCCTTCACCAGTCAAGGAAGCGGTGGGTGAGAGTGGACACCCATTAAACTGCCATTTTATAGGCAGTAACCTTATACCCCCTTATAGACCGGCTTCGTGAATGAGGCCTACTAACGGTAAGACTGACTTTACTCTTATACATATATATAAATATTATTAACTTATAATATTATAAAGTATAAGGGTTGAATTTTAACTTTTAAAATTCTAAGGGCTAACTTGGAATTAAAGTATTCATAAGTGAAAACTTTTCAAATTCCAAAACTTGAGGGCAAGTTTTGAAACTATTCAAAACTAATTAATTCCATAACTTATGAGTTTAAAGTAGTTTTAATTAAAAAAAACTCTTCAAGTTCCATAACTTGAGGACAAGTTATGGAAGACTTTAAACTAATTAATAAAAGAATAACTTTTTTTATTGTAACTTATGGAACTAATTAAGGTTACATTTTTTTTTAATTTAATGAAGAGACTCTTGAACCTCCATAACTTGAGGACAAGTTATGGAGTCATAAAACCATTTAATTAGAACTAGACTCTTCATTTTGTAACCTTTGCCAACTTTTATGAGTTTTATGATTCTTAAATGTGACTTTTCATATAACTTGAGGACAAGTTACAAAAACACACTTTGGAATCAACTCTTAGATTAAAATGGATTGAAAACAACTATTTCACACAACTTTTCTATTAATCTAAGAACCTCATAAGAACAAGATAATTCAAATCATCAATCTTCAAGAAATTAGCATGAACATACAAACTAATACAAATCTTGAAATTATGACAATTATCTTAGAAATTGGATTAGCATGAACATTACCACATCAAAAACAAGTTTATAAGTCCAAAAACATCTTAGGGTAATGTTCCTAGTCCAATTCCAGCCAAAACAATCGAATATATGCATCCAACTCGATTTTTCAGCTACTTTTGCAAGTATAACAAGAAAACAAGCCTAGGCTCTGACACCACTGTTGGGTTATGAGCATTCTAACACTCCTAAGTGTACATGCAACCCTAAATACCTTGGATCTATGTTTTCTTTATTATACATACAATTATGAACATCCAAGGTATTATCCTAATCTAGCATACAAAATAATAAATATAACAAGATAGAATACATACCTCTTTGATGTAGAATGTCTTCATGAAGCTTGAGTGCCTAGTGCCCCAAGTGTGACACCTCAAATGGTTCACACAACACCAAATACACTTGGAATAACTTGAGAGAAACTTGAACACTCCTTGAAATCGTCTAGCCCTCACACTCACACATTAGTGCACGATTTCTTGAGCCATGGGATTCTTTTATATGGTGGCTATTAGGGTTACACCATGTAACTCATAACTTTACCCATTCCTTATGCTCCATGGATTTTAACCTCCATGGAGTATCCATGGGTCACCCCATAGACTTAGTCCAACATAAGGAATCTTGGATCACAAGCCCACATATATAAGAATGAATGATTTACACAATCAACCCATATATTTAATTAGTCTCCTTTTGATCACTTAATTAATTCCAAATTAATTCTTGATCAATACTAATTAAATAACCTTATTAATATATTAGAACTTATAATATATTAACCAACCTTAAGTGTTATTTCTCTCATTATAGTCTATCCAAATGCATGATGCCATGCAACCCAAATGGACCATGCCGGATCGGGTCAAGTCTTACCAATTATAGTTATGGACTTAGACATTAATCCAACACACTTAACCCTAATCGTCATTTTATGTGAAAAACCCTAATTAGGGTTGGATTCTTGTTCGGCCATTTCTTGGACTAAGTTACTATGGGCCTTCGTGGGCCAATTGGAAACAGATTTATGGACTAAGTAAATTATTTGGCCTTAGGATAAGGCCCATTGGAAAGGCTTGAGCCCAATTTGGAAAATTGGGCCATAGGAAGGCTGTAATTGGGCCTTGATGATTATGAGATATTGGACTATTGGAATGCCAAGTGTTTGGACCAGAATAAATGATTGGGCCTTTCTGTTGGGCCTAGATGTTTGAATCCTTGATTGGCCATCTAATAGCTAGAATATGGACTAGGGAATTTGGATGGGCTTTAGAGTAAGGCCCATGTGAAGGGTTTGGGCCCAATTTGGAAAATTAGGCCATATGTTGGACTTTGGTTCATTATTTGACTTTTGGGCCTTTGGATTGGGCCTTGGGTTTGAATCAAGCTAAGTAGGGGGTAAAGTTGTATTTTACCCCAAGCATAGACTTATGGTTATGTGTTGGAACCCAATTATTAATTGGGTGTTGTTTTGATGTCGACAGTTCGGGAATCTGCCATCCAACAGCTATGGTTTTGTCCGCGGGACTTCAGCAGTGCGAGGTGAGTTACCTTCCCTGTAGAAGTGGGTCGAAGGCACCAATGTCGGCCCACTGGTACTTGTTTATAGGTAGATGATTGTTTGTGTGATAATTGTCTGGTATGCCACTATCTGTTATGCTTATGTGTTAGTATGCTATGTCATGCTATGTATTTATGTGGTAGTGGTAGGGGTGAAATAGTCCCCGGTTACCGGTTGAAAGAGACCGAAGGGGTAAGCCAGCACCCAGATATGCTAGGCAGTATGTGATTTATGTGTATATGCTAGGGTATTATGTGGTAGTGGTAAGGGGTGAAATAGTCCCCGATTATTGGTTGAAAGAGACCGAAGGGGTAGGCCAGCACCCAGATATGCTAGGCAGTTACTGGTTGAAAGAGACCGGAGGGGTAGGCCATCACCTAGATATGCTAGGCGGTTACCGGTTGAAAGAGACCGAAGGGGTAGGCCAACACCCGGATATGCTAGGCAGTATGTGTTTTGTATGGTATGTGGTATGATGGGGAACTCACTAAGCTTCGTGCTTACGGTTTTCAGTTTTGGTTTCAGGTACTTCTTCTTCAAAAGGAAATGAGTCGGCATGATCGCAGTGCATCACACTATGTTTTCCGCACATGAGATCTTTGGGATTATACTCTGATATTGTTTCATTATGACATGTTTTGATTATTGACACACTGGTTTTGATATGGGATGTCACTATGGATGTTTTTATACTATTGATTTTATAATAACTTAATTAAAAATGAAATTTTTGGTGTTGAATTTTGGGATGTTACATGCTTACTATAAATAGACAACCCCGACTTCCTTCATTTCTCTCATCCATTCTCACATCTCTCTCTTGACCCCCCCCCTCGAGTTTGGCCTTTCAGGGTTTTTGGAATACTTTAGCGAATCTTGAGGTAGTGAGTCGGGCAAATAGGAGTGCTCCGTATCGAGGTCCTGCCCGCGACTTTTCGGCTTTCCACCTAGGAATCTCTGTAATTGAAGCTACGCTTACCAGACTTTTAGGTTAGCTCATATTCGTAATTTTAGTCGTTATTAGGAACCTATAAATGCTAGATTCGTGATTAATTCCATGCTATAATAATGATTGATCTACTAATGGGAAAGGTGTCTAGAGTGGTCATGTTGGCTTGGTTGTTAGATTTCAGAAATGCTATATGCCGAAATGATCCTGACTCCCGACTGTTCGGCCTAGCTGGTCCTTATTCGATAGAACTCTCGGTATTCATTGGGCTTAGTGAAGGATCTAGTTTTCATTACCAGATTGTCATAGGAATTAATAGGTTAAAGTATTATAAATTAATACTTGTTCGGTGCGCTATCCACCAGTTGGATCGTTAGTAGAATCACTCAGACAACTGTCAAACTTCCAATTCATTGTCAAGGTGAGTTCATCTCACTATATTATGTATCCCAGTATATATCCACGTATATTAGGATATAGGAGCCAAAAGAGTAGACCCATAGTGTAAATTCTATGTGCCTATATTAGTAGACTTGTTAGGTTGTGGCTTGTAATGTTAATTGTGTATATGATCGGTTAAGGACTGAGGCATTCCCGCTTCGTGTGGAAGGCCAAGATGCGGGCAGACTAGTATTATGCTAAAGGCCAAGGGTGACTTGATGGAAATAGCAACTTAATCGATTGAGAGCCTAAATAATGACAATAGAAACTTAAGCGATTGTGAGCCTAGATACTCAGAAGGTGGATAATGGCAATAGCAACTTAAGCGATTGTGAGTCGGATAACGGCAATAACAACTTAAGCGATTGTGAGCCTAAATACTCGATGTATGCATGTATATGTATTTTGATATATGGTATTTTGGGAAATTCACTAAGCCTAGCGCTTACCCAGTTGTTATAAATGTTTTTTCGGAACTTTGTGAGAAGGGCAAGGTTCGACTGTAAACATGCGCATTCGTAATCATGTTTCCGCATTATACTCTTATGTAACTGAATATATTAATAAATAAAAATGAAAATTTTGGGTTGAAAATCAGGACGTTACAAAATTTATACAAAAAATATTTTTTTCACATATAAAAACTTTTTTAAAAAAAAATTGTGATATAAGGTTTTTATATAGAAAAAAGGGGTTTTATGTGAAAAAAATGTTTTTTTTATTAATATGATTTTATAAAGCAAGAAATAACATATTTGAAACAATTTTTTTTTTAAAAAAAATATGTAAAAAACTAAATTTATGATGAATCTGTAACAAAATTTTGAAATCTTGACTAAAAGTGTAAATTTTGGATCAAATTTGTAATAAAATTTAAAATCTAGGTCAAAAGTATAATTTAAAAATTGGAAAACCTAGTAACCGGGAAAAATGATGAAATTGAATACAATACCCGATATTCGGCACTTAATCAGAAAAAAAAAATATAAGAACTCAATTGAATATGATGTCAAAATGTAAAGACTTCATAATATATTTCCCTCAATAATTTACCACTTATAAATATCAACCATTTTTAACTTTTAATCTCACACTATATTCTATTTTTCTGGAGACTAACTCCGAATGTTTTTAACATTGAAGATGAATATTAAGAAAAAAAAATTCGAATAGAATTGTTTTCGGATTATATTTTAGTTTCGTTTTTATTTTAATTTGTTTTATGTTTTACTTTCATGTGTTATTTTTTCAACTATTTGTTTTTTTTGTAGGTAATGAAATATTTGCATTTTTATCAATTTTGATTTTTTTAACAATCTTTTAATTAAGTTTAATTATTTATAGATTTTAGCATTTTAAATCATAGAAATTTTAGTTTAACAAAAAAAGATGAAATGAAATATGATAATTTCTCGGATTTAGAAAAATGATAGTATAATAAAAAGAAAATGAGATGGTGAGGTTGCAGGAAAAAAAATGAAATGTGTTATTATTATTATTATTATTATTATTATTATTATTATTTTATAGAGGGTTAGTTCAAAGTCTTAGCAAACTTCAATTAATTATTCTTTTGAATATTTTGCGTCGTGCAGTTGATAATATTTTATTTTAAACCGCCATTTATATTTACATATTTAATGTTTATTATTTTTTGATTAGTTAACTTATTTTATTAAGTATACAAAAATAAAATAAACAAATAAAATATATTTATAAACACTATATAACTAATGTAAAATAATGCTAATTTGAAAAATATAAATAGTGTTTAAAATGACAAATAGGTGAATGACTTTTATAAACATTGAAATAAAGAGGATAAAGGTATTAATTAAAAAACAGATTAATTCATTGGATATGACCTTATGTCGACCTATTTTTCATCAAAGGATTGAAAATGAAAACTTGTCCATTTAGAAAAAAAATAATCTAGTCTAATAAATGAAAATCTTTTTGCTACATATCACACTCTCATAGATTTGGCCACATGTTATTTTGTGGTTATTTTCAATTAAATTTTTTTCATAAGGCATTTTGTAGTTTTTTCCATTTTATTAAACTCTACATAATATTAAAATGTAATAATTGAAATAAATGTAATCATAAATACATATCAATTTCAATAATTGACTTTCCTTTTAATTTGAATATTTCTAAATTAAAACTTCATTAGTTTTCTTTGTTTATTTATCTAAATTAATTGTTTAAATTTAAAAAAGAAAAAAACACTTTAATTTTATTAATTCAATATTTTTCTAATTTTTTTTATAAATTCAAACTTTTTCAAATGTTTAGAATTTCCATATATTTTTTTTAAATGAACCCATGTAATACATGGAACTTTAATTTTATTAATTCAATATTTTTCTAATTTTTTTTATAAATTCAAACCTTTTCAAATGTTTAGAATTTTCATATATTTTTTTTAAATGAACCCATGTAATACATGGATCTTACACCTAGTTTTCTAATAATCATACAAAATTAGCATCCCTTTAAAATCTACAAGTTGTTCGTTATTCTTCTCGCACGTGAACGATGACTAAATACTTATTTGGATCTTGCTTAATTCTCAAAATATGTCGCTTTCATATGAAGAAATACAGACAAACATGTAGCAGTCTTATTTCTAAATCAAACAAAAATTTCGACCTGAATTGAACTTTCAAATTCCCAGCGACATGATAAACAAATACGTTATCATTTGATTCGATGAGTTAATGGCGCACTAATTCAATTTGGTTAGGTTAAAAACACATAAACAAGACAATTTAGTTGACAATTTAAGTTCTTTAGGTTTGTCAAATTTTATAGGTTTGTTCAATGTTTTAAAAACCGGTTTTTTAGTTGAACCGGTATGGTGATCGGTTTTCGGTTTAACCGGTTCGACCGCTGAGTAAATTGGTTTCTATAATTTTCATATTTTTTTCGTGTTTTCATATACATACATACATACATACACAAATCAAAAATTTGATGTCCACAAGTTCGAATATTAAAATACATATGAAAATAAAGTGTAGATCAATCTAAATACATTAAAATAACACATAACCATAAGTTTTACATCAATCCACGTGTATTAAAAAGAAAAATAAAGTCCTAGATGAATATAAAGGCATAAAAAAACTTCATAACATTTATCATATTTTTTTATTCAGAAAAATCTTAATAAATGTGAAAAACTACCAAAGTATATTATGCAAAATGTTTCAATTCCATGTGTTTTTATTCAATTTAACCGGTTCAACCGAATTTTTGTAAAAACCGGCCGGTTCGATCCGGTTCAGAAATAAACATAAAACCGGTGATAGTTAAACCGCTCCCTTCCGTGGTTTCCGGTCCAACCGGTTCGACCGGTCGGTTCAAACCGGTTTTTAAAACATTGGGTTTGTTTATGTGATGATTTCTTGTTCGGTATTGCCTAAAGTTTGGAAAGTTTTTACTTTTATTTATTATTTTTGTTGTCTTGTTACCTGTAATAAAAAGTTTCCAGATTACAATGAAATAAATTAAAAAAAAAAACATAATTCTTAATTTATAAGATTTTTATGTTTTTACCCTAAAATAAATTTTTTTTTCTTCATATTATACGTATTAATACAGAAAAAGCATATTTATATATGAAAAAAGTTTAATATATATATATATATATATATATATATATATATATATATATATATATATATATATATATATATATATATATATATATGATTTTTAGGAGTATACATATGCATTTATGGTTTTTTAGAAATATATAGATTTTTTTAGAAATAATAATATATTTTTTTTGAAAGTATAAATATATATATATTTTTACAGAAAAATATATCAATCAAAACCGTGATATTTTTTAGAAATATTAATATACTTTTTAGAAATATAGATACATATTTGTACTTAAGTAGAAGTATCTCAATTAAAAGCATGTTTATATATAAAACATGTAGTCATACTTATAAAAATGAAAAAAAATAAACACAAAATTGTACTTTTATACTTCTAAAAAAATAAAAATACATATGTGTACTTCTATAGAAGTATACATATGTATTTATAGTTCTAAAAATATAATTATAATTCTAAAAAATATAAAAATGCATACTTATGTTTCTAAAAATATATCTATACTTCTAAATACAAATTATGTATTTATATTTCTATAAAGAAAAAAAATACATATTTATACTACTAAGAAACATAAATATGTAAATATATATAGAGTCATAAATACATATTTTATGTTTTTTAAAAGTATAATCACATTTTTTTAGAAGTATAAATATGTATTTATATTTCTTTTTTAAATATGTATTTTTACATAGAAATACATATTTATACTCCTTAAAAACCTCTTTATACGATGTTTAGTTAATTTTTTAGTGTATAAATATGATTTTCTTTTTTTTACATAAATACATATAATATGAAAACAAAACATACTTAGGGTAAGAGCATAAAAAGATTTGTAAACTTAAGGGTTTTTTTGAAACTCTTATTTCATGGTAATTTGGAAACCTATGATTACAAGTAAGAAGAGAAAAAAAACTTGACAAACTTTGGACATTAACGAAAAAGAAATTGTGATAGAGATAAAACCGACAAAAACATGACATGCATAAGGGCTTTCATGTCAAAAACCTGTTAATTTATGGTACAAAATGAATTGAACTTAAATATTTAAGTATATTTATGTCATATTTTTATCGATATGTGGCGTGTTTGACAAACTAGCTGGTGTATAAAGCTGAATGCTGAAAGTTGTAACTTGTATTACGTGCAAGTATTTGACAAAAATAGTTATTAGCTTTTATATGTAAATTAATTTAAAACTAAAAGGTCACAAAAGTTATTTGTATTAACTTTTGAATTCAAAGTTTTTTATTTAAAATAAAAACTAAAAAACTTCTAATATCAAACGAATATTTTTTTTGGTTTTAATTTTAATTTTTTTTCTTCAAAGATAAAAACTAAAAGCTCATGTTGCCCTGATTCGGTTTGGTTAAAACATTAAAACCAAATGATTTAATCGATCGGTTTTGGTATAATTGAATCGGATTTTCACCTTCAATCGCATTATCACAATCTTCCCTTAGTTACACTTGATGACTTGAAGTCCCTTAACCTTCGGCCTTTACCACTTTAACCCTCAGCCCAATTGCAGGTCCAGCCCATTATCATACATGAAAGTATGAAATATTTGCCTGCACTATCAGCATTTCAAATTACAAAGTAGAACACAATAATAGTTCGACACATTACAAAGGTTAAGATTGAATTGAAACATATTATTTTCAATAAATCCGGTGTTCGTGGTGCAGTTTGGAGTTAAAACTACTAACCGTGCAATATAGTGGTTGCAAACAATAAACCGCATTGCAAAAGTTAAAAAATAATAAAATATAACATCAGGTATGGTTTGGTTTGGTGTGTTTTGTGATATATATATATATATATATATATATATATATATATATATATATATATAGAGAGAGAGAGAGAGAGAGTTTGGGAAAAATTCAATAGAGAACCACAATGGTTCTTCAAGAAACTAAATATTTTTTCAAGTATTAGAGCTTATTCTTTATCGAAAAAAAACCCTAAAAATATCTAAATTCATAACTTCACATTGTGAATGCTAAATATATTTTTCGGATTTACCGTGTGATTTCAAATTCACATTGTGAATTTGCATAGATTTACACTGTGAATTTGACGAAAAAATAATAGTTTTTATTATCGAATTTGATATCATTGGAAAAATGATAAAAAGTTATGAATTTCTGTATTATTATTATTTTTTTTAATAAAAAATAAACTCTAAAAGTTGAAAAAAAGATTGGTTTCATGATTAATAATGATTCTCTATTGAACCTCACGATAATGTCGTGGTGGGAAGTCGAAAAATCCATTTTCTTTTGCCAAATTGGTTATGAAGTAGATTAGAGGGTTTAGGGTTTTGGTTCGAACATAAATATATATAAAAAAAAGTATTTATTTAGATGTTGTATACAACAAAAGTCGGTCCCTATTCATATACATAGATTTAAACTCCATTTCAAAACAATAACAAAGATAATTAACCATTTTTATTTCATCACACTTTATTATGCAGTGGAAGACCACTTTATTTCATGTATGTAAAACAATATCCTTCAAAGCTTCGAAAATCACGGTTTTACTTTTCCCTAATTGAAGCTCAATGGATATTTGGGTTGTTGATTTGGGGAGAAAATCCCAAAATGTTTCTCCGACTCTTCACCAGGTTTCCTGTTTTCATCGAACATTGCAAACAAATACGTCTCTATAGATCTTCCAGGCTTCGCCGGTGTCCCTGTTGTCCCTCTGACATGTCTAATCAAGTTGTTATTGTAAGTTCTAGCATTCTCTGTCGTCGCTACATCTTTTCCTGCTGTTGGCCAACCACTCTCTGATACAACAATCTCCACATTCCCCCCACCAAGACGTGCTTGAGCTGCATAGTGAGCATCTAATATGGCGTCAAAAAGGTTAGAGTATTGTAGACCATTATTGTTATCAGTCACAACCGTTCCCGGCGCCGTAAACAACGCATACGGGAGATTGGAATTAGGGTCGGAAAAGAAGGGGTAGATGTTGGCAAGCATCGGCGAATTGTTTTCCGTTAGAAATCCGATTATCGGCTGAATAAACCCCCGAACATTGTCTTTAAAGGCACCATCGCTTGGTGGAAAGGAGACGCCTAACAAACCGGTGTAGGTTGCAGTCGACACTTTGATTTGGTTCTGCAGGCCAGCGGCGTTAATGGCGTTCTGAACATTCCTCATTGCTTGGAGTACGAAGTTAACGTATTGACTATTCCCGTTGTTTGGATCGACTTCGTTTCCGACGGCGATGTATCTAAAACTGACGTCGGGGTAATTTTGGATGTTGTTTCTTACCCATGTGTTTGCAGCGCCTTGATCGTTGAGGGATTGTAGAGCATCGTTAGGAACGCCGATCATGAGTTCGATATTGGTTCCTTTTAGGGCTTGAAGAGTAGCTTGATCTGGATCATAAATTCGCATTCTGGTTATGCCGTTGCTCCGGTAGAGGTTCACCGCGTCTTGTTGTGACGGCAAACCGTCGCCGTTTCTACCGTAACACACACCGACAGATTGCGCATCTGTAAAAATAAAATATTTTAAATATGATTCATCTTTCTCGTAAAAGACGTAAATTCTTAGGGCCACATTTGTATTTACCTACAAATATAGTGTTTAAAGTTGGATATTTAGAACTTTAGATGTTAATCTTAAATACCGAAATCTGTTATACTGGTTTTTATCCTAATCGTATATTGGAAATTGTAAGTTAACAATCTGCACCAATATTTCTTTGACACTACGAGTGCGTACATATAATGAAATAAAAGTATATACACTCACTGTTTTATCTAATATTTTGAAAAATAAAATTTTATGGACAAATTACAAAATTAAATTTTAAAAACACATATTTAGAAATTTCAAAGGGATCAACTGGGAATAAAACACTGAAAAAAGATAATTGATCAGTTGGTTCGTGTTTGAATACCATGTTTCATTATTTGGATGATCCGCCATTAATAAAAAGAATTTTCGAATACTGCAAATACCCAAAAATATGTGCAATTACTATCATAAACCCTAGGGGTGACAAATCGGGTCACCGTGTCGTGTTTTTGTCTGACACGACACGACACGACAAATTTTAAGTAACACGACACGACATGATGTCGTGCTTTTTTTAACTAACACGAAAACAAACCAATTAAAAAACGATAAACACAACACGACACGAAAAAGATAAATTAAAATAAAAATTAGTTTATTTAATTAATACTTAATCATATATAACACGACACACAAATGCTAAATCGTGTCAATTTCGTGTCAAATTTTGAACACGAACACGACACGACACGACGTCGTGTTTTTTACACTTGACACGAACATGACACGAACACGAATTCGAATTACAGTTTCGTCTCAATTTCGTTTCGTTTCGTGTATTTTTGTCGTGTCATGTCATCAATTGCCACCCCTAATAAACCCATCCGGTGCGGATATTTTTGAACATGTTAGAAAACAGGAATAATATTTATTTAGAAATGATACGAATGATATAGCATAAAACATAAAACAAATATGGATAATGTAAATCATATTGGTGAAATGTAACGAAAAGAAAGAGAAACCTATGGATACGAGAAGACTTATAAGTAAGCCAAGTAGTAGGAGCATTGTTGCCATTGCTTTGGTTTTGATATATTTAGTTGATATCCAACCAACCATATATATAATGGAACCACAAATCACGTTGGAAAATAGGACGAATGGGCGAATAATGGTTAAAACATGATGTATAAAGGTCAAAGATATATGAGATTTTTTAATATGTTATATGAAACATTAACATAAATATTATCCTAATTAAATATTAAATATATTTATTATGGAGATTATTAATATATTTCATATTTAATTATGACAGTATTCTTTATAATAAATGAAATTCATATTTAACTATAATAATATTTATGATAATTAATGCTTGTTATATGTATTTTTCCGCACATATTAAAAAATCCCAAAGATATATTTTATGGTAAGTGGTGAGTAAATTGTAAAAGAAATACAAAGTATTTTTTAGTTAATGAATTCTTTTATTATTATTTAGTATAATAAAATACAACTTTTTACCATTTCATTAATAAGCTTACCATTTTGTTTACCATCTTATGTAGCTTGTTACATAAAATGATAAAAGTTGTTATATCTATGTCAAAATTTATGTTAAAGTTTGTTGGATTTTTGATGATTTGGTACAATAATAAAAAAATATATTGTATTTATTTTACACTTTCATGTATAATACTTAAAGCTTATTTTATTTAGTAGCACAATGTACACTTACCCGTCAAATAAGTAAGAAGAAATTTCTACATATGAGTCTTTAATAAATTGTCTCATTCTTCAAATTAAAATTCTTATTGAAAAGTCTTTTGGTCTAGAATTTCATATATTGATTTCGACCCATATGGAACGGCATGAATTGATTAATTATGTTATGTGAATGTTTTTAATAAAAATGTTTTATGACAATAGTTTTAAGTAAAATGTTAATAAAAATCCAACCCATTATACGTGAATAGTCAAGAAACCATTATATTATTTCCGTACCTATTAGAACCGATTCGTTTTATGTTAATACTTTGATTTATACCTTGTAATAGTAAAGCTACGTGGACTGATCAACTGATCATTAAATATGTCAAAAAGTCTTGTGGGCCTCGATCATATATGGGGGGATATTTGTTGAAAAAACCGGGGTGGGAACAAGGTTAATCTCCGTTTTAATTTTGGGGGCGGGGACGGGGTAGGCAGTCCCGTTCCGAACCTCCGTTTTAAGTTGTTAGTATAACGTTTTTAAAATGTGATAACATTTTTAGTAACTTCGTTTAACACAATAAAAAATATTCCAAAATCAATCGAAGGCAGGGAAACAGGGGCGGGGGTGGGGGGGCTGAAAATTTCAGGGGCGGAAGAATGAGGAAAATTTCGGGAGTGGAGGCGGGGGATGAAATCCCCGTCCTGTTTGTCTCTGTTGACATCTCTCCTGATCATAGTCTTTTACAAGACATAGACTTTTGGATCAAGCTTGTTATATGAAAAAAAATTTCAAAAAAAAAAAAACTCAACCTATGATATGTAAATGCTAACGATTTTTATCTTTTTGTGTGTATTCCAGTGGCGAATCTAGAATAGAATAATATGTGGTTCCTAATCAAATGAAGGCGGAAAAACCAAAGAGTCAACGCTATATGTGACAGATCGGGTCGGGTCGAACCAATAAAAAAACGACCAATTTGTAAAAACTCGAGTTCAACCGGACGATAGAACAACTAAAAACTAGTAAAATTGGTCTATTTAACCCAATTTTTGCAAAAAAAAAAAAAAAAAAAAAAACTACTTTGTACGACTGAGTCTCTTTTCTTTTTAAAAAGTTCATTTGCAACAACCATTTTATATAACCAACAATATAAGATGAGTTGTATTGTTTTTTAAATTTCCTAATAACCATTCATAATTTATTTTTATAACATCAAACAACTTTAATTCTCTCTTTATCTCCGATGTACGATAGGTTTTGTCGAATAGTATTAGATAGGTCCTAATTTTTTTTAAAGATGATTTCTAATTTTTTTTCTATACAAATACTATATAAATTTAAGAAATTAGCTAGGTCCTAGGACCCACCTTAGTTGTGAGTGGCTACGCCTAGTTTACTCTGATAGTTATATAAAAAAAACTTAAAAATGGCATCCCTTTGAAATCGTCTACTTGTTCGTAGGTCTTCTCTCACATTGCACGCATGACAAAATACTTGTTTGGATCTTGCCCAACCTTTAATACACGTCTCTTTTAATATTAGAATTAAATACAAACAAACAAGTAGCTTATTATTTGTAATCGTAAATCAAACAAAAATTTGACGTAATTTGAACTTTCAAACTCCTGGCGGCATGATAAACAATTAGTTGATTTGATGAGTTTATGGCAGTCTAATTCTATTTGGTTAGGTTAAAAACATTGAAACTAGACAATTTAACTAAATTGAAACATATAAGTCTCTTTCTATATATGTTAGGTTTAGATCCATTTGGTTTGGTTAAATCTTAAAACATTGAAACCAAACGATTTAGTTGATAGCTTTTGGTAAAAACTGAATTGGATTCAACATTTACAAAACCAAAACCCCTAAAATTCTTTTATCTCCACTCCTTCCATCATTGCTATATCACACATGTGAACCTTCTTGGACATTTTCACCATCTCCAAGAAAAAATTCAAGAGACAAAAAGATATTCATGAATGACATAATAGATAGAGATTAATTCAACATATAAGATTAGTTTTTCTGTTAAAAAAACTAATCGTATAAGTTTAATTCAACATCTAACTGTATAAGATACAAGATTCTAAACTTTAAACCCAGTTTCCTAGACTTAGAAGATTTTGCAAAATGTTTTACAAAACAAAATAAATTCTGAAAATTAAAGTAACCACACAGTTCATCAAATACCTTTGTGATATAAGTTTTTCTTTTTCTACAACTTTAAGATGTTACTTACAAGTCTTTCTTGGCATGACCACATGTTTGATAAATTAAACTTGATCATAACAATGAGTTAAATAATCTTCCCACTCTTTCATTCACTTGTTTCCACATTCTTTAACCTTACAAGAAACACAACCACTATACTATACAGTATACATTCAAGTCAAGCCTCATAACCTAAAAAAATAAAAACTCTAAGGAAAAAACATGTATACAAGTTCCTTTCATCTATCAACATCAGTCAAAACTTGGTCAAACAAACAACCCATTCAAACTCTTTATGCCATGAATCAATCAATCGATCATACACTCAATCACACCACACATTGCGTGGTCATTGCATGTCATCATGGGGGGCGTTGAGGGGGCAACGTGGGCAGCTGCACAAGGCCCAATTAGATTTTCAATCCTCACTCCTAGAGGAATGCTAAATATATCATAACTGGCCTCTTGGCCTCTCACTACCCACCCATCCACCAACTGCCACACGACCCTCCATTAGTGCCCGTTAACTATTGCATGAATACAATCACATAGCGCACGGCTTAAACAACCTTAGACTAAAAGATTTAATCCCACAATGGTTGGAATCAGACAAGAGTTGCGCAGCAGGACCAAATCCTTTACCCTAAGATCATTTAACCCATGTAGCATGTGACTTGGAGTATTCACCCAATAGTTAATTCACACACGAAAGAGTCATACAACAATCAATGAGGTGCTCTACATAAGATAAGGCATCAAAGATCAGGCAATTCTATCATACGATTCCTGAGGATCCCTATCTTAGTACTAGCATGTTGTTCTAACGTATCACATAATATCAAATAACTTGTATGGTATTTTGGGGTCTATTTACTGGCTCCGGCTGATCGTACACTTGCATCCTCCTGCATTATTTGAAAACCATTTGAAAATTATTTTGAAAACATTTTCCTTAGTTTGAGACTGGATTCACACGAGTGTTCCTCCAATTCACTCAAACCAAGACTCTGATACCAACTTGTAACATCCATAAAATTCGAGCCAATTTAAAACTTTTTAAATCATATAAAACCATTCAGTTATTACAATTTGTTTTCAAAATAGTTTAAACATCAGAGTTCCCAGAAATCATAATCATAAATCGAGGAAGTGTACAGTCACACCTTCGCCTTCTCGCGACCATCCGTCGAACCTGAAACAATAAACTGAAACTGTAAGCCCGAAAGCTTAGTGAGTTACTCCAAATTACCCATACCCACTACAATACACAAATAATCATAAACAACATATTATGGGTCCAGTCAACCATCGGGTTGGAATACCTAAGGCCATCAACTAACCGGTTGGAATGCCAACATACTATGGGTCCAATCATCCTCGGGATGGAATACCCCAGGCCCACAACCAACAGGTTGGAATGCCCAGGTCTATTGGCTTTCGCACAAAGCAAATAAGCCTCAACCGCCAAACAAACATGTGCACATATAACAGATAACAGTCTACAGACAGACAAACCGATCTAACATATCATAACAGCATAACAACATCCTATCTACCAGGATACTGATCTAACGGATCATAGCGACATATAACATCCTGTCTACCAGGATACTGATCTAACAGTTCACAAACAACATATATCATCCTATCTATCAGGATACCGATCTAACAAATAATAACATCATATAACATCCTATCTACCAGGATACCGATCTAACAGATCATACTAGCATATCATATAATACCATCCTACAACCAGGACACCGACTTAACCAGGTCACTAACCATAAACATAACTTCATCCTAACTACCAGGATGCAAACCAATAAACATATCATTCCATAATCGGATACAATCCATAAAGGGTCGGCCTTGGTGCATTAGACCCTGTTGATATAGTGAGGATAACTCAACTCGCACTGTCGATTTGAACCGAAGAATCAAACTCCTGAATCGTTGTCTCACCAATATCCCGAACAGCTGATCTCTCGACTCCCAAAGCTATCAATACCAAAATATCACTTAGTTCAAACAATAATCCTCCTTATGGTAAAATGACCATTTTACCCCTAGTCCAACGTGATCCATATCTAAGGCACAAAATCATAATATAAAAAGCCCAACACTGGATGGTCTTCCCAACCCACTAGTGGCCCACTAATGGCCCAATTTGCTAAATTGGGCCCAATCCCTCTTATAGACCTTACCCTAAGCCCAAACATCTTCTTGGACCACAATATCTGACTCCTGATGGCCCACTAAGGCCCAAGGACCAAAATCCCCCTACATGGCCCAAACCGAGGCCCAAAATCCATAAGGCCCATAACTGATGAGTACGTTGGGCGTACTCTTATGTACACTAAGCGTACTAGCCAAATGGTGCGTATGCTGGGCGTACCTGCTTGTACGCTCATCGTACTCCCCTGATAAGTCATTTTCCCATTATGTGCTTAATATTCAGATTTAGAAGCTACAATCACAGATCCAAGTCCTTTCCAACATCTTAATCCATAAAGTCACTGACTTGGTGAATTTACTTGTCCCAACCAAGTCCAAACTCCAAAAATGATGTACTGCATCCATGAAGATGGTCTTAACTCTTGCATGAATCCATTAAGACCATCAAGGTGGCAACTTTCTGCCTTAGGGACTCTTTTAGCACCAAGGATGGCAACCCTTGGCCTGGAATTCAGATTTGGGCTATAAAGCTCCCACCTTTGGACCAAAATTACTTCAAAACTAAACCTTACTAGATCTAAGCACTCTTAGGTAAAGTTATGAACTTTATACCTCCAAGGAGTTCCAGATGATGATGCTATCCCAGATCTATGAGCTCCAACTTCCCAAGTTCTTCCTTGCCAATTTCTTCTTTTCCCTTTCCAAGCTTACACCACCAAAATGAGCCTCTAAAGGTCAAGACCACCCAAAAATGAAAGGATGAGACGTTTTAGGGTTTTTCTGAGGTTGGGGTGGCTGATAAGGAGGCTAGGGTTTGAGCCATAAGGTTCTTTATATAGTGCTTGACCCTAAAATTAGGGTCTTGTGCCACTGAGCGTACGTTGGGCGTACATCTCGTACGCTGGGCATACGTCTTCCAACACCTGCGACCATTTAACCTCCTACGATGGGCGTACACACCCAGCTGTCACCTTTGCAAGCATGATCCTTTCTTGCCACTTCCTTCCAACCAAGGGCCAAAAGTGACATAATTCAAATCCGAGGGATGAATATGAAGCTACTTGAAAAATGGGATGTTACAAATGATCGGGAAGGAAGCAGTGGTAAGAAGGCAATGGATGGTAAAGATGAGCAAGGAACTAGGGGTAATAAGGGCACTAATGGTAATGATGGGGAAGGACGCAGTGGTAAGAAGGCAATGGATGGTAAAGATGAGCAAGGATGTAGGGGTAAGAAGGTAATTATCAAGAAAAGAAAGAAGTCTGAAAGAATAATCAAGAAAAAACTTGCTACAAGGGTTGAGGGTAAGAATGGGGAAGGCAACACTAGTGACGAGCCAATGGAACTTGAATAGGAATTAAATTTCAATGTCTGTCATTATGTACTTGTTATTTAGGATCAAATTGTGATGTTTTAGATTAAGTGTGGATGTTTGGTGTTATGTACTTGTGATGTTTCGAAATAAGTTTGGATTTTTGGTGTTATATACAACCGTTTGTAATGTTAATGGTTTGAATGTCCTTATGATTGTGTGTTAGTTATGGACGTGCATGGTATTGGGGTCCATTTTTGACATTAGTTTAACTGCATGTGGTCCTATTTATTCAAGTTGAAGCTATTTCCAATGTCACTATCAACAAATAAACTACGAATGTAACATGGGATCCCATCTAACATACCCATTGTTTTCTGATTAAATTAAAATAAAGGTACATGGACAATAAAGTACTTTCCATTAAAAGGAAATTAACATCAGCAAACTATTACAACTTGTGAACAATTATGCCAAAAAAAACAATCCAACTAACAAGTAAACACATCTTCAGCTTCCAAATCGTTGATTCAAGCTTCTTTTTTCACCTAGCCAAACCTGCAATCATAACTGCTTCAACACTCATATTCTTAGTGTCTGCTTCTTCTACCCAACAAATAAAACCATTACGAGGTCCCTAACAAAATGAATTTTCGAGTGTGTGTCACACCCCAAAACCGGAACGGCGGAAACGTTCTGGGGCGGAGGGCGTCATGTTTACTATCACAAGTCATGCATCATAGTAAGCAAAGTAATAAACAACAACTTCATTAGAAAGAAATTGTTTACAAAGTATGTGATCCACATAATATAAAATACATAGCAAATAACAAAAAGACTTGAAGCTATACTATTCCATCTTCTGAATCCTAGAGCGCGTACCTGTCTACTGGTCTCCTGAGAATACAAGTTATTTTGAATGCGTAGATCAGCATTTAAGCTGGTGAGTTCATACGATTTTAGTGATGTAGTGTGAGTAGTAAGAAAGTTGTAGAAAATTATAGTAGGTTGTAGTAACATCTGTTTTAGAAAAGTTTGGCTGTTCCTCCAGAAAATCCTATATTTCCTGCTTTGATGAAAGATAAGTAAAAATGACTCAACAGTCCTTTGTATGAGTATTAAATGGATACAAGTTATATAAAACCCAGAGTAAACAAACAATCGGTTGTGTGTATCTGCCCCACGCCCACAACCAAACAAGGAACAGGAAATGAGGCAGAAGACACACGTCCCATTGTTTGTTAGATCATCGTTGTATATAACCCCTGCGTATTCACTCGGTACTCACGGAGTTAACTGTAATAGTTCATTTATATTTGATGAAAAGATCCTTTAAGAAAACCCTTATTTCTTATAATAAAATGGTAACCACAGTAGTTCATTCTATAATTACTTAGTTTGTACTAGTTATATATAATCTAATATCGAACAGATAGTTAATTGTGTGAATCTGCCCTAAGCCCACATCCAAACAAGGAACAGGGAATGAGGTGGAAGGCACACATCCAACTACCTATCGGGTATTAATTATATATAACCTTGGTGTATAAACTAAGGTATTATGGAATTAACCACCTTAGGTCCTTTAAGTTTTACTGGTTTAATAAAATGGATTAAACCTTTTACTGGTTAAGTTTCTAGTTTTGTATTCCAAAAGTTCTTCATTTGAAAAGTATGTTTTGTACTAGAAAACGGTGCATTGAATTAGTGTCCTATGACCTGACCCATACATGGTACCCCTTATGATTACTTGGTGTATACATAACATATATATAGCTAAGCTCGGATAGATAGTAGGCTGGGTGTATCTGCTCTAAGCCCACAACCAAACAAGGAACATGAAATGAAGCGGAAAACACACATCTTACTACCTGTCGGACCTGATTAATATATATCCCTGAATGCATACACTAAGGAATCATAAAGTTAGCATTATAGGTCCCTTTCTACTGAATGTACTATAATCGACTGTTCTGTTTGTCTTTTGTAAAATGTAAGTTTTTACCTAGTTTATAACTATCTTGACTCGAAAATAGTTTGTATTAACTTTCAAGTGGAACTGTCACAAAATGAAAGTAGTGGGAAATTATAAGTACACAGTTATCTTTTGAATTGACATCCTGACGTACTGATTACCTTAACATGTTTGTTTTAGTAAGGTCATAATGTGAAGGCTAGTACCCATACTATACGCTCTCCCTGTCAAGAGATTCTGGGGACCAAACGCGACTGCAGCAAACTATTGCTAGCCGTGTAATTCACATTAAAGTTATATGATCATGTATACCCAATTTAACTATCACCTTTTGTTAAGAACAATGAGTTAGTGATTCATTGGTATAATTAGATCTTGTAGTTGTTCTATGCTATAACATCTTAGTATGTTCGTTCTGTTATAGTGTATAGTGTATAGTATGTCTCTCTGAAGTATTGTATCTACCTCCCTGTTTCTCTTTATGTTATCGTGTATTGTATCTACCTCCCTGTTTCTCTTTATAGTATGTCCTAGCATCTACTATGAACTGAACTCCTAAACTATACCCCTTATAGTTTACTAGTATTTTACTTGACCTGTTACTGAAAAGAATCATTTTTTTACTAAGTTATGCTGGTACTTTAAAAACGGAGTTTTGTTAAACTATAAAGTAACATAACTTTAAAAGAGTTTTTGAAATGTTTTGACCACGTATAAATGACATAAGCAGTTTTTTGAAAATGTTTATAACAAACAATTACACAATTATCATTGTGTTCAACTTGTATCCCCCCTTAAAAGCATTTAAAACAGTTTAAAAGGTTGATTACGGGGTATGAACTCACCTTATGTGGGTGATTCAACGAATATGCGCGTAAGGATGAGAAGTTCCACGAATGAAGTCCCGAGACACAAACGAGTCCTAAATGACATATAATGACATATATTGGCATGAATATAGTGTTTATAAGCAACTATATGAAAGGAAACACCTTTAGGGACGAGGAAACACTTGGACCAAGTGTTAGAATCACATGTGATTCATCTAAGGGAGTTTAAGGCCAATGAATGGTGTTTACGGCCATGGGTTTACGACGATGGAGTTTACGGCCGTAAACTCATGATAAAAGGTGCATAAGAGGGTGTTTGAATGCTTGGGAAACTTGAGGGACTATTGCTCTGCACAAGGATGAGAAAAACCAACTTAATGGAGGGTGTTGAGGTGTTTACGGCCAAGATGGATGAGTTTACGGCCAAACAAGGAGTTTACGGCCATAAACTCATGAACATTATGCACAAGATGGTGTTTTAAAGTCCTATCTATCATCCATTAGGGGTTCAAGGTCTAAAGCTTGGATATGAGAAGGGTTTGCGGCCAACTTGTGACCAAAACATGGGTTTACGGCCATGGGAGAAACTCCTGGCCGTAAACTCTCTTTGATGTTGAGTTTGGTGATGATTCAAGGCTATGGTCTAGTGTTTAACATGTACTACTAGATGGTAGATGGAATACTCACACTTTTGAGGACCTTTGATGAGTTTTCGGCCACCAAGAACAAGTATGTGTTCGTGGTGTTCTTGGTGAAAGTTGAAGATCTAGCCAAAAGACGTTTTCATGGAAGAATTCAAAGGTGATTCAAAAATAAGAGATATATTAACACATAGATCGAAGGAATCACTTACATTTTGAGGGTTTTGAAGCAAAATCCTATGATACTTGAGAGAGTTTTCGAGTTCCAAGCCTTGGAAATGGAAAAAGTGAAGAAAATAGCCCAAGCTTCATACTTATAGGCGGGAGTTTACGGCCACCATGAGTTTACGACCGTAAACTCATGGGTCCTGGCCGTAAACTCCTCATTTGAGGGTTTATGGCTTGTTTGATGGTTTGGACCTTTAGTTGACCCATTCTAACACTTGATCCTTTGATGTACTAGGCTTAAAACACTCAAACAGACTCCAAACAGTGCTAGAAGATAGCAGGAGTGAGTCTGACTTAAGGTTGATTGTACTGACTTTACAAAGCAAAAAATTTCGGGTTGTCATAGTGTGAGAGACTAAGAATGGAACAAACTAATAAATTAGGGCTACAATGAACAAACTAACACACACCTTAGTGGGGCAAGCATAGAATGGTCTTCCAGGGTTGGATGGAGTGGAAGACATTCTTATTATGGCAACACATCCACATGAGCATTTCACCATTTTCGCTTCGTTAATTCCAAGGGCTCTACAATTCCAAAAGCAAACAGTCACAGGGAAAATGAAAGGTATTGTCGAGTAAAGAAGTAAACTACTTATAAAGTGGAAATGACAAAAATACCCCTTTGTTTGACCTCATGCACATCTGTCATAGTTGGTGCACCATACACACTTAATTAACATTAACTAAGGCAAACAAAAGTTACCCTAAATCAACACCGATGAACGGAACAAATTATAACCCATTCATTTCAATTTATATTTCACCAAAATGCCTGTTACAGGTAACCAGGACTTCAAAAAACATCTAAAATGTACCATTACAACCACCACTGGAGTACCACTACCTACACTAACTGGATTACCACTAACACAAACGAAACACGCATAATCCTAATAACATATATAACAAGAAACACCATTAAACCTAACAGTAGATTACGAGCACTAGATTAGCATACCACTACAACCCATTTCCATGATATTCACTTGCTGATTATCAAGTGAATGATGCAAATCATGATCAGGAGCATGACGACGACACCCACAACCAACAGTGCAATCGCTTTAATCTGCTTCTCAACATGGTCGAACCTTTGCTGTATGTTGAGGACATCAACCCTGGAAAGAAGGTAATTGCGACCCATCTCCTCCTTCATACGCTCGACCTGACCTTGTTGCTCAGCTATCTTTTCGCCACAGTCACAGAAGATCGTGTGCCAATCGTTCAAGTTAAGCCCGTCTGTTGAGTTATCGAGTTATTGGAGTTTATAGTATCTGGTGATGGTGGTGGGGTAGGATCCATGGAAGACAGTGAAGGAAAAAGGGAGTATTGTTTTATGGTTGTCGGCTAGTGTTTGGCCGGAAATCGTAACAATAATCTATGGTTTTGTCCAGCAGATCCTTCAATTATATACTAGGGGACCACTGAACCCTTAGGGCCCAAGCAAGCCAACTCGTTCGTGAGTCAGTGACGTATAATCCGAGTTGGGTGAGTAGACTCACTAACTGAGTTGGGTGATGACTAGGCAAGGAAACCGGTTGAATTGGATCAAAATCCCAAATTAGTCGGTTAAATGTGACTTCATGCCCTTATAAAACCAAAAAATAACATAAGGGACAATTTAAACCAAAATGTGTAACTTCGTGGGGCTACAGTGACATTTTCCCTTTTACTTATAACCATAACAAAATAAAATGTTATAAAAACTTCAAATAAAAACCAAAACTACATGAGATACTAAATTGCCTGCAAAAATTAAGCTAACTTATCCACCCTAAATAGGGTCTTAGCTAACCAAAAGCGTGATCTACGGTTTTACAATTTCCTATATTTTGTTTCATTTAACATATTAAAGAAAAAACCAAATCTATCAAAACATTTTCTGTTTTGAGTATCCTAAAGACTTAAGATCAATACGACATTGTTTTTGGTAATTTATCCATTCTGATTTGCCTATTTACCTATTAGTAATCATTATTATCATAAACCCCACAATGTTGATTTCTCGTACTATGCCGACCGAGTAAATACATTTGTAATTTAGTTATATTTATTATTATAATGCATTAATGCTTAAGATTTCGAATTCTCGTTTTAAAACTTATATTCGAGGTAAACATTTAATGCTAAGGCCTATATATAAGGGGGTTGGACCTACTATCGTGGATAATCACCATCTAGCATGGTCAAATTTTAGACTGTGTGGTCACATTGATGTCCATCCTTGACAAATTCGAGCATGTACTCCATGAGCACTTACAGTCGATAGGTACTATGACACAATAATGTCTTGGTTATTGTACATCACTCTTTTGTTTGGGAAAAAAATGTTCTTTCTAAGGCAATTACGACTTTTTTCGTTTCCACGTTTATAGAATATTTGAGTGGATCGGGTCTTGAGTTGTCTACAGTGTCCTAGCCTCCTAGGGATGCCAATGACATACCCTATGCATACGACAGAGATGATTGTGAACATAACTCATCGTTTTTTTTTTATAAAATTATGTTTTCTTACAAAATTCTCCTACAATAAACCATCCCTTGTCATACGATGACTAATAACTTCTACAATGAAAATCCAACAAACGATTACCAATCACTTTTTTTTTTTTTTTTAAAATCAAAAGTTTTGTGAAAATTTAGCGGTCAAAAACATGCAATTCCATTAAACTTTCATTGTTCGATCTCAAAGTTCTCCAAGAAAATATTCAAGAGAGACAAAAGAGATATTCACGAATATTAAAATAGAAGAATTTCATTTATATCCTTGCAAGCTTTCATAATTACATGTGTATGTAAAACTTCAAATTACATACTCAAATTATGGTTAACATCCAAAATTACGGATGATGTTCTTTATTTTTGGATATAAAGATGAATATTTTTGGGTTGTAGAAGAGGAGGGATAATGGTTAGTTGTGGTAATATGAAGATAATGTTTTCAACATCTTCATTATAACAATGACATAACAATGAGTTAAATAATCTTCCCACTCTTTCATTCACTTGTTTCCACATTCTATAACACCTTACAACAAACACAATCACTATACTATACAGTATACATTCAAGTCAAGCCTCACAGCCTAAAAAAATAAAAACTCTCAAGAAAAAACATGTATACAAGTTCCTTTCACCTATCAATCATACATCAGTCAAAACTTGGTCAAACATACAACCCATTCAAGCTCTTTATGCCATGAATCAATCGATCGATCATACACTCAATCACACCACACATTGCGTGGTCATTGCATGTCATTATGCTCTCATGCAACAAAACTTGATGACCATAATTACTTACATCAAGATTGCCTTGAATAATACCTGTATGATGGGGTTGACTTTTCTTGACCTTTTGACTGAGTATGAACATATGGTCTCCAAGAATCTTGCCATCTTCTACTCCCACTTCTCTCAAAAACCGGGCTTTGAGAATTGTTAGTAAAATGATTGGCTTCATTTCTCATCTCTTCATCCATGTCATAACTTGACCTCTACACAAAAATCATGTCAGTTTCTCAGATATTTTTTAAACATCATTTATCCAGACAACACACTTAAAAGAGAGAAAAAAAAAGGGTTTTAGAAATGAATAATTTTGGAGACCTTGGAAGGGTTTGAAAGTACAGCATATGCCTCTCCAATCATTTTGAAAAGCCTATCAGCATCTTTGTAGACATTTTCAGCTATTTCCTTCCACAGCCTATCGTCTCCATTATCACTTCTACTCAGTGACAAAGCAGCCTACATAACCAAAACAAGAAAAATATATATATAACTTTTTATGAAACTTTTGTATAATTTTTTTAAATAAAAATTCTGACCTTATCAGGGTGATGTTTTAGTGCAGCTTTCCGGTAGGCCTTCTTGACTTCTGAAGCATCAGCAGTCGACTCAACTCCCCTGTAGTAAATTGTACAAAAGTGAAACGATTTTCCTCTTTGAATCATGTTTTAAAAACAAAATAAAAACTTACAATATAAGGTACATATTTAAAGGAATTTCCTTCCTGGATTCTTCTTCAATGTTAGAAATCCGAATCTGAGTTCTCCTTATCTCATTCGATTTATCAAGAATTGCATTTTCATGTATTTGAGATGTGAGAAGAGACACAAATCTTCTAAGATCTGTAGCAGCTTGCCCATAGTCCCTAATCATTTCATATAAACTCGCTCTTCTAGATAGTGCCTGCATTCAATTAAATACGGTGCACGTTAGCAAAAACACGGTGCACGTTAGCAAAACATGGTGCATGTTAGCAAGACACGGTGCACGTTAGCGAAAACACGGTGCATGTTAGCAGACCTTGAGGTAGGTGGGGTCAAGGGCAATGGCCAAACTGCAATCTGCAATGGCATCTGTGATTTGACCTAAAGTTCCATATGCTGCAGCTCGATTACAAAAACAAATGGCTGCAAAAGGACGTGATTCAACACTGCATGATAAAGCAGCACTGTAATGTTCAACTGCTTCTGTGTATTTCCCTGATTTATAAGCTTCATTTCCTGCTGCCTATGAAGAAACAATTAACAATAAAATTATAAATCATGCAGAATTTGTTAATTTTTTTTTAGTGTGTGAGATAAATAGTTATTGTTTATGTACCTTGCGAGATAAAAGCTCACGTATTGTGTTGGCTAAAGGTATCACCGAGTCCAAACTCATGCTTTCTAATCTGGAAATCAATAAATACCACAAAGAAGTCAACTTTCATAATTGTTGACTTTTAGTTTTAGTCAATTGAAAGTTTTGAAACAGAATAGGGATAGATACCTTTCTGTGATTTGTCCAGAAGTTTCTTGCTTTTTAATGAATTCAAGAGCTTCCTCTAGTCTTCCTAGATTGAAATAGGATTTAACAATCAGTGTTGACCTCCATGAATTAGGGCTTGTGTGTGTGTCCACCTCAGCAGAATTAGGATTCTGCTCACACATCTGAATAACCTGTTCATATCTTCGTAACTGAAAAACAGACAAAAGAGTGTTGAATTGAATCATATAAGTTATCAAGAATAAAATACAGAAAACTATAAACTAAGATTACTTTGTAAAACTAACCATGATTAAGATATCTGCTTTCATTTGAAGTAATTGCTCTGAGAAATTGCTAATCTGCAGAGCTTCATCAATAACTCTCAATGCAGATTCTAATTCATCAGATGTTCTTCGTGGAAGTTCTGTATATTGCTTAATGCATTTTGTTACTTTCTGAAAACATACAAACCAAAAATCATATTAATGATGATAATAGAAAGTGAATAAATAAAAAAGAGAGAATTTAAAATACCTGTGCCTTTGCTAAACCCTCAGAGGCTTCTACTAACAACTTTCTGTCTACACAGACATCATTCCCTGATTGCAAACACTTCATATACTGAAGAGTTGCATTTTCAACTTCTCCAATAGCAAGATAACAACTGAACATATAAAAAGATCCATACTATTATATTATATTATATAAAACAGAAAGATTTAACAGAAAATGTAACAGAAGTGAGACTTACTGAGCAGCACGAACTTGAACTTTGAGAAAATTAGGATCAATAGCTGCAGCCATTAAACAATCTTTTAATGCTTCTCTCATTTTTCCAAGAGAAATCCTAGCAGCTGCACGATTGCTATAGCATAACATCAAAGCCCTAAGACAATCTCTGGATTTTTCAGTTTGAGGAACAGTGTTTAACCCCTGTGTGTAATAATCCTCTGCTTTAGCTAAATCTCCATTTCCATAAGCTTGGTTTCCCCTAACATAAATCAATACAAATCTTAAAAACATTGATAACTGACAAAAATGGTGGAAGAAAGAATCAAAGAATCTCAAACCTCAATCGCCATTTCTCACAGGATTCCTCTGCTGCAATGCTGGCTGATGCAGTTGAAAAGGTTGAAAAAGATCCATGCTTTGAATCTTGTTCTTTTATTGATTTGAAACTATCTTTGTCTTTACTTGATAAAATAGGTACTGATTTGGGAGAAAAGATTGAAGGATTATTAATAGGAATCGGGAAAAAATCGGTTTTTGTATCAGATGTTGAACTTGAAGAATCTTGACAGGTTTTCAGACGATGTTTCTTTTTATGCTGACGTGTGTCTGGTGATAGTTGACTTTGACTTGAAGAAGATGCAGCAAATGTGAAGTTTTCCTTGTTTATGTTTTCTAATTTTGAACCGAATTTAAATAATCTGGTGCCTGATTCTTCTTGTCTACTTGAAGTTGCAGTTGAACTCAGTTCTGAATCAAATGCTGTAGCAAATGTATCACTGCTGTATTCCAAGTTCTCATTTGCAGACCTGAAGCTTTCTGCTTCTGAAACTTCACACTTAACATCACTCTCATTAATACCCAAACACTGTGTGGCAAAAAGAAGGTCTTCATCTGTTGTGAGATTTGAATTGATTATAAATGATTCACTTGAGAAACTGTTGTGGTCGTTTAATTGGGAAGTATCATCTGATGTCACAGAAGTTCCTCTGTAATAATAATCATCAGCTAGGGTTTCTTGATATGGGGAAACATCCATTGGTGAGTATGCTTCAAAACCCTCGAGTATTTCAACTGAAGTTTGACCAAACACAAAGTTTTGTGTAGGACGAGGTTGACCAGAGACATGCTTTCTTGTTTTCCCTTTCTTTTTCTTTAGTTTGGATCCTTTGACAGATTCCATGGGTGTTTTTATTTCTGCATTTGGAGCTTTTAAGTCATCCAATTTGCTAGTGAAAGTAAAAGTGCCACTCTGGAACTTATTATCAGATACTGTAGAAAAAACAGACGATTCTCCAATTCCACTTACTTTCAAATCCTGCATTTTATCTGATATTACATCCGCCTTGACATCTTCTCTGGTTTTACTAGTTGCTCCAAATATGAAGGTTTTCAAACTATCTTCTCCAGATTCACTTACTTTCATCTTCCCCATTCTATCTGATATCAAATCAGGATTTACCCTTTCTTCATCATGCTGCTTAACAAAAGTTACAGGTTTTGATATTTCAGACAAGTGTTCATAACTCTTACTGTTATTTCCGAATACAGAGGTTTTATGAGTATTGCTAGCCCACCCCACGTTTCCTGAATTACCCAGATTCATTTTATGCATTTCATGTTGTAATTCTGTCTCCACATTGCTAGGAAACTTATTGGTAAACTGGCTCTTCATAGGGTTCACGTTACCTGATCCTCTTATGTTCAAGTTGTTAATTTGATCTGGTAACTGATCAACCATTGATTCGTCAAGGTTTTTCATATTCTCTCTTTCGAAAGCCTGAAAGCTAAATGAAGCATTATTTCTGCTGCCTGCTCCGAATGTAAACACCCTTTCTGGAACATTCTCCATACCCGGATCGACAAAATTGGATTCGGATGAAGTTCGAAATGGGTTAAACCCTAGAGAAGCGTCAGCCTCTTCCCCACGACGGATGCCGAAGGCAGTAGTAGACCTTGGGTTATGAGAAGTCTGTCTTCTCATCTTCATAAGCCGTGGCCGTGATAGATTTGAACCAGAACCAGCTACAGTGGCTCCCCCTGGATTCCTAGAATCCGCTAAAGGCGGTGAATTAAACCCCAAAATGGTATCCATTTGATTCGAATTGGGAAACGCGTAATTCGAATTCGATGATGAAGAGTTCATGTTGGTGTAGGAAGAAAAAACGCAGAAGAAGATTTGAATGAAGAAAACTGACCGGTGCATGAATCTACAGACGCCGGAGGCGACATCTCCGGCGGAAGGAAGACATTAAACCTGACGATTGTTGTTGACTAATTTTCCGATGAATCTTGAAGAAGTGAAGCATAAAACAATCTAGAAGTTACTTTCTTTCTGGTTCGTGAATGTAATCCTTGTTTCAATGCAAAATCGAGTTGGGTTTTGATCTGATTTGTTATCCAAATTGAAATTATTCGAAGTCGAAGAACCCTGCGTTGCGTCCCTTCATTGCTTTCACGGATTATTTTGGTTCTTTCTTTCTCGAGAACTGTTGCCCGATTCACGACAACGACGTATTTGAATTGGGTCCGATTGGATTGACTGTTCTCGTTTTTAGGCAAAACAATATTCTGTAAAATATGATCTGTCAAAATGTTAAAATTTTAAGAGAAATATGCTCTATATATGGATTGGATTGATTTATATATATCTTTTATTTATTTTCTAAAAAACAACCAATAATTAAAAAGTTATATCATTATAATTACAATTTCATATTACCAATAATATGACTTTCATATGACAAATTATTACGGGTGAGCAAAAACCGAACCACAAACTAAAAAAACCGAAAAAATCATATAAACCGAAACCGAAAAACCGAAACCGCAATGAAAACCGATGGTGCGGTTTTTAGTTTTGCAAAACCGAAAATGCTCGGTGCGGTGGTTTCTAGTCTCGCATAAGCCTCAAAAAACCAAACCGCACTATATATATATATATATATATATATATATATATATATATATATATATATTAAGTGTTGATATTTGTAAGAACCTAGAACTCATGACAATTAAAATTTTCTATAAATATAAATATCGATCTTATCTATCAGAGGATGATTGTATATTTTTAAATATACATTCAGTGATATTTACAATAATAAATAATGTTTACGACATTTTTTAACATTTAAATATTAAAAAAAATACTAGTGATGATAATATATTTTTTATAAATACATGTACCTGTGAAACAAATATTATATTTAATTCGTATTATATTCAAACATTAGAAACATGTTGGATGAGTGGTTATGTAATTTGATTTCAAATCAAGAGGTGGTTGTATCAGTTCATCTCCAAAAAATGATTAGCACTCATCGTCCGAGTCAAAATAACTCGCCGAGTTACTTGAGTTTTAGTAAAATAGCAAAATGAAAACCAAAAAAAAAAAAAAATTGACAAAAAAAAAAAAAAAAAAACGAACCGCATAAAAACCGAACGGTGCGGTTTCTAAATTTCAAAAAACTGAAGTTGCGGTTTTCGGTTCGGTTTTGGCCAAAAAACGCACCATGCTCACCCCTACAAATTATAATGAAGAAATTAAATGTCCTTTTATCTTTTGTTTTTATTAAATACTAGGTGTAAGATACATGTATTACATGGGTTAATTAAAAAAAATAAATATAAAGGTCTAAATATTTAAGAACTTTGGATTTATAAGAAAATAAGAAAAATAATGAATTATTAAAATTGATTTTTTTATCTTTTAAATTTAAATAAATAAACAAAATAAACTAATGAGCTTTAATTTGAAAATTTTGAAATAAGAAGGTAAATTCATTAATGAATTTGATATTCATTTATTACTACATTTATTGTAATTATTACATTAAAGTATACTATTATGTAGAATTTATTAAAATAGAAAAACTCATAAAATGACATGTGGAAAAGAAATTAATTCAAAATAACCACAAAATGACATTTGGCAAATTGAATGAGAGTGTCACATGTTGCAAAACAACCTTCATTTATTAGAGTAGACATTTACGATAATTATTACATTAAAGTATTATATGGAATTTATTAAAATAGAAAAAACTCATAAAATAACATGTGGAAAAGAAATTAATTCAAAATAACCACAAAATGACATTTGGCAAATTGAATAAGAGTGTGACATATAACAAAAAAAACATTTATTTATTAGAGTAGATTTTTTATCTTTTGTTTTTATTTATTCATGTTCCTATCTATATAACATAATATATTAAATCCACTAATTTTTTCTCTTGATCTCTCTTTTTTTTATATGTTGATATTATATATAACATAAAAGCTTAAAAGCTTGGGGAACAGTAAACTTTTTTTCTTTTTCATCTTTTCACACGGAAGTTGTATTGTATTTCTGATTGTGTGCACTGAACTTTTTTCCACTTTCGTATTTTCACACGGAAGTTCACGAACCGCCATAAGGTTTTCCGTTCTTATCTTCGCTTCTTATCTGTTTTCATTGTTGTGTTGCCGCCCATCATCTTTGGAGATTCTTCTGTTCCATTTCTTGCCGACGTTCGACCGTTCTTTCCCACCTACGTCATCGCTTATACTTATGTCGGTACAATAAATCTCTTCCACCATCTTCTATTCCTGTTCCTCGATTAGGGCTTCTCTCCACCTTGATCCTCCGTTGCTTCTAACTCTTGGGAGATGTTTTTTTTCCTGAACTGCTCATGGAACTGCTTTGGTGATCGCCGGAGAAGGAGGCGTTAACAAATAACCGTCTGATATCCACAGCCGTAGCAAAATCTCAATCGAAGAAACTTAAGGTTTCTTGCTTTCTTCCCCGCTTCAACACGCCTTCTATTTCAATATCCATGTTTTCTTATGGCTTCACTTGAACGTGATGCTTTAATTATTTTGATTTTGCTGGTGATAACAGGGGCTTATACATATTGTCGGACCTATGGAGGGAAAAGCAGTCAGATGTGATGAGAGGGTTCGTCTTCATCTAGCTTCTCCCTTTCGGTTCTTCCTTCTTCCATGAAAATATATTTTTTGTTTAAAATTTATGACATCAGATAAACGCCTGTACACCATGTATCCTAATCGATTTGTCACTAATAATATTAATTCCTTTGGCCTTTGAATCTCATCACCTAACAATTGTTGTTACTTGCCAACCAATCAAAAGGGAGGAGTAGACAGAGACTATACAATCCAACTAATCTTTATTCATAGTTTTGTTATGTTATGGATTTTTATTAAAATTCAATAATGTTCTAAGCATTCAAGGGAATAAGGTCAGTTAATGAAGTTATATGATGAATAGAATTATGAATTATGTCTTCACTGTGTCTTTATTTGTTTTTGTGGAATTAAAAATTTTGTTGAATAATTCTTAGAATATGTAATTGTCTTCATTTGGAATTATGAGTGTGTTAATCTTTATCATTTGGAAACCATCTTTTAATCGATTGATTGTTGTCTTGAATTAATCTCATGGAGGTAGGAATTTGAATTTGTGATTTCTCATTTGTATTTATTATCTTTTATTGATTGTGATTATATTCAACGTGTATTTGGTTGGCTTGTGAGTTAGGGATGTATATGAATATGACCCTTTTACCCTTTGACTCATTTTACAGGTTTTGAAAGTTCTTTCAGCTTCTCCATCAACCTATTCTATTAATCCAAAGTCCAAGCTGTTAACTCTACATTCCCTCTGTAGGTCTTCAATCTCATTTGTTTCAGTTGTTCAGGTCCCCCCCCCCCCCAACACCAACACACATACACACTTAAAAATATGTTATTTTTTTTAGTAATATAAAAATTGAGTAACTGGGAAAAGGATTCCAAAAAAGCATAAAGAAACCTTCTAATAATCTTTCTTTTGATATTGTAGGCAAGAAATAATACAAGGATTGTGTTCTCTGGATCTTTAGATCTCTTCAACAACAACTATGGAATATTTCACAGTTTTGTGTCCAAACTTTGTAACCATTTTATATATTTGGTTGAAATTTAACCGGATGTTATGTTATGTTATGTAGATTCTTTAACTCACCAGTGAAAAATGCAGGAAGCTCGAATAAGTAAGTGTATTTCTCTAAAGTACTAATAATATAATTATAATATTCCATCTTGCATCTAATGGAAAAAAGACACAAAATTTATAATAGAAATGCAAAATCTGGCAATGCACAGTTTCCTACCGACATTAACAAATGGGTTTCCCATGAAACAGGCCATTTAAAGGTAAAATATCAAATACTTTTTAATACTTATTTCCATTTTTTTAATGTTTCAGTTTATATTTTTGTTTTTCTTGAATGTGAACAGGCTGTGAATGTTAGACACCACAAAGTTGGTGATACTGATGAACCTGCTATCTATAGGATCAATGATGACCTGGTAATATGTTTATCTATTTAGTGATCTTCTGCTATAAATAAACAATATGTAGCTATGTAACCCTTATGCAAGTAATCTTTTGCTATAAATATTATGTTGGTATGTAACTCTCCTTATGCAAGAAATCTGTTGCTATAAATATTTTGTTGTTATGTTGGTATGTAAGTCTTATGCAAATCCGTTGTGCATTTTAATTCCAGCGCCAACGGCGCAGTGATTCCATTCTACTTTATGAACAAAAGCCAAAGGATATTTGATTTTTTTGGAATAAATTACAACTTTGGTCCTGAGGTATGCATATTTCTACAAGTATGGTCATAGTTTTGAGAAATTGATACCAAACATCCTCATGGTTTCTGAATTCATCTGTTATGGTACATTTAATTTTGTTAGAAATCTACACGACTTCATGTTCCTTGCATACGAGGGTATATCAGTCTTTTCCCTACCCCTTCTGTGATCCTAACGTCTTGTCGCCGTAAGCTTTAATAATTAGAGGAAATGACTCATGATGGTAACGAACTATTGATTTTCTTCACATTTAGGCTTTTTTACATCATATATCATCCAACTTGTTAAAGTTGTTCACATTTTACTCTTGCGACCGACTGCTGCAGGTTATAAGAGTAATATGTGAACAGTTTCGATTAGATGGTATATAATGTACAAAAAAGAAATGACTAAATACCAATAAAATTAAAAGTTTTTTTGAGAACTAATATTTACTTGAGAACTTTTCTTCAAGCCCAAAATTTTCAAAACCCACATCACAACACCACCCCTAGGTCATCGTCTAAGCCGGTGACACTATAATAACAATAAAAAACAGCGTTTTATTTTGTAATGTGCATATATGCACATTTATAGTTTTCATAAGTTTCAAAATAACCTGAAAACGATTTACCCAAACCTTATTTTCTTCGGTTTTGGTTAATATTTTATAAGTGAAAAAACGATTACACCAAACCGAATGAACTAACTGATAACCGATTAAACCGAGGAATAAAACCCCTACATACAATGATAACCTAGTAATTATGGCTATGATTTACACATTCAATTACTAACCTATATTTACCAGCTTTTCCCAAGAAAACACTCTTCTTCTGAATTCGACATGTCTTCTTCAAAAGAGCTTGCAACCGATCAGAGCAAGGTATTGGAAATAAACAAAATCATCATGTGAACTTCAACAACTAAAGTGGATTTGAAGAAAGAGCAGCGTAAGTTGTACTATATTCTTACATATGAGCTTAACTCCTATTTGTTTAGGGTATGTGAGTGTTAATGGTGTTGATTTTTTTTACAATGTGAATCCATCATGGTGTTTTTTTTTCTTTTCAAAAGCACCTGGAAGAAAAAAGTATGTAAATGGAAAAGTGGCGCACATGGATTATGTGAACATTGAAGAGATTTAATTTAACGAGGTTGAGACGATGATGAAAGAAATAAGGTATGTCAATAAAGAGCTTATATATTACCACTTTTGCATGCCTGAAGTACAGTTGGATTGTATGTGGACTCTATCTAGGTATGTTGGTAAGGTTAAAAAGATAAAAGTATATATCGAACATGGAAAAACACATCCATTTATGTCATGAGTCAAAATTACAATACAAGAAATTATAGATGACCCATCTCATAAGTACAAAAGAACCAAAAAAACAGGAAGAAGTTCTTGCAGGTAAAAATTGGACTTTGACTTAAACATTGCATGTCACTCTTCCCAAGTTATTGATGTAGATGAAATTAACTTGTCAAGTGTTATAGTCTCTTTCAATAGGAGAAGTCATGAACAATTGGAAACACAAATCAATGATGTAAAACAAGGCTATGTTTTGGTCCAAGATTATGTTGATGATGAGATTTTAGAACAAGACCCATTTTCTGAACAATTAGACAACCAATAAACAATGTCTTGACAGAAAAAGAAAAGCTTAAAAGTATACAGCTCTAATTATTTACAAAAGTCAAACAAGTTTCCGAAGTTCAATGTCTTAATAGGAAAAAGAGTTGAAAGTTTAATGCTATAATTGGTAAACAAAATCAAACATTCTTAAAATTTGGAAATACAATATCTTAATAGGTTTGATGTTGAAACTGTGATGCTATAAATGGTTTAGATTTTTGACTTTCAAAATGCAATGTCTTAATTGGAACAAGTTTTGAAAGTACAATATCTTAATAGGTTTTATTTTTAAGAGTATAATGAATGCTATAAGTTGTTAGATTTTCAATATACAATGTCTATATCAAATGCAGTATCTTAGAATAAAAACAATTTAAAGTATAATGTTATTGTTGGTATCCAATTTTAGTCAAATCTGAATTTTTACAGAAAAATATCGTAACAGAAAAAAAAAAGGCAAGCACAATGTCTTCATATGTTGGATTTTGAAAGTAAAATGTTACAATGAAAAGTACAATTTAATAATTGGTTAATGTAAAATATATTATTACAAAATAACTAAAAAAATACATTGTTCTATTAAAATATATGAAAAAAATACAATGTCTTAATAACTTGGGTTTTGAAAGTACAATGCCATGTGAAAGAATAATGTTATAAATCAGTGTTGCAAAACATAGTTACTAGGATCGCTTCCCCCCCTACGTTTTCCGTTCCGGATCGGACGATCCAGAAACGGGACCAATTGCGATCCAATCCTCGCGACCCAATCGCAAACTCCACCGACCCCGAATTGCTTGAAATGTCGATCCTGCTACAGGATGGAACGCGATTTCAATCTACTAAATTCGTCGACCCATCAATTTCTGGAACGACAACCCATCAATTTCTGGAGCGCGATGACAAAATTGCATATTAAACAAAGTAAAAACATCGGCAGGTGAGAATAATCTCGTCGACCCATTAATTTCTATCACCCTATTTCATATTCACGATCCTGTTCTACATCTTCAAACATTCAGTCCTCTACTCCTCCATTCCTTAAGTTCTTTATTCTTCTTAGTTTCTTTTTTGGAAAGATGGCATTTGGTAAAATTAATCCGGTTCTAGAGAGAGTTGATGTTACCTTGACTGATTCTGATAATGAGAGAAAGTTTTGAAGTTCCTCAACACTTTCTATAGATTATCGATCCTACATCGTACTACATTACATGGTACACTGTTCCACGTACCGAAATAGCGTTCCGGATAATCTAATCTCCTTCATTCAAGTTAGCTCAGTGTTGTTCATTGATGTTAAGTCCATCCGATTCATATTCAACTTCTTCATTCATTTCCCCTTCATCCTCGGACACAAATTCTTCCTCATCAAGTTCTCTGAATCTAGAACTTCTTCGATTTTGTAAAGATTCATCATCTCCGATGTCTTCAATGATCGCATCAACGATATCACATTCAACAATCTAATCTTGAGCCTCACTTGCATTATTCGCTTTTACTACCTTCATATCCTTCGTTTTTTCTTTTTTTGTTTTTTTCCATCAAATTTGCATTAAATTGCACAAAAAAATGTTCAATTTAGTCGTTTCTAGTCTATTTCTTTTCTTTCTATGTACCTACACAATAAAACTAAAAAAAAAACATGTAAAAAATAATTAAATATATGATTTGTTAAATTGAATTATATAACAACTATAGACTTCTAGTAAAAAAATAGTTAATTACTAACCCCTTCAAAAGTGCTTCAATTCTTTCACCAACTAGTTTGTCCGGATGTGAAAGAAATTGGAGCATTTTTGGAGGGGTTAGTAATTAACTATTTTGTTTACTAGAAGTCTATAATTGTTATATAATTCAATTTAAGAAATCATATATTTAATTATTTATTAAATGTTTTTTTAATTTTATTGTGTAGGTACATACAAAGAAAATAAATAGATTAAAGACGACTAAATTGAACAATTTTGATTTTGTGCAATTTAATGCAAATTTGATGGAAAAGAACAAAAAAAAAAGAAAAAACAAAGGATATGAAGGTAGTAAAAGCGAATGATGTAAGTGAAGCTCAAGATTGGATTGTTGAGGGTGATATCGTTGATGAAGTTGATGCAATCAGTGAAAACATGGGAGATGATGAATCTTTACAAAATCGAAGAAGTTCCAGATTGAGAAAACTTGATGAGGAAGAATTTGTGTCCGAGGATGAAGGGGAAATGAATGAAGAAGTTGAATATGAATCGGATGGACTTAACATCAATGAACAACACGGAGCTAACTTGAAAGACGGAGATTAGATGATTACTCTAATATTAACAAATGAATCTCAATTTTTGAGTAGTTTAACACTTCAACTTTTAATGAACTTATGATATTTACCTATTTTGTTATAAATTTTAATTAACTTATTTTCTATATAGATAATTTCCCCAAAATTAACTGCTTTATAATTTACCGTATCCGAATACTCCCCGAATACTATCCGCCTAAACCGAATAAAGTGTTTTATGTTGGCATTCTTTGGGACCGCCTGACGACTTTTGCAACACTAATTACTAGGTTAAAACTATATTTACATATTTGTTAACTTTACCCTTACAAAGACGTAATGGGATATAAAAAGAAACAACCCATAAGTTCTCATTCATCGCTTCTAAATAACATTCAATCACATGAGACAATATGGAAAGGCTTTTCCACTATTACCCTATTAGACATTTTGCATGTAAATTGAGTTATAAGCAAAATAAAATTTGGTTTAATACCTTGCACACTGCTCCGGTTATCCTATCAAATAGCCACCAAAAGAAGATGGTTTAGATGATAATAAATGATACAAGTAGAAAAACATAAACAAAGGTATATGGCAACTTTACAAATTAAATCAGTAGGAGACTTTGTAGATTTGTTTATTCTCTCTAGGTTTAGAGGATACCAGAGCATGTACTTCTTAGTTGATTTTGTAAACATGTTCTTACTTCTTAGTTAGTAAAGTAAAATAGCATCTATTGTGGTTCTTATTTATGGCATGTTGTATGTATATATTCTATATTTAACAACGTTATATCCGAACAAAACACACATACAATTTTAAAATATATTATTTTGTTAAAAACTTCTTATTTTTAACAACATTATATATGCACCAACCGCAAGGTGTTTTGGTGAATAAAAGAAAATTATAAATTTGATCACTGTGGTATACTGTTTTTTCAGTTTTGGTCCAATGCCACAATGGTTAATTTAAAAAAAATAACATCTAGGTTGTTAACTTCGGCAACCAGGGACCAAAATCACTGTAAAATAGTAATATAAGAACCAAAATTGCAACCTGGCTCCTTTAGGAACCAAGGAAAAGATCAAATAAACTCAGGGACCAAAAATGTAATTTACTACAATTATAATTACCTTTTCACAAACAATAACAGTTTGGTTTGGTTAGTCTTTGAAGCCTTTTGTGTTGAAATCATACGCTCTTTATACACCAAAGCTATTCAAACAGGATTCCAGGATTTGATATAGTTGTAGAAAAGTTTTGTAGTGAATAGAGTTTTAGGAGTTGATACAATAGAGTAGATAGCAATACATTGCATTTAGATTGTATATAATCCTGATAAATGTGACCTTGTTGCATGTGCTAGATACATGTTATCTTATTGCATATAGCAGATGCAACAAGATCGCATTTATCTGGATTATAAACAATGCGAATACAACATTTTGCTATCTAATCTATTAGATCAACTCCTAAATGTTGTACCACACACTTCATAGAGTGTTTTTGTGATGCTTGCAAAATCATTTCTCTTGAGGGGCGTTTGTTTCAGATAGATGCACATTCTGTGTCACCAAAAAAAATAAAAATTAGATTCATTATAAATTATAAATTAATAATAAACAAAAGTATTAATCGCTAATCTAAACTCTACCTTTATGGAATATCCTAGGGCTTTGCTATGTTTAGTAGAGTATTTGCTTTAATGATACCATAAATCTTTTCAAAAATGCTATAAATTAAGATCTGAAATCGTACTAGAGTAGAAATTTGTAAAACCAATAATACCAAATCTGGCCAATATTTTACAATCCAAAACAAAACCACAAAAACCCCTAATCCAGCTTTTATTTGTATATACTACAGCTTGCTATTTTTCAAACTTTGCCATTATTGAAACATTGAAATCTAAGTACTGGGAAACGATAGATCTGCACAAACCCACATCCTCAAAAAAGGTATTAGGGGTTGTTGAATCGAAACCCTAATGTGTTAACTAGCTGTAATTGTTGACAACCAAATAGCAAAAAACCCTACAGATCTCCGATAAAAAAAAATAAAGAATAGAAAAGACAATAAGAATGAAAGCTTACAGAGATGTTGATAATTTCATGGAGTGTTTGGATCTTTCGATAACAGAATGGCGGAAGAGTGAAACAAACAAAGTTATGTGTATCTGATTCTGAAACGATGGTTTTGTATATCTCCGGCGGAGGACGGCGATGTTTGGACTATGGGTTTGGTTTGTTGATATCTGGACGAGTGAAGAACGTATCTATATATAACGCCACCGACCTATCCATTTCGATTTCACGTTCCAAACGGTTATAGTATAATTTAAAGCAGATTTTGCCAAAATTAACAGTTTTTAATTTATTTATGAAAAATTAAATATGGTAATTCTATAAATATCAGTTTCATTATTAATTGAATATTTTTTAGTTTTTGTTTTTAGTTGTTTTTTTTTTCTTTAGTCTATTTTATTTTTGATTGTTTTTTTAATATTATTTAATCTATTTGATTTATTATTATTATTACTAAAAGTATATTATAAATAACAATAATGTAAATAATAATAATTATATAAAGTTTATTTTTTATTTATTATCCAAAATGCATGTCTTCATTTTATTTTATTATTAACAAGACAAACAAGTATTTCACTCATTTCATCTTCACGATATAGCTACTATACTCATTGGCTATTTGTTAATTTAACAATACAAGAAGCAATTAAAGAGAAACAAATTATCCCCTAAAAATGTAAGCAACTTTACGTCTTAGTTTAATTTATTCTCACAACTTTGTTCAGATCCATCTCTCTCAACAACAACAACATACAAAAGAAAATAAATAAATACTAAAACCCAGAACTTGATCTTCGGTATGCAACTTACCATTGGTAGAAATGGTTTTTTTTAAAAGGAAAGAGTATCGAGAGATATCAACAGTCATATTTAGAGAAAGATAAACATGCATGTTATAAGATTTGGGGTCACGATGTTCAACAGAGAAAAAGGTGACGAAAGTTCAAGGTCACAATGTTCTAAATATGGGACATGGGAACGCATGTGTCAGAGGAAGGAAGAGGGTGTCGTCGATAACTATTGTGGGAGGCGGCATTCTTAAAAAAAAGAAATATAAGGAAAAAAACTATTTTGATAATTGGGTCAAAGTAATAGTTTCGAAATGAAAATTTAATATTGATTATGATGTACTTCATACAAATATTAATCTACACATACTACTTTGAACAATCTACCTAATTAGAGCTATGAAAAATGCTTAAGTGATGTTGAGGTTACGAGGGTAGTGGTGGAAAATTAGACCATCTTATTTAATCAAAGTTAAAAATGTGGTTACCAGACATTATTAATGTTGATTAATAGGTCGCCTCTTAATGGAACGACTAAGAGGGTTAGCAAACAACCCATTAGTCTATTACTATATATATATATATATATATATATATATATATATATATATATATATATATATATATATATATATATATATATATATATATATATATATATATATATACATTGCTTTCTTTTAATTTATAGTTAATGAATTGTTTAGTAGTTTTGTTTATGTACACATTTAGTCACTTATGTGTTTTCTTGTACACATACGACCATTGAACTTGTTTGGATTATTCACAAAATATCATTATGACCGACCGATGTATGTTTTTAGGTCAATGATGTTTTGATTTTGTACACATTTAGTCGCTTATGTTTTGTTTTTGTACATATTTAGTCACTTGTGTTTTGTTTTTGTACACATTTAGTCACTCATCATGTGTTTGATTTTTCTAGAAGTTCAACAATCGAGTTAATGTGATCATCTAGTAAAAAACAAGAGTTCATATTTTCATGTGTTCATTTGAAAAAATCCAAGTTACTAAGTCTATATATAGAAAAAGAATTGGTTATATCGAGAGGTAATGGATCCAGGGAGTTTAAAGAATATGACAAGGTTTATGATTATGAATTTTATAATGATTTGGTAGATCCTGATTATGACATAGATGATGTACAACCAGTTCTTGGAAGGTCATCTAAGTACCCTTATCCTCATAGGGGTAGAACAAGAAGACCACCAATCGAACCAAGTTTAAGATATGATTGATTTTTAGAATTAAGGTTTGTTTTTATTATTCAAATGATGTTTAGGAGTTGTTAATAGAGCTTTTGTTTTTGACAGATCCTAAAATTGAGACCAAACTTGCACTTATTAATAACTTAAACATATGTGTTCCAAGAGATGAAAGATTTAGGCATATGAAGTTTGTCTGACTTTCTTGGTTTTGGATTGAAGCTAATTAGTCAATTCATTGTCTCTAAGTTTGAGGCTCTACATGTTAGCATTTGTGTACTCAAAGTAAGCTCATTTGGCTTAGAATATTTAGGTATCAATTTCTATTGCTAATAATTTTTCATTAGTTTGATTGATAATTGATGAATTATGCCACTTATTTTTGTAGAAGTTTCC
Organism: Lactuca virosa; assembly: GCF_052849685.1. Classification (NCBI taxonomy): domain Eukaryota; kingdom Viridiplantae; phylum Streptophyta; class Magnoliopsida; order Asterales; family Asteraceae; genus Lactuca; species Lactuca virosa. The sequence continues at coordinate 90,869,187 of NC_136426.1, forward strand.
TCCACCAAGCAAGCTAGATTCCAAAGTTTATGGTAACCAAAACAGATCCATAAAACCTTACCATAATGAAACAAAGTTTGATGGATTAGAATAGAGGGGTAAATTTTCTCCAACAATCAACACATAGCTTTTGCTATTTTTGAAAAAAAAAATGGAACACTAAAAAACATAAGTGACTAAATGTGTACAAAAGACAAACATAAGTAGCTAAACATGTAACATCCCAAAAATAATGACATAAAATTTTCGTTTCTAGATTAATAAATCGTTAATACATATCATGTCCACAAACCAAGTTAATCAAGATTTATCAAAAAATCATTAAATCAGCGTAATTCACGAAATGTGGAAACATGTGGTGCGTGCTCTGCAATCATCATGGGCTCTTCCTTTTGAAAACCGAAGTACCTAAAACATAAACTAGAAACCGTAAGCACAAAGCTTAGTGAGTTCCCCAACATGCCACATACCAAACATACAATAACATATAGTGGGCCCCGCCCGGCTTCGGACCCCGTCCGACATCGGGCCCCGCCAAGTATACAGATCTGTAAGTCATCAGGCCCCGCCCGGTATACATATAAACATAAAACATGTAAACATATAAACACACATAAACATATAACACACAACACATGCCAAAATCACAGAGATAAATAGCATACATACCGGTCATCGGGTCGTATCCGGTAATCATAAAAACATATACTGATAACTAGCATACAAGATACTCATCAGGCCCCGCCTAGCATCGAGCCCCGCTCGGTAAACATAAAATACATAACACATGCAAGAGTCACGAAGAAAACAAGCATACTAAGCATAACATACTATGGGTCAGCATTGTTGCCTTCGACCCGCTAAATACAGTGAAGAGACTCACCTCGCACTGCTGAATCACACAGACGATCCCTGGCTCCTGGCTGACAGATTTCTGAACTGTCAACAACACCCAATTAACAATTGGGTTCCAATACATAACCCTAAATCCATACTTAAGGTAAAAAGACTATTTTACCCCTAACCTAGCTTGGTCCAAGACCAAGGCCCAAGCTCAAACTCTGGAGGCCAAAAAGCTAAATAATCAACCAAGGCCCGATTTTCCAAATTGGGCCCAAACCCCTTACATGGCCTTACCCTAAAGTTCATCCAAAAAATCCTAGTCCATACACTTGTTCTCAAATGGCCCAACAAGGACCCAAACACAAACACCTAAGCCCAAAAGAAAGGCCCAAATCAAAGCCCAAACATGATTAGGGTTTTCACATAAAATGACGATTAGGGTTAAGTAAAAACACTTAACCCATTAAGGACTTATTCCATTAAGTTCATCACTCCACTAGGTCAATCATACAATGTGGTCAGGCATAATTCAAAATTCCAATTCCAACGGTCCAAAACGCGGGTCCCGACCTATTCTAAAACTAAGGTTTCTTGACATTAGGGTTTTCTAAACCCTAATTAGGGTTTCCAACTGAATTATGTGCCAACTAGGTTCCAGATTAGGCTTTTAGGTTAGTTAGCGTTTATTAAGTCGGGCACCACCCACTACCACCTCGGGCAGTGGAGGTCAACGACGGCTCACGGCGGCAGCCACCACCTCACAGTGGCAGCTCGAGAGATAATTCCAACAACCAAACACATACACAAACTATACATCATTTACACACACCAAAACACACACACAGCCACCCACACACGGTTATAAGTATTTCTTGAACATAAGTTACTAAATGTGAACAAAAGCAAAACATTATTAGCCTGAAAACATACACTAGTCGATCATAAGTATTTCTTGAACAATCCAAATAATTTTAATGGTCATATGTGTACCAAAAAAAATAAGTGACTAAATGTGTACAAAAGCAAAACTATGTTACCCTTATCAACCATCATCCCTTTAATTTAATCGGAATAATGCATGTATTAGGTGAATTGAGAAAAGGACATCATAACACAACTAAGAAATTTAAGGTGACAAAAACGGTAATATATATATATATATATATATATATATATATATATATATATATATATATATATATATATATATATGAGAGTGAGAGAGAGATGTGTTAAAACGATAATACAAAAAAGTTGAGAACGCAAGAACACTTTTGAACCAATCATTTTATAAAGGTAAATTAGTAATTTTGTACTTCAATTAAATTGTAACGTACTAAAGTTAAACAAAATTTTCCTAAAATCTTTCCATAATGATTGTAATTACCTAAAAAAATAAAAGATTTTTTTATTCTTATTAGTGGAATATAAATATGATTTTTATAATTTTTTCTCTCAAAATAACAAAAATAAAGTTTAATGTTTTTTATCACTTGGTTTAGACAATTCTATTCATAAATAAATAAATCACAATATTGTTTTGTAATTTTATTGAATTTGTTTTTAACTATATTTTTAGATGAAAAATCCAAATATATTTGTAATCGTATGAATCTATACTACGTAATAAATAAAAATGACTTTGTATTAAATGACATCTTTCTAGAGTATTAAGCTATCTAATGATGTTACGTGGCAATGCTAAAATTCATTCGCGCTTAGATTTTTTTTTTAAAAAAAATCAATTAATATAATTTATATTCTCCTAATTTTACTCTCATATTTATAGCTTTTGACTTTAAAATTCATTTATGTTTAGCTTTAAAAAGAAAAGAAATCAGTAAATATAACCGTTATTATTATTAATTTTACTCCATTATTTATAGCTTTTGATTTTAAAATTCATTTATGCTTAGATTTTTTTTTAAAAAATCATTAAATATAATTAATATTATTCCTAATATTACTCCCTTATTTATAGCTTTTGACTTTAAAATATATGATAACTAAATTATGTTATTAACATTTAAAAGTATATCCCATGTAAATTAGCAAAATACTTTTCTATTTAAATTTTGAATTTTGAAAACCGGATTTTTTGTTAAATTCCGTAATTTAAATCTATACTACCTAATAAATAAAAATGATTTTGTGTCAAATGCCTCCTTTCTAAAGTATTAAGCTATCTAATAATGCCTCTTGCAAATATAAATTCATCCCTGCTTAGATTTTTTTAAAAACGAAATCAATTAATATAATTAATATTATTCCTAACTTTACTCTTTTATTTATAGCTTTTGACTTTAAAATTCATTCTTATTTAGCTTTTAAAAAAATCAATAAATATAATTAATATTATCTTAATTTTACTCCATTATTTATAGCTTTTGAGTTTAAAATTCATTTATGCTTAACTTTTTTTAAAAACGAAATCATTACATATAATTAATATTATTCCTAATTTTACCCCCTTATTTATAGTTTTTGACTTTAATATATATGGTAACTAAGTTACGTTATTAACATTTAAGAGTATATCCCTCTAAATTAGCAAAATATTTTTCTATTTGAATTTTGAATTTTGAAACTGAGTTTTTTTTTGTTGGATTCCATAATTAAAATTTTACTACATAATAAATAAATATGACTTTTTTGTCAAATGATACTTTTCTAGAATATTAAGTTATCTAATGATGTCATGTGGCAATATTAAAATTATTTTCGCTTAGATTTTTTAAAAAACGAAATCAATTAATATAATAAATATTATTCCTAATTTTGCTTCTTACTTATAGCTTTTGATTTTAAAATTTATTCGAGTTTAGCTTTTTTTTAAATAATCATTAAATATAATTAATACTGTTCCAAATTTTACTCCATTATTTATAACTTTTGAGTTTAAAATACATTTATGTTTAACTTTTTTTTAAAAATGAAATCATTATATATAATTAATATTATTCTTAATTTTAGTCCCTTATTTATAGCTTTTGACTTTAAAATATATGGTAAATATATAATGTTATTAACATTTAAGAATATATCCCCTCTAAATTAGCAAAATATTTTTCTATATTAATTTTGAATTTTGAAAACCAAGTTTTTTGGTTAAATTTCGTAGTTGAAATTTATACTGCCTAATAAATAAAAATGACTTTCTGGCAAATGGCACTTTTCTAGAGTATTAAGTTATCTAATGATGTCATGCGTCAATGCAAAAATTATTTCCGCTTAGATTTTTTTAAAAACAAAATCAATTAGTATAATTATAATTATTCCTAATTTTACTTCTTACTTATAGCTTTTGACTTAAAAAATCATTCTCGTTTAGCTTTTTCTTTTTTTAAAAAACCAGTAAATAAAATTAATATAATTCCTAATTTTACTCCATTATTTATAGCTTTGGACTTTAAAATTCATTTATGCTTAGCTTTTTTACAAACAAAATCATTAAATATAATTAATATTATTCCTAAATTTACTCCCTTAATTATAACTTTTGATTTTAAAATATATGGTAACTAAATTATGTTATTAACATTTAAGAGTATATCCTTTGTCTTCTATTTGAATTTTGAATTTTGAATTTTGAAAACCGCATTTTTTGTTGAATTTCATAATTGAAATACCAATAAACGAGAAAATCATCTATGATTGTAACTCCCTCTAAATAAGGAAACTATCTCTAAATTTAAAATTTTAGAACAATTTAATTCATATCTAAGGATCAAAATCCCCAAGATAATAGCGTAGGATCCTATTTAGTTTTTTTTAAGATAATGACTTTCTTATTAAAAAACAACATATACATATATACGGAGGATGTTACTCTCATGATTTTGAGTTCAGGCATATGATTACCATCGGTTTCTTCTCCTATTCTTTGTTCGAGGTTCTTTCTTTACTTTGATATTCTTATATGTTATTAAGTGTGTATCTTCTTTACTCTAATCTCCTTATTTTGAACATGCATTTGATGTTGGTTGTTATCTTTTGTACTATGTTCACCTTATTTAGAATTCCTTCCCTTAGCTATGAAAGATCTTTATGCCCAAGTGCGATGTTTTAAAAATCGGTTTTTAGTTGAACCGGTTTGGTAACCGATTCTCATTTCGACCGGTTTGGTAACCGATTCTCATTTCGACCGGTTTGACTGCTGATTCAATCAAGAAATTTTCCAAAATTTGACGGTAGTGTGGGTCAGCCTTCGATTGTGTACACTCCGAAAATGTTCAATTTTCTTTGGAAATGTGTTGTTTTTTTAACGAGTTAAGTAAAATCCAACTATACAAGTTCAATAAACAGGTTCAAACAATTTTTTATCGCTTCTATTACACCTACTTAACTCGGTTTTTGAAGAAACGTCTAATTCGATCTCGTCTAGAAATTGACATAAAATCGGTCATTATTGAACCACTTTTGTCTCCGGTTTTCGGTCCAACCGGTTCAAACTGGTTTTTTAAACATTTCCCAAAAGTCATTATAAAATGATATTTGCTAATGACATATGATCATATAAGGTCACACCTTATAGAAAGTTACTACTAATTGATTATTTATTAGAGTAATTTGATTATTAATAAATAATATCAACATTTGTATTTAATTGGAAAAATGTTATTTTATGAAGATAATATTTTACCAACATATTGGGAATTATTGTTTCTAGGAAATAATAACAAAAATAAACAAAAACTAGTTATATTCATAAGGTATGAATATATATGTTGTGTAAAAATTAAATGGGCACTTTGAGTAACCATTTAGTTCATATGTAACTAGCTAGTTATTAGTTTAAATGAAATACACTCCAAGTCCTTGACTTTCTTTACCAAAGCTGTAGGTTGCATGGAGAAGCAAAGGCTTGTTTGTTGTCTTTCATCTTACACTCCATACATGTCATAAGAAGACCATGCTTTCATTTAATACTTGCCTTGACTTTGTACATAAATGTATGTATAAAAGGAATACATTGCTAGTAAGAAATGTTGGTTCTTTTGCTCTCTTTTCTCTCTAATAGGGCTGCCATATTTCAAGATTTACAAGCCTCCTTCCTTCTCTTCTTTCTTGCAATTTGGTGCTTGATTTAAAGGTTCATAAGTTGCTTTTCCTTAAGGCTTATTTGGTATAAGTCTTAATGGCTTAAGAACAACTTAATCCAATTGATGGCTAGCATCTTGAAGTAGTTTAATCTTGCTTGGTGGATACTTCTAGATAAACTCTCCTTCGAGTCTTTTGTTGGATTAGGTGTCTAAGCCCATAATTATAATTGGTATGTACTTGAATTGATAGCAGCACAGTCCTTTTGGGTTGCCCTCAACCTAGCAACTGGACAAGGAAATTATGAAAGGAGAGATATTAATTTATAAGATTAATAGATTAATATAAATGATTTATTAATATGTTAAAAGATTAATATATTAATTAGAAATCATTATGTTTAATTAATAGTTAGCCAGAAATTAATCAGAATTAATTTTGGGGTTAAAAGAATTAATTATAAAGTACAGGGACTAGTTTGCAATTAACTAATAGTTGAGTGGAAGGATCCAGAACCCCCTTGGAAGGAGGTGGACGAAATTCATAGGGGAAACCCTACAGATTTCGTCCAAGGGGTCCAGATAAGGCCCTTGGGTTTTGCTTAGGCCCTAAGCAAAGGATAACTAGGGTTTTCCCTAAACCCTAGATCCCTCAGCTATTTAAGGAGCCTCCTGGCTCACATTTGAGGTCACTGATTTCTTTGGAAGAAACCCTAAGGCCGAAATTGCATACTCACTCCAGCCTCTCTCCTCCAAGTTTCCTTCTTGCTAGTTCTTGGGTGTGATTCCATTAGAGGCATTACATTTGTGGTGTTAAGCTTCCAAGAAGATCAAGATCAAGATCAAGAGGATTATCAATTGTTTGCTATAACAATTGAAAGGTATGTAACTCCTAAACCCTAGTTTGTTAATTTCAAAATTAGCCTCTCTCCTCTAGGGTTCTTGTTTTGCAATTCAAAGTTATATGTTCAATAGTTAAAACATAGATCCAAAGTAGGTTGCATGTGAACTTAGGAATTGTTTTCTAGTTTATTTGTTTTACCTAAAACCCATCAGTGGTATCAGAGCCATTGTTTGTTTTAAATTGAATTGCTATAATTGTTGAATTGCAAATTAGGGTTTATAGCTATTAAACCCTAAAGGCCAAATTTTCGATTTCTAGGGTTTTGGATAAAAGGGTTTTTTCGAAAACCCTAGCCTCCAAAGAACCCTAATCGAAATTAGGGTTAGGGTTTTGAAAACCCTAGCCTCCTCCCTTGTAAATTTCGAAATTGATAGAAGTTTTAGGGTTTCTTGTTTTGGATAATTGTTACTTAATTAGATTAATTGGATAATTATCCTTACCCTAATTTTCGAAATTTAGAGGGATAAGGATTAGGATTAAATTAATTGATTAATTTAATTAGATAATCCTTACAAGATTTAATAAATTGATTAAAAGTTAATTAATAGATAAATATTAAATCTAGTTAATTGGTTTATTTAAATTTAAATTTAATAGTTTGAATTTCGAAATTTATATAAACCTTGAAGTTTTAAAAAGTTTTAAAACACACCTTATATATGTATTATGATTAAATGTTTAATATTATATATGTATAAGAATATGGTCAGTCAAATCGCTAGTATGCCTCATTCACGAAGCTAGTCTATAAGGGGGGTATAAGGAAACTGCCTATAAAATGGTAGTTGAATGGGTGTCCACTCTCATCCACCGCTTCCTTGATTAGTGGAGGGTCGTTAGCAGAACGGATTTGATAGGACAACTACCTCTCATTAAAAGTATAATGTTATTAAAGAAAGTACTAGAACATTATTTTACAAAATCCCAACTCTAGTTACTTTAGGAAAAATATGAAAAGTATGCTAATCCATGAAATTGCACATTGTGCTTTATTGGTCGTTAGTGGAGCGTGTGTGGTTAACCAGCACACTAAAAGGCACTAATAAAGAGTAGTAATGGGTATCTCATAATTGTCATTTTGATGGAGCGTGTGTGGTTTACCAGCACATCAATAGTTAATGATAAAGACAATGAGGTTACCAAGCACATTTGCATGGTTATTCACATCTTGTTTGTGATCCTCGGCATCCCAGTCACAAATAGAAGAGCATAATCTGAGATTAAAACATGCCATTGAATAGTTTCAATGTATCTCAAAAGAATTAGGAATTTCACTTCGTTTGTTTCATCTAATGGTGGAATTGGTGAATCGTCATTCACCTACCTTTATGAAATTTACACTTGGATCTCGGCATCCCATTTCTAAGTTGCGAATCTTCATAGTTGGATCCTAACCTTGATATTTTATCTTTGGGTTATTATATTGAGGTATCTTGAAATCTAACTAAAACTTTCTTTCTTTTCAGATGTCTACTCCTGGAAACACTTCTTCTTCATCCTCCTCCAACCAGAACTTCTCTTTGCTCAATATCTGCTCCAAAGTCGTTATGGATGGCTCAAACTATAACGATTGGATGCGCAACATCAAGATGGCTCTTCGTTTTGAGAACAAAGAATATGTTCTTGAAAAGGAGCTCAAAGAGCTTGATGAGTCTAAAGCTACTCCTGAAGATCTTGATGCCTACAAGAAACATTACGATGATGCTACCAAAGTGGCGTGCATCATGGTGGCAACCATGTCCCCAGAACTGCAGAGGTACTATGAGGACTACTGGCCTTTTGAGATGAACAAGGACCTTATGGAAAAGTACCATAAGCGAGCTCGTCAAGAAAAGTTTGAAGTAGTCAAGTCACTCATGGCTTGCAAGATGAAAGAAGGGGAATCGGTTGTGTCACATGTGCAAAGAATGCAACGCTACATAGAGCGTTTGGTCAAGCTCAACATTCACTTTGATGAGGAATTGGCCATTGACATGGTCTTGAACTCACTACCTGATTGTTATGGTCAGTTTATTCTAACTTACCATTTGAACAATACTGAGCAGACATTGGCCCAATTGCACAACTTGTTGCAGACAGCTGAGGCAGGAATGAAGGGTAAAAGTATACCCTCCACGCCTACAAGTGCCCCTGTGTTGGCTATTGGACAGGGAAAGGGGAAAAAGAGGAAAGGTCATCCCAAGCAAAACTGGAAGAGCAAGGCTCAAGCTCGGTCGTCTAGTAATGGCCCAAAGGCTAAGCCCAATGGTTCCACTCCCCATGTTTCTGATCCAAAAGAGGTCGTTTGCTTTTACTGCAATCAAAAGGGGCATTGGAAGAGATCTTGCCCACAATATCTGCAAGATATCAAGGATGGCAAAGTGAAGCCATCTTCGGCAGGTATTTACACTATTTCTGCTAATAACTCATTATCTTCTCGTTCATGGGTCCTTGATACAGGATGTGGTTTTCATATCTGTTCTGATTTGCAGGGACTAAAGGAAAGTGAGGAGATAGAGCGAGGAAGGATAAACTTGATCATGGGAAACAGAAAGTCTTCACCAGTGACCAAGATCGGAGTTTATCAGCTTCTGCTTAGCAGTGATGTTAGATTAGATTTAATAAATTGTTGCTATTCGTCTGAGATGACGAGAAACATTATTTCATTTCATGCATTGTTCAGACAAGGTTTCAAATATTCTTTTAATGATTTGAATGGTTCAATTTCTGTTTATAAGAATGGTGTTTTTATGTTTGAAGCTTTACCTTGTGATGGTGTGTATGAAACAGTGACTTGTGTTGATAGCTTAGGAAATAGTGTACTTAATATTGACTTGTCTAATAGTGTAGACAAGGCATGCTTGTGGCATTGTCGTCTTGGACACATTAACAAGAAACGTATAGCCCAACTCCAAAAGGATGGAGTGTTGGAATCATTTGACCTAAAATCAGATGATATGTGTGAATCTTGTCTTTTGGGAAAGATGACAAAATCACTATTCACAGGGTCTTGTGAAAGAGGTGAAGGTCTGTTGGATCTCATACACACAGATGTGTGTGGGCCCTTCAGATCAACTACAAGAGATGCTAATCGATTCTATGTGACTTTCACTGACGATTATAGCAGATATGGATATATCTACTTGATCAAGCATAAGTCAGAAACTTTTGAAAAGTTCAAAGAGTTTAAGCATGAAGTCGAAAATCAATTGGGCAGAAAGATAAAGATACTTAGATCCGATAGAGGCGGGGAGTATCTTAGTATCGAGTTTAACGACTATCTGAAAGAATGTGGGATAGTCTCACAATTGACTCCTCCTAGGACACCACAGTTAAATGGTGTAGCTGAGAGGCATAATCGGACCTTGTTAGACATGGTTCGTTCTATGATGAGTCGTGCTTCGCTTCCTATTCACTTCTGGGGGTATGCCTTAGAGGCAGCCGCCCACATCCTCAATCTTGTCCCTACAAAGAAGGTTGCCAAAACACCTCACGAAATGTGGACGGGGAAAGTTCCCTCGTTGGCACATATTAAAGTCTGGGGTTGTGAAGCTTTCGTAAGACGAGAGACTCACGACAAGCTAGCAGCTAGAAGTGAGAAATGTGTTTTCATTGGTTACCCAAAGCAGTCTTTTGGATATTTGTTCTACAGGCCTAGTGAAAATGTGGTCTTTGTAGCACGAAGAGGAGTCTTTCTATAAAGGGAGCTCATATTCAAAGAGGACAGTGGGAGTACCATTGAACTTGAAGAAATTCAAGAGTTGGCCAATGAAGGAACCTTAGATGACACTAGCACTCAACTAGAGGAAACAGTTCCTGTTGAACCAGTTGATAATTCATTACCTCTTCGAAGGTCCACTAGGGTGAGTGTGCCACCTGAGTTGTATGGTTTTCATATTACTTCAGATGGTGACACATTCATAAGTGACAGAACACTGGTAAACTTGGATGAACCAGTCACTTATAAGGAAGCAATGGCAGGCCCAAAGGCTTCCAAGTGGAAAGAGGCAACGGACAGCGAGATTAAGTCCATGTATGACAACCAAGTTTGGAATTTGGTTGATAGTGCACCAGGTCGTAAGACAGTTGGGTGCAAATGGATCTTCAAGAAGAAGACAGACACGGATGGGAATGTGCATACATTCAAGGCTCGACTGGTTGCAAAAGGTTTCACTCAAACCCCAGGGGTTGACTATGATGAGACTTTTTCGCCAGTAGCTAAGATTAAATCTATTAGGATATTGCTCGCCATAGCTGCCTTTCATGACTATGAAATCTGGCAGATGGATGTCAATACTGCTTTCCTTAACGGGAAGTTGGCTGAGGATGTTTACATGAATCAGCCAGAGGGTTTTGTTGATGCAAAGTTTCCCAATAGAGTGTGCAAGCCTGAGAAATCCATTTATGGATTGAAACAAGCATCTCGCAGCTGGAATCTTTGCTTCCATGAGAAAGTCAAAGAGTTTGGTTTCTCTAGAAGTGAAGATGAGTTTTGTGTGTATATCAAGGCTAGTAGGAGTATAGTAACTTTTCTGGTGTTATATGTCGATGACATATTACTCATTGGTAACGACGTTCCAACCTTGAGAGATGTTAAGTCTTGGCTTGGAAAGTGTTTTGCCATGAAAAACCTTGGAGAAGCTGCCTATATTCTTGGGATTAGAATATTGAGAGATAGAAAGAAGAGACTAATTGGACTTAGTCAGAGCACATACTTGGATAAGGTACTAAAGAGGTTTAGTATGGAAAATTCCAAGAAGGGAGAGCTACCTATCCAGAGCAACACCAAATTGAGTAAGACTCAATGCCCGAGTACAGATGTTGAAATAGATGACATGAGTCGTGTACCTTATGCTTCCGCTGTCGGATCGATCAGACCGAACTCTTTCCTTTGCTACCAAAAGTAGCTGAAACATTTAAACTTAAACTGTAAGCACAAAGCTTGGTGATGTTTCCTAAAAACAGGCCTCGCCCCATCAATTATATAAACAGTCATCGCCCAACGGGTCTCACCCAACAAGAATATAAATCGGGCTCGCCCAACATAATATTCATGTAGTGTCACAAAGACAATAGTAATCCAATGACATCTAGTGTCCTACATAGTATAGTGAGGAGACTTACCTCTAAGACAGAACAAATAACCACCACATCTCACTAGAAATGAAAACGCCGATAACACAAACAACCTAAACATTAATAAAAGGTTAAACCCCAACAATGACTTAAAACCCTAAAGTTTGACTAACAAGTCAACTGGTCAAAAAGCAACGGTTGACCCACTGCGTTGTGGCCAACCCTATGATCGCGCCATGGCAACAAGATGACAAAATAGACACGGTTGAAACCCATCACCACACCACAACCCACTACTCATCCTGTTGTGGCGAGCGTCCAAAACAACTTAATGGATTAAGCTCTTAACCCTTAACCTCCAGAGCTCAAAAGCTCATATTTGATTCTTCTAAGGTCTTAATGGATAAAGTTTTCAACTTTATCCAATAGGACATCACAATAAGCCAAGATCTAAAAACCCTAAGTCCAAAATGGTCATTCTAAATGCTTGGAATCAAGGCTAGTCCACACAAGCACCCTTTCATTAACAACAAAGGTCTAGAAACTATGAAAATGTACCAATAGGTTCTGGAGTTCACTCAAACTCCAAGAACATGAAGGTTTTGGGACCAAAATGACCATAACAACAATATAACTTAGATCTATGGAGAATAAACATAAAGGTTGAGACTTTATACCTCCAAAAAGTTTAGAACATGAATTTGATGGACAAGCTAGGATGGAAAACCTCTTCTTCTTTCACCAAAGATCAACACCTTCTTCAATATTACACCAAAACTAAGCTCTCAGAGAACCAAAGGGAATTAGGGTTAGGGTAAGGGTGATTTCAGGGAATGCAGGTTGCCAAATAAGGCAAACCTAGAATTTAGAGCCCTTAAATAGGTCCCAAGGCCCGATGTAACATCCAAAAAATTATAAGATAAAATTTTCATTTTTAATTCAACTAGAAACACCAATTATCCTTTTTCCAATCATTCAAAAGTATTTCAGAATAAAAACAATTATCAGAGTACAATCTCAAAATCATATAGTTGCGGAAACATGGGTAGATGCGTTGCGATCAAGTCGGGCCCTTCCCTTTCGAATCGGAAGTACCTGAAACCATAACCATAAAACTGTAAGCGCAAAGTTTAGTGAGTTCCCCAAAACACCACATATCATACATAAGAAATGAATGTTATGGGCCAAATCATAGTCTTACAATCACTCCCTTCCCTGATTCAAATCATGGTATTTCCTTGCAATGTCGATGGCCGAATCTCAGTCTTACATACAAGTGTCAGGGGCAGATCCTGGTCTTTCATAGAATTGTAAGGGCTTGGTCTTTCATACAATTGCCAGGGGTCGACAACTAGCATTCTACATGACAAAGTAATGGGTCGACATTAGTGCCTTTGACCCATGGATATACTGAGAAGGCTCACCTCAATCAGTCGATAACCAACTATGCTCACGAGTCGATGCTAAGAAAGCTCCACGCACACTAATCAAACCAAAACCATTATCCTAATTAATAATTAAGATAATACCCATCGAACGAGTCAACAACTCAACGATTCCAAGAATGGGCAAAAGACCATTTTGCCCCACAATAAGTCCAATCCACTCAACAGTTGACCAAAAGTCAACAGGTCCACAAAAGTCAACGAAAGTCAACAGCTGTTGAGTCCCATTAAGACATACTCTGGAGTACGCCCAACGTACTAGTCAGCCCCCATTTCTCAATCCAAATGACTTAATCCATTAAGCCCACAATGACCAAACCTCAGATCTATTGCTAAATAAAGTCTTAATACGTAAAGTTGGCAACTTTACTCCATTTCATGTCTTAATGGGACTCAAACCACAACCCAAGCTTCATAACTTCATAAAAAGGTCACTAATTCTTGCATGAAAGAATAAATACTCCTCAAGATCCAAACTTAATGACTTAATGACCTCAACAAGGACCAAATATGAGGCTCAAAGGTTCTGGAGTAACTTTCTACTCACAAGAACCACAACCATGGGTCCAAAACATAACAAATTACCACCCAAACATTGTTTTGAAAACCGAACCGGACCGGCCGGTTCAACCGGTTGAACCGGGAACCGGACTAAAAAACCGCCTGTTACTGAACCGCCTGTTACTGAACCACAACCATGGGTCCAAAACATAACAAATTGGCCTAAAAACCGCCTGTTACTGAACCGGTAAAAACCGCCGGTTTGATAAAAAACCGATCAAAACCGTTTTGGTTGAACCGGACTAAACCGGATTTGAAAATTTTGAACTTCAAAAAAACTACAAATTTTGGATGCCACTAAGTAAGAAACGTCAATGTATTCACTATGGGCCCCTTTGTTTCCCCGTGGTGCGTCCATGCAAAGGGCAGAGGGCAGGAGAAGTTTATATAAAGGAAAAAACCTCCATAATTTTTATTCTTGGTCGATGTGGGATAGCTTTCCACTCCTTTTTATCTTATTACTTACATGACATTTCTTCTCATTTTAATTTTTATATCGATTCATTTTATGACAAAATTAAACCTACCATATTTTATTTTAACTTGAACTCCTAAGAGTTTAGTTGTCCCACAAAATCTCATTTCAACATTTAATATATATATATATATATATATATATATATATATATATATATATATATATATATATATATATATATATATATATATCCGGTTTTTCCGGTTTTTAGGACCGGTTCAACCGGTCGGACCAACTGAACCATCGAACCACTAAGACGACCGGTTCAATGTCCGGTCCGGTTTTCAAAACATTGCACCCAAATAGATCTATAAGAAAAGTCATCAAGATTAAAGCTTTATACCTCCAAAAGGTAGATCAAGATGAACAAAGTCTGGATCTACAAGATCCAAGCTAACCAACACTTCTTCAATGAGCTCCATCCTCCTCAAGGTGCACCAAGAACACTTCAAATCACTCAAAAGGCTCAAGAATACTCAAAGGAAGGTTAGGGTTTCAAGATTACAGGTTGAGGGGGATAGAGGTTGAATATGGGGAGGGTTCCAAGAGTTAATGATGCTTAAATAGGGTTTAAAGGCTCAATATTAGGGTTTGCACCAGACTGGAGTACGCCAACGTACTCCATGGTCCAACCGTGATCATCTAGTTCAGTACGCCCATCGTACACCTATGTACGCCCCGCATACTGGATTAACCCAACATCCTCCTAACTTCCGAAAGCCATAACTTCTTCGATTCCTATGATCCTTATATCCACGGAAATGTAACGAGAAGCTCTACAATCCTATCAAATCTCTTTTGCCTTAAAACCTTCCAAACTTAAATCCAAAGTTCATGAAAAGACCCGACCCATCGCCTTTTTACCAATAAACCCTTGGGCTCCAAAGCACAAGGTGAACTCTTGGATCACATAATCTACATTTCCCACATCCAAATGGGTCTAACCTGCTCCTTCCCCAAAGTCCAAAGCCTTATGATAATTAATCTTCGGGTCACGACCCAAAATTAAGAAACGATTTGAAACAGGATGTTACACCCGATGTCTAGGGTTTTGAACTTCAGCCGTCACCGCACCGCGGTGAGGTCCTGAACGCACCGCCACTTAATGACGCGTCCCTTGTCGTGGTCCAGATCTTACTGCGTCGTGGTGCAAAGAAATTCCCAACTTTAACTTAAAATAACAAAAGACTTTTTTGGAATACGGGTGTTACATTGATGTTTAAGAATGTATATTTTAAACGTTACAATTTTGGTGCAATACGCACATTTCTACATGTTTGTTCACAATTTTGAGAAACTGATATCATCCATTTAATTCTGTTAGACGCCTTCGCGTGTCTTGCATATGAGGGCAAATTAGTCATTTCCTTACTCTTTCTTGGCATCATAAGTTAAGCGAGAAATTAAATATCCTCCTACATTTTCTTACTCTGCACTTAACATTTATTGTTTGAGTTTAAACAATCATAACTTAATCATTTCCCTACACCTTCACGTGTCCTGCATATGAGGGCAAATTCGTCATTTATTGCATGTTATTTGTTTTTAATTTGTCTATATACATCGTTGTTGATCGAGTAATCTATGTTTGGTGTTTCTGTTTTGGTAATTTATGATTGCTGTCCAATTTCATGGAATAATTGTATTGTTGGGCTGGATTTGGTTTTTGTTTTAAGGTGATGCAGTTAGGTTTTTAGAACGACACTAAAAATTTGCACTTTTAATCAGAAATATAACCAAATTTCTATTACCTTTTTTCTAAATAATTTTACTCTACACACTACCTGTTAAACGACTATTGCAATGTGTCAAAGTTTTAACCACCACACATTATGCATTTTCTCATCACAATTTAAACCATTTTTTAACCTTTCCAAGCTTAATGATAATAATTACGTGGTAATACTATTTTTTGTATTGTTCACTTTTTAAACTGTAATCCAAATTTATGTTCCCAAAATAAAACTCACAATATTATTACATCAACATTAACTACAAAGTTTAGTCAAAACACCACTAAACAAAAGAAAAAAAAATTGAAGAAAACCTAGCTAACATAGAACATTATTTTGTATCTATCTGCACTTTTTAGTGCCTCTTCAAGGTTGTTCTTGGACCTCAGCCAGCCTTGAATAATGTCACCTAATAAAAGGTTAGATTTTGAAGTATAATGATATAATTGAAAATATAATGTTATAAAGAGGTCACGAGTTGACTTTTGTGTTTTGAAATGAATCAACTGGTGACTCGTACGAGTTTGAATCTACAAAAACATATCTTAATTAGCAATAGAATGATGAATATAAGTTGTATACTTGACTTTGATGTACATGTCAACAATAAATTGTATACTCTTTAATAAAAATATAAATAATGAATGTAAGTATGGTTATAAATGAATATACAATAATCTATTTTGATAGATTTGCAAAATAAATGTCTTAATATGAAAGAAATTAAAACTATAATAACCAAATTCAAACGAGTTTCAAATTACAATGTTTTATCGGAAAAGACTAATAAACAATGTCTTAACAAAAAAGGGAAAAACTTAAACTATAATGCTCTAATTATTAACAAAAGTCAAACAATTCTGTCTTCATAGAAAAAAAAATACATTGTGCGGATAGTTTGAAGGTATAATGCTAGAATTGATAGATTTTCAAAATAAAATGTCTGTAGTATCTTAACAAAAAAAAACAATTTAAAGTATAATGTTGGTAACCAAATTTAGTCAAATATGAATTTTTAAAGAAAAATATTGTAACAGAAAAAAAAAATGGAAGCACAATGTCTTCGTATGTTGGATTTTGAAAGTAAATTGTTACAATGAAAACTACAATGTAATAATTGGTTAGACTTTCAAATGTACAATAATATATTATTACAAAATAACTTAAAAAATACAATGTTCTATTAAGAGATTTGAATTTTTTTTTGAAAAGAAATATAACTTGGGTTTTGAAAGTACAATGTCTTAATAAGTTAAATTTTGAAAAGTATAATGGTATGATTGGTCAGATTTTCAAAGTATAATGTCTTAATAGGGAAAAAGATTAAAAGTACATTGTCTTAATATGATTATCATTGCAAGTGTAATGTATAAGTAGTAACAAATAACACCAGGTTTAAATTACAACTATATCTGATTAGAGTAACAGTATATAAAGCCTTCATAAGAAAAAAAGTATATGAATTTCTTAATGCTATAACTAAAAGAATATGCTATGGTTGGTTGGTTTATTAAAACACAATCTCTTAATACAAAATAAGTCATAAGGATAATGTCATAATAGGAAAAAAATGTGGAGCTATATATATATATATATATATATATATATATATATATATATATATATATTAGAGTCCTAGTTTAGATTTTTAAGAGCAATGCTTTAATGCTTTATTTCTTAGTAGGAAATGAAGTAAAAATACAATGTCTTAATATGTTAGATGTTGAAACCACAATGCTATTATATCTGGTTTGATTTTCAAAGTACAAGAACTTAATAAAAAATTACAAATTGTATTATGAAAAAAATACTAAGTAATTTACTGGGTTTTGAAAGTACAATTGTTATAACTAAAAGTATAGAGTATAATGTTATAGTTGGTAAACAAAATAAAGAAAATCTAGATATTCAAAGTAAGATGCTATTGTTGGTAAACATAACAAAACATTTCTTATAGAATATAAAATAGAAGATATAGTGTTTTAATGAAAAATATAATGTAATAAAAGGTTAATTTTCAACGTACAACGTATTGTTAGAACGTAGCTAAAAATAAAATAGTTTGTTAGAAAAATATGAGAAAATACAATGTCGTATTATGAAAAAATTAAAAATGTCTTAATGTGTTGGTTTTGAAATTACAGAGTTATAATTGAAATTGTACATTAAAGTATAATGCTATAGTTGGTAACCAAAATAAAACAAATTTACATTTTGAAAGTAAAAAAATCTCTAAAAGTAATATTAAAAAAAAGTATATATGATGTTTTAATATTTTAGATTGAGTTTAAAATGTTATGATGAAAAATATAATGTCATAAATTGTTTGATTTTCAAAGTACAAACCATTACTATAAATTAATTAAAATACGATGATTTATTGCATATAGATGAAAAAATACAGTTTGTGTTATGAAAAGATATACAGTGTCTTCTGAAAGTACAATGTTATAACTGAAAGTATAATTTAAAGTATATAGTTTGTAAGCAAAACAAAACAAATTAAAATTTTCAAAGTAAGAAAAAAATCTTACAGTAAACAAAAAATAGAGGTACCATGTCTTAATATATTAGATTTTGAGTTTAAAATGTTTTAATGAATTATACAATGTAATAAATGGATGGATTTTCAAAGTACAATGTACTAATAGAAATTAAATTACAATGTTTCATTAGAAAAATATGAAAAAAAAATACAAAGTTGTTATTATGAAAAGAAATACATCATAATATGTTAGGTTTACAAAGTACAATGTTAAAATTGAAAGTATAATTTTATAGTTAGCAACCAAAACAAAACAAATTCAGGTTTTCAAGGTAAAAAAATCCCTTAAAGAAAAAAAATAGAAGTAGGATTGCTTAATATGATAGATTTTAAGTTCTAAAATGTAATAATGTAAAATACAATTTCAAAGTACAATGTATTACTAGGAATTAACTAAAAGTACAATGATTTATTTGAAAATATGAAAAAACACAAAGTCATATTATGAAAAAAAAAATTGAAGTATGATATCTTATTATGTTAGATTTTGAGTTTAAAAATGTTATACTGAAAAATAGAAGCATGATGTCCGAATATGATAGATTTTAGAAGTACATCATGTTAATAGGTAAACATATGTTACTAGGTTGAAACTATATTTACATATTTGTTGCCCTTACAAAGAAAGACGTAATGGGATATAAAAAGAAACAACCTATAACTTCTCATTCATTGCTTCTAAATAAAATTCAAATTCAATCAAGATTACGTAAAACTTTTATTTTTAGTTATGGCATATTGTCTGTATACACTATCTATTTATATCCGCACAAAACATACATATAATTTTAAAATATATTATTTTGTTAAAAACTTCTTATACTGGTTTTTTCAGTTTTGGTCCAATGGCACAATGGTCAATTTCAAAAAAAAAAAAAAATAATAACACTTAGGCTGATAACTTAGACAACCAGGGACTAAAATCATTATAAAATAGTACCATACGAACCAAAATTGCAACCTGGCTTCTTTAGGAACCAAGGAAAAGATCAAATAATGTAACATCCGGATTCCCAGGTATATTATTTTATTATTTTATTTTGGAATTTGTTGAGGGACTCGGGGAGTTGGTGCTTAGACTCGCCGAGTAGGGTCGCGATTTCTCATCCGGATTAATGACCGGACTCGGCGAGTCCACGCTGTTTAATGAAACCCTAATTTTTCCGGGTTTGGGACCTATTTAAAGGCCCTTATGGCCGTCAACCCCCAGAGAGAAACCCTAAGTGATCTAGAGTGCTTGTGAGGAAGGAGAGGCCAATCTTGAACTTTTGTGGGTATTTTTGCAAGAAGGAAGTGTTCAAGGCAAGAGGAAGCTGAAGGAGGTGCGGTTTTGGTGGTTTTTGAGCTCATAGAGATTGTATTGAGGTATTATTCTCGGACCTTCTTCAGTTTTGGTGTTGATTTTTAGTGTTAGGGTTTTCTAACCCTTTTAGAGGATGATTAAGTGGAGTATTTGGCCCCTTCTCGAGTTTGTGTTCTGGATCTGGAGCCAAGGGGGTCCAGAGACCTTAACCCTTGGAGCTTTATGAGTCATTGTGGGAGTCATGAGCTTAGAATGTCATTTTTGGGGCTAAATCATCATTTTGGACCATTTAGATGTTATATGTGTGTCAAGGTCCGAACTTTACGTGATTATCATGCTTGGGGAGGCCAGATCTATGATTGTATGGAACAGATCTGACCTCAGAAGTTGTTTTGAGTTGGTGCATGGCATGAACTCGCCGAGTGCAAAGAACAGACTCGGCGAGTAGTATGAAGGTTGCCCGTTAATCACTCAGTGAGTGGACTTGTCGAGTTGGGGGAATGACTCGGTGAGTCAGGGAGGGTCAGGAGTCCGAGTTCAAGTTGGAACTCGCCGAGTTGTTCTTGAGACTCGGCGAGTTGAGTCGGGGTGGCCCCGCGATTCATGCCAGGTGGAACTAAGGGAAGTACTCGACGTGCCAAGAGAGGATCTAAGAGAGTCAGTTACAGGGAGCGTCTTGGTTCTCCAAGATCGACTTGAGGTCTGGATATCATCAGATGAGAGTACGAGATGAGGATATCCAGAAGACAGCGTTCAGGACTCGTTACGGGCATTACGAGTTCGTGGTGATGCCTTTCGGGCTCACCAATGCACCAGCGGCGTTCATGGATCTCATGAACAGGGTATGCAGACCGATGTTGGACCGTTCGGTGATCGTGTTAATCGATGATATACTGGTGTATTCGAGATCCAGAGAGCAGCATGAGGAGCACTTGAGAGAGTTACTTGGAGTTTTGAGATCGGAGAGGCTTTATGCCAAATTCTCCAAGTGTGATTTCTGGTTATGAGAGGTCCAGTTCCTAGGGCACCTCGTTAACCAGAATGGGATATTGGTCGACCCGGACAAGATTGAGGCGGTTATGAGTTGGGAGGTGCCGAGATCCCCCACCGAGATCAGGAGTTTCTTAGGGTTGGCTGGCTATTATCGGAGATTTATCAGGGATTTCTCCAAGATCGTCGTGCCACTCACTAGGTTGACCCGGAAGGGTGTTGCTTTTTCATGGGGCCCAGAGCAGCAGGCCTCCTTCGAGACACTTCGCCAGAGACTGTGGGAAGCCCCAGTGTTAGCCCTTCCGGAAGGGATGGAGGACTTTGTGGTGTACTGTGACGCATCGATATCGGGGCTGGGAGCGGTGCTGATACAGAGAGGGCATGTGATAACATACGCATCGAGGCAGCTGAAGCCTCACGAGACGAGGTATCCCACCCACGATCTGGAGCTGGGGGCAGTGGTGTTCGCCCTCAAGATCTGGCGTCATTATCTGTACGGGGTTCGGTGTACTATATACACGGATCACAAGAGTTTGAAGTACTTGATGGATCAGTCCAACCTGAATATGCGATAGAGGAGATGGTTGGACGTGGTAAAGGATTACGATTGTGAGATCCTGTACCACCCGGGCAAGGCTAACGTTGTAGCCGATGCCCTGAGTCGCAGGGCGGAGAGTGCCCCTATACGAGACGTATGTATGAGATTGACAGTGATGACTCCGGTGTTGGACACCATTCGAGGGGCCCAGGCTGAGGCCGCGAGACCGGAGAACCAGAAGAGAGAGCGAGTTGTCGGATATGTATCGGAGTTCGTTACTGATGGTCGAGGACTTATGACCTTTCAGGGTCGGATTTGGGTACCGTTTGTGGGCGGAACGCGTACCATCTTGATGGAGGAGACGCACCGATCGAGGTTCTCGATCCATCCCGGGACCACTAAGATGTATTTGGACTTGAAGAGAGAGTATTGGTGGCCCTGTATGAAAAGGGATGTTGCATGGTTCGTTGAGAGGTGTTTGACCTGCCGCAGGGTTAAGGCCGAGCACCAGAGACCGCATGGTAAGTTGCAGCCGTTGGAGGTTCCCGAGTGGAAGTGGGAACAGATTACCATGGACTTCATCACCAAATTGCCGAGGACTGCGAGGGGCGTCGATGCAATTTGGGTGATTGTGGATAGGTTGACGAAGAGCGTTCACTTTCTTGCTATCAGTGAGAGCTCTTCCGCTGAGAGGTTGGCAGAGTTGTACGTGAGAGAGTTAGTATCACGGCATGGTGTGCCGATCTCGATCGTCTCAGATCGAGATGTACGTTTCACTTCCAGATTCTGGAAGAAGTTTCACGAGGAGTTGGGCACGAGACTGCATTTTAGCACTGCATACCACCCCCAGACAGATGGGCAGAGTGAGCGGACGATTCAGACGCTCGAGGACATGCTCCGGGCATGTGTGTTGGATTTCGGAGGGAGTTGGGACACGTATTTGCCCTTGGCTGAGTTTTCCTATAACAACAGCCATCATTCGAGCATCGATATGCCACCCTTTGAGCTGTTGTATGGGAGGAAGTGTCGGACTCCCATTTTCTGGGGCGAGGTCGGGCAACGTGTGATGGGTAGTACGGAGATTGTGCTTCAGACGACCGAGCAGATTCAGCAGGTCAGACAGAGGTTACTGACAGCTCAGAGCCGTCAGAAGAGTTATGCGGATAGACGTCGGTCAGAGCTCGAGTTCCAGGTCGGCGATTTCGTACTCCTAGAAGGTATCTCCCTGGAAGGGAGTGATCCGATTCAGGAAGAGGGGTAAGTTGGGACCTCGGTATATTGGTCCTTTCAAGGTGTCTGCCAGGGTGGGCAGGGTAGCGTATCGTTTGGAGCTACCTACGGAGCTGAGCCAGATTCATGACACTTTTCACGTGTCTCAGTTGAGGAAGTGTATCGCTGATGAGTCAGCAGTGGTGCCCTTAGAGGATATTCAGGTGGATGCGAGCCTGAATTATGTGGAGAGACCAGTTGCGGTTGTGGATCGAAAGATCAAGGTTCTGAGGAACAAGGAAGTGCCCCTGGTGCAGGTCCGGTGGCAACACCGGAGAGGGTCAGAGTTGACCTGGGAGCCGGAGCGAGAGATGCGTGAGCATCATCCAGAGTTGTTTGCAGAGTGAGACTTCGAGGGCGAAGTCTGATTTTAGTGGGGGAGAATTGTAACATCCGGATTCCCAGGTATATTATTTTATTATTTTATTTTGGAATTTGTTGAGGGACTCGGCGAGTTGGTGCTTAGACTCGCCGAGTAGGGTCGCGATTTCTCATCCGGATTAATGACCGGACTCGGCGAGTCCATGAGTAGACTCGGCGAGTCCACGCTGTTTAATGAAACCCTAATTTTTCCGGGTTTGGGACCTATTTAAAGGCCCTTATGGCCGTCATTTGCGGCCATCAACCCCCAGAGAGAAACCCTAAGTGATCTAGAGTGCTTGTGAGGAAGGAGAAGCCAATCTTGAACTTTTGTGGGTATTTTTGCAAGAAGGAAGTGTTCAAGGCAAGAGGAAGCTGAAGGAGGTGCGGTTTTGGTGGTTTTTGAGCTCATAGAGATTGTATTGAGGTATTATTCTCAGACCTTCTTCAGTTTTGGTGTTGATTTTTAGTGTTAGTGTTTTCTAACCCTTTTAGAGGATGATTAAGTGGAGTATTTGGCCCCTTCTAGAGTTTGTGTTCTGGATCTGGAGCCAAGGGGGTCCAGAGACCTTAACCCTTGGAGCTTTATGAGTCATTGTGGGAGTCATGAGCTTAGAATGTCATTTTTGGGGCTAAATCATCATTTTGGACCATTTAGATGTTATATGTGTGTCAAGGTCCGAACTTTACGTGATTATCATGCTTGGGGAGGCCAGATCTATGATTGTATGGAACAGATCTGACCTCAGAAGTTGTTTTGAGTTGGTGCATGGCATGAACTCGCCGAGTGCAAAGAACAGACTCGGCGAGTAGTATGAAGGTTGCCCGTTAATCACTCAGTGAGTGGACTTGTCGAGTTGGGGGAATGAATCGGTGAGTCAGGGAGGGTCAGGAGTCCGAGTTCAAGTTGGAACTCGCCGAGTTGTTCTTGATACTCGGCGAGTTGAGTCGGGGTGGCCCCGCGATTCATGCCAGGTGGAACTCGTCGAGTCAAGGGAAGTACTCGACGTGCCAAGAGAGGATCTAAGAGAGTCAGTGGACACGTGTAGACTCGCCGAGTCGCCCTAGTGCACTCGACGAGTCGGGTCAAAGTTTGACCGATGACCTTGTTGACTTTTAGGGTTGAGTACAGTTGTATTTATGAGAGTATTACTTTATGTGATTAGGCGGAGGCTAGATCACACTTCTTCCGAGTCAGCTATTTACCGAGACATCGTGGTGAGTCTTCTCACTATACTTTACCTTGAGTAGGTAATTAGAGTTATGTGACAGAGTTGTTGTATGCTATTTATGTGATGTGTTGCACTGCATTATTTCTATGTGATTTATGCCGTGTATATGTCAGAGTATATCAGAGTTGGAACCGAAAGGTTCACAGAGCTAGGACCAGAGGGTCCACAGAGTTAGGGTCCAAGGGCCCGCAGAGTTATAGCTTCGAGTGGCTAGTATGTGTTATGTGTGGTATTTTGGGGAACTCACTAAGCTTTGTGCTTACAGTGTTTTGTGTTATGTGTTTCAGGTACTAGTGAAGATCGCGGGAAGGCGCCGACATGATCAGTACACACACACGCGGAGTTTTATATATGTTATGATCTTGGGATTTTGACTTATGTTTGGATGTACGAAACAATGAGTTTTATAATATTATGAAATAAGGTGTTTTCAAAATGTGAAAATTTGCTTGAAAATTTGGGGTGTTACAAGTTGGTATCAGAGCCTTGGTTTGAGGGATTCGGATTCATCTTCGGGCATATCTGAACTCAAACTGAGGATTTGAGAGAAATTTTGATTACTAAAAACTTTTTAAAAGAGTAAAAAGAGTTTTGAGATAAACAGAGCAGAGCCGTGTGTACGATCAGCCAGCGCCCGAACGGTGATTTCCCAAAATACCCTTGTAATTAGTGTTATGAGATATATTATGTTATAATATATGATGAGTTATGCTATGCATGCTAGAGTAGACTAGGCATTCTTAGGACTAGAGTGGCCTGATATGTGATGCCCTAGTCTAGGAGTTTTGCTGCTAGGGATACTTGAGAGTGTTTAGATAGCAACGAGGACTTTATGAGAGAGCCGCTAGTGAGTAGCATATGGTTAAGGAGAGTAGAGTACTTGAGATTTGGGATCCAAGGAGGAGGACTTAGAGTGAATGTTGATGCGGTGGGGACGGTAGTATAGGGCCCGTACTACTGAAGACACCGGAGCAGTGCGCACCCTAAGTAAGAATCCATTGGGTACTAAGGAGCAAGTAGGGTGGAGTTATCGAGTGCGAGTATACTCGAGCGAGTCCCTGATATTTATTATGTTGTATTTCAGAGACATCATGGTTGGGACACGCCACACACCAGAGAGCAGCGGTACTAGTGATGAGGAGATCCGTAGGATCATTCATGCGGGGGTGGCTGCGGCCATCAGGGCAGAGATACCAGAGATGTTCGGGTCTATCAAGACCACACTGATAGAGACATTTGACGAGAGATACACTGCTCTTTCTGAGGTTGCGGTTGCTGCGGCCACTGCAACTATAGCTGCGACTAGGCCGCAGGGTGGTGATGCGTTGCTGTTTCGTGAGTTCAGCAACACAAAACCACCGGAGTTTGATGGGACCCAGGACCCGATTGTAGCGATGAGGTGGATATCAGACATTGAGGGGTGTTTCTTTACTTGCTCATCTCCAGAGCATTTGAGAGTCCGGTTCGCGTTGAACCAGCTTCGCTTGGGAGCGAAGGACTGGTGGAATTTTTTTTGTCGGCGCACTATTCGCCTACTGAGCTTGCTGCAGTGACGTGGAAGAGGTTCACTGCTATGTTCCGAGAAGAGTACGTTCCCTAGGTGGAGAGGGAGCGTTTGGCCCATGAGTTTTTGACCCCCAAGCAGGGTACAAAGTCTGTTACAGTGATCACCAGGATGTTCCATGAGCGGGCGATGTTCTGCCCAGAGCACGTGTCCTCCGAGCAGGCACGTATGAGCCGATATCTGAGTGTTTTGAGGAGGGATATACGAGAGTTCGTGGCGAACTCGTCGTACCGGACATTTGCCGAGCTTCAGGCAAATGCTCGGAAGAGGGAGATAGAGCTGGAGACTCAGGCTAGGGAGGAGGCGGAGTCTCAGGGGAGGGATCGACGACCGGCACAGTCTCAGCCGGCAGCCAAGAGGGTCAAGCCCGCCGATTCGAGATCTGGGAGCCAGAAGGGTCGCATTTGTGGCAAGTGCGGCAAGGGTCATGATGGAGTGTGCAGAGCAGGGTCTTGCTACAAGTGTGGCAAGGAGGGGCATATGGCCAAGGATTGCCCCAAGGGGTTCGCAGTCTGTTTTCACTGCAACCAGACCGGACACCGGAAGGCAGAATGTCCGCAGTCACGTGGGTCAGCACAGGGAGCATCTCCGGGATCTGCCCCTGCTGCAGTGAGAGCTACCGATAGTCGGCCAGTAAAGGTCGAAGCGCCGAAGGCACGAGGGAGAGCCTTCCAGTTGATCGCGGAGGAGGTCCGCGCAGCACCCGATGTTGTGGCTGGTATGCATTCTTTCTTTGCATATGCTAATTTTGTGATATTGTGTTTATATTATGTTATGCGTAGGTACTTTTCTTGTGAGTTCTGTACCCGCTTTAGTGTTATTTGACTCGGGTGCGAGTCGATCATTCGTGTCGATGGCGTTCAGTCGGCACATCAGTGTTCAGCGAGAGGCGTTGAGTCGACCTCTACGAGTTTCTATAGCCGACGAGCGATCAGTGTATGCTATGGACGTGTTCCGGGGGTGTGTGCTCGAGATCTTCGGTGTCGAGTTTCCGATTGATCTGGTCCCGATTGCGATGGGGGACGTGTGTGTTATAGTGGGTATGGATTGGTTGAGCCGATTTGGGGCTGTGATAGACTGTGAGCGACAGTTGGTGACGATCCGAGACCCCAGTGGGGGAGTACTTACGGTGTACGGCGAGGGTACCCGTTCTGGGTCAGCATTTTGTTCGGCCGCCAGGGCGAGGCAGAGTCTACAGCAGGGTTGTAGTGGGTTTGTGGCTTATGTGGTTTATACGAGAGTAGATGCAGAGAGACCGAGTTCGGTCGATGAGGTCCCGATAGTGCGCGAGTTCCCGGATGTTTTCCCCGAGGAGTTGCCGGGTGTGCCTCCCGAGAGGCAGGTAGAGTTCCGTATTGATTTGGTTCCGGGGGCAGCGCCTATCGCCAAGGCGCCCTATCGCCTTGCGCCACCAGAGATGCAGGAGTTATCCTCGCAACTTCAGGAGCTGTTGGGGAAGGGGTTTATACGACCGAGTAGCTCGTCGTGGGGAGCGCCGATCCTTTTTGTCAGGAAAAAGGATGGTTCACACCGGATGTGCATTGATTACCGGGAGCTGAACAAACTGACGGTCAAGAACCGTTACCCCTTACCGAGGATCGACGATTTATTCGATCAGTTACAGGGAGCGTCTTGGTTCTCCAAGATCGACTTGAGGTCTGGATATCATCAGATGAGAGTGCGAGATGAGGATATCCAGAAGACAGCGTTCAGGACTCGTTACGGGCATTACGAGTTCGTGGTGATGCCTTTCGGGCTCACCAATGCACCAGCGGCGTTCATGGATCTCATGAACAGGGTATGCAGACCGATGTTGGACCGTTCGGTGATCGTGTTCATCGATGATATACTGGTGTATTCGAGATCCAGAGAGCAGCATGAGGAGCACTTGAGAGAGTTACTTGGAGTTTTGAGATCGGAGAGGCTTTATGCCAAATTCTCCAAGTGTGATTTCTGGTTACGAGAGGTCCAGTTCCTAGGGCACCTCGTTAACCAGAATGGGATATTGGTCGACCCGGCCAAGATTGAGGCGGTTATGAGTTGGGAGGTGCCGAGATCCCCCACCGAGATCAGGAGTTTCTTAGGGTTGGCTGGCTATTATCGGAGATTTATCAGGGATTTCTCCAAGATCGCCGTGCCACTCACTAGGTTGACCCGGAAGGGTGTTGCTTTTTCATGGGGCCCAGAGCAGCAGGCCTCCTTCGAGACACTTCGCCAGAGACTGTGCGAAGCCCCAGTGTTAGCCCTTCCGGAGGGGATGGAGGACTTTGTGGTGTAGTGTGACGCATCGATATCGGGGCTGGGAGCGGTGCTGATACAGAGAGGGCATGTGATAACATACGCATCGAGGCAGCTGAAGCCTCACGAGACGAGGTATCCCACCCACGATCTGGAGCTGGGGGCAGTGGTGTTCGCCCTCAAGATCTGGCGTCATTATCTGTACGGGGTTCGGTGTACTATATACACGGATCACAAGAGTTTGAAGTACTTGATGGATCAGCCCAACCTGAATATGCGACAGAGGAGATGGTTGGACGTGGTAAAGGATTACGATTGTGAGATCCTGTACCACCCGGGCAAGGCTAACGTTGTAGCCGATGCCCTGAGTCGCAGGGCGGAGAGTGCCCCTATACGAGACGTATGTATGAGATTGACAGTGATGACTCCGGTGTTGGACACCATTCGAGGGGCCCAGGCTGAGGCCGCGAGACCGGAGAACCAGAAGAGAGAGCGAGTTGTCGGATATGTATCGGAGTTCGTTACTGATGGTCGAGGACTTATGACCTTTCAGGGTCGGATTTGGGTACCGTTTGTGGGCGGAACGCGTACCATCTTGATGGAGGAGACGCACCGATCGAGGTTCTCGATCCATCCCGGGACCACTAAGATGTATTTGGACCTGAAGAGAGAGTATTGGTGGCCCTGTATGAAAAGGGATGTTGCATGGTTCGTTGAGAGGTGTTTGACCTGTCGCAGGGTTAAGGCCGAGCACCAAAGACCGCATGGTAAGTTGCAGCCGTTGGAGGTTCCCGAGTGGAAGTGGGAACAGATTACCATGGACTTCATCACCAAATTGCCGAGGACTGCAAGGGGCGTCGATGCAATTTGGGTGATTGTGGATAGGTTGACGAAGAGCGTTCACTTTCTTGCTATCAGTGAGAGCTCTTCCGCTGAGAGGTTGGCAGAGTTGTACGTGAGAGAGGTGGTATCACGGCATGGAGTGCCGATCTCGATCGTCTCAGATCGAGATGTACGTTTCACTTCCAGATTCTGGAAGAAGTTTCACGAGGAGTTGGGCACGAGACTGCATTTTAGCACTGCATACCACCCCCAGACAGATGGGCAGAGTGAGCGGACGATTCAGACGCTCGAGGACATGCTCCGGGCATGTGTGTTGGATTTCGGAGGGAGTTGGGACACGTATTTGCCCTTGGCTGAGTTTTCCTATAACAACAGCCATCATTCGAGCATCGGTATGCCACCCTTTGAGCTGTTGTATGGGAGGAAGTGTCGGACTCCCATTTGCTGGGGCGAGGTCGGGCAACGTGTGATGGGTAGTACGGAGATTGTGCTTCAGACGACCGAGCAGATTCAGCAGGTCAGGCAGAGGTTACTGACAGCTCAGAGCCGTCAGAAGAGTTATGCGGATAGACGTCGGTCAGAGCTCGAGTTCCAGGTCGGCGATTTCGTACTCCTGAAGGTATCTCCCTGGAAGGGAGTGATCCGATTCAGGAAGAGGGGTAAGTTGGGACCTCGGTATATTGGTCCTTTCAGGGTGACTGCCAGGGTGGGCAGGGTAGCGTATCGTTTGGAGCTACCTACGGAGCTGAGCCAGATTCATGAAACTTTTCACGTGTCTCAGTTGAGGAAGTGTATCGCTGATGAGTCAGCAGTGGTGCCCTTAGAGGATATTCAGGTGGATGCGAGCCTGAATTATGTGGAGAGATCAGTTGCGGTTGTGGATCGAAAGATCAAGGTTCTGAGGAACAAGGAAGTGCCCCTGGTGCAGGTCCGGTGGCAACACCGGAGAGGGTCAGAGTTGACCTGGGAGCCGGAGCGAGAGATGCGTGAGCATCATCCAGAGTTGTTTGCAGAGTGAGACTTCGAGGGCGAAGTCTGATTTTAGTGGGGGAGAATTGTAACATCCGGATTCCCAGGTATATTATTTTATTATTTTATTTTGGAATTTGTTGAGGGACTCGGCGAGTTGGTGCTTAGACTCGCCGAGTAGGGTCGCGATTTCTCATCCGGATTAATGACCGGACTCGGCGAGTCCATGAGTGGACTCGGCGAGTCCACGCTGTTTAATGAAACCCTAATTTTTCCGGGTTTGGGACCTATTTAAAGGCCCTTATGGCCGTCATTTGCGGCCATCAACCCCCAGAGAGAAACCCTAAGTGATCTAGAGTGCTTGTGAGGAAGGAGAGGCCAATCTTGAACTTTTGTGGGTATTTTTGCAAGAAGGAAGTGTTCAAGGCAAGAGGAAGCTGAAGGAGGTGCGGTTTTGGTGGTTTTTGAGCTCATAGAGATTGTGTTGAGGTATTATTCTCAGACCTTCTTCAGTTTTGGTGTTGATTTTTAGTGTTAGTGTTTTCTAACCCTTTTAGAGGATGATTAAGTGGAGTATTTGGCCCCTTCTCGAGTTTGTGTTCTGGATCTGGAGCCAAGGGGGTCCAGAGACCTTAACCCTTGGAGCTTTATGAGTCATTGTGGGAGTCATGAGCTTAGAATGTCATTTTTGGGGCTAAATCATCATTTTGGACCATTTAGATGTTATATGTGTGTCAAGGTCCGAACTTTACGTGATTATCATGCTTGGGGAGGCCAGATCTATGATTGTATGGAACAGATCTGACCTCAGAAGTTGTTTTGAGTTGGTGCATGGCATGAACTCGCCGAGTGCAAAGAACAGACTCGGCGAGTAGTATGAAGGTTGCCCGTTAATCACTCAGTGAGTGGACTTGTCGAGTTGGGGGAATGACTCGGTGGGTCAGGGAGGGTCAGGAGTCCGAGTTCAAGTTGGAACTCGCCGAGTTGTTCTTGAGACTCGGCGAGTTGAGTCGGGGTGGCCCCGCGATTCATGCCAGGTGGAACTAAGGGAAGTACTCGACGTGCCAAGAGAGGATCTAAGAGAGTCAGTGGACACGTGTAGACTCGCCGAGTCGCCCTAGTACACTCGACGAGTCGGGTCAAAGTTTGACCGATGACCTTGTTGACTTTTAGGGTTGAGTACAGTTGTATTTATGAGAGTATTACTTTATGTGATTAGGCGGAGGCTAGATCACACTTCTTCCGAGTCAGCTATTTACCGAGACATCGTGGTGAGTCTTCTCACTATACTTTACCTTGAGTAGGTAATTAGAGTTATGTGACAGAGTTGTTGTATGCTATTTATGTGATGTGTTGCACTGCATTATTTCTATGTGATTTATGCCGTGTATATGTCAGAGTATATCAGAGTTGGAACCGAAAGGTTCACAGAGCTAGGACCAGAGGGTCCACAGAGTTAGGGTCCAAGGGCCCGCAGAGTTATAGCTTCGAGTGGCTAGTATGTGTTATGTGTGGTATTTTGGGGAACTCACTAAGCTTTGTGCTTACAGTGTTTTGTGTTATGTGTTTCAGGTACTAGTGAAGATCGCGGGAAGGCGCCGGCATGATCAGTACACACACACGCGGAGTTTTATATATGTTATGATCTTGGGATTTTGACTTATGTTTGGATGTACGAAACAATGAGTTTTATAATATTATGAAATAAGGTGTTTTCAAAATGTGAAAATTTGCTTGAAAATTTGGGGTGTTACAAATAAACTCAGGGATCAAAAATGTAATTTACTACATTTATAATTACCTTGTCACAAACAATAACAGTCTGGTCTGGTTAGTCTCTGAAGCCAATTGTGTTAAAATCATAGGCTCTTTATATACCAAAGCTATTCAATATAGTTGTGGCAAAGTTTTGTAGTGCATAGAGTTTTAGGAGGTGATACAATAGAGTAGATAGCAATACATTGCATTCAGATTGTATATAATCTTGATAAATGTGACCTTATTGCATGTGCTAGATACATGTTATCTTGTTGCATACAACAGATGCAACAAGATCGCATTTATCTGGATTATAAACAATGTGAATACAACATTTTGCTATCTAATCTATTAGATCAACTCCTAAATGTTGTACCACACACTTCATAGAGTGTTTTTGTGATGTTTGCAAAATCATTTCTCTTGAGGGGCGTTTGTTTCAGATAGATGCACATTCTGTGTCACCAAAAAAAATAAAAATTAGATTCATTATAAATTAATAATAAACAAAAGTATTAATCGCTAATCTAAACCTTTATGGAATATCCTAGGGCTTTGCTATGTTTAGTAGAGTATTTGCTTTAATAATACCATAAATCTTTTCAAAAATGTTATTACTTAAGATCTCAAATCGTACTAGAGTAGAAATTTGTAAAACCAATAATACCAAATTTGGCCAATATTTTGCTATCCAAAACAAAACCACCAAAACCCCTAATCTAGCTTTTATTTGTATATACTACAGCTTGCTATTTTTCAAACTTTGTCATTATTGAAACATTGAAATCATTAGAAAACCCCAATCCTCAAAAAAGGTATTAGGGGTTGTTGAATCGAAACCCTAATGTGTTAACTAGCTGTATTTGTGGACACGAAAAACCCTACAGAACTCAGATAAAACAAAATAAACAATAGAAAAAACAATAAGAATGAAAGCTTACAGAGATGTTGATAATTTCATGGAGTGTTTGGGTCTTTCGATAACAGAATGACGGGAGAGTGAAACAAACAAAGTTTATGTGTATCTGATTCTGAAACGATGGTTTTGTATATCTCCGGCGAAGGACGTCGATGTTTGGGTACGGAGTTAGATTGGAGGGTGTGGGGTGTGGTTTCAGCTGATGTGGCACTGAAACACCGCCCCCTCCCTGCGGTTTTAAAGTGCGGTTTGAGGAGTATGGCAAGAATTGGGAGCGCTCCCTTTCTCTCTATCTTCCTCTATCTCTCTATCTCTCTCTTCTTTCTCTCTCTCTTCCTCTATCTCTCTCTTCTTTCTCTCTCTCTTCCTCTATCTCTCCACCGCTTGGGGTGTTGTAAAAAAGTGCGGTAAAAGGAGGGAGTGTGACATCATTCCCTCCAGCCTTAGGCTATGGGATTTGGGTTGTTGATATCGGGACGAGTGAAGAACGTGATATATATATATATATATATATATATATATATATATATATATATATATATATAACGCAAAGCATGAACACCGACTATCCCTTTCGATTTCAAGTTCCAAACGGTTATATATAATTTAAAGCAGATGAAAAGCTAAATAGGGTAATTCTGTAAATATCATTTTCATTATTAATTGCATATTTTTTAGTTTTTGTTTTTAGTTGTTTTTTTTTCTTTAGTCTATTTTATTTTTTATTGTTTTTTTAATATTATTTGATTTATTATTATTATTATTATTATTATTATTAAAAATATATTATAAATAAAAATAATGTAAATAATAATAATAATACAAAGTTTATTTTTTATTTATTACCGAATATGCATGTCTTCATTTTACTTTATTGTTAACAAGACAAACAAACATTTCACTCATTTTACTTCACAATGTGGCTACTATGCTCATTGTCCATTTGTTAATTTAACAATACAAAAAACAATTAAAGAGAAACAAATTTATCCCCTAAAAAGGTAAGCAGCTTTACGTTTTAGTTTAATTTATTTTCACACTTTGAATGATCCATCTCTCTCAACAACAACACACACAAAAAAAATATTGAAACCCAGAACTTGATCTTCAGTATGCAACTTACCATTGATAGAAATGATTTTTTTTAAAAGGAAAGAGTATCGAGAGATATTAGCAACCATATTTAGAGAGAGGTAAACATGCATATTATAAGGTTTTGGGTCACGATGTTCAACATAAGGTTACAGTGTTCTAAATATGGGACATTGGGAACGCATGTGTCAGAGGAAGGAAGAGGGTGGCGTCGATAACTATTGTGGGAGGCGGCGATCTTAAAAAAAGAAATATAAGGAAAGAAAACTATTTTGATACTTGGATCAAAGTAATAGTTTCTAAACAAAAACTTAATATTGATTATGTTGTACTTCATACAAGTATTTATCTACACATACTGCTTTGAACAATCTACCTAATTAGAGCTACGAAAAGCGCTTAAATGATGTTGAGGCTACGAAGGTAGTGGTTGAAAATTAGACCATCTTATTTAATCAGAGTTAAAAATGTGCTTACCAAACGTTATTAATGTTGATTAATAGGTCGTCTCTTAATGGAACAACTAACAGGGTTAGCAAACAATGTAACACCCATAAAAATCATACCAAATTTAAACTTTTTAAAACATTTCAAAACCAATAATTATTACAAAACTTGTTTTCAAAATAGTATAATGTCAGAATATCCCATAATCAAATCATAAAACATAAGGAGATCATCAGAAGTACCTGAAACAAAATCAACAACTGTAAGGCCGAAGCTTAGTGAGTTCCCCCAAAATACCAACGTCATACATATATAACCATATCATATAAGCAATAGCATGCATAATGAGTCATCAGCCTGACTGGACCGCCTCGCAGGCCATCAGTCTATCTGGACCGCTCTCCGAGCCATCAACACGTTTGGACCGCCTCGCAGGCCTTTAGCATGTCCGGACCGCTTGTCGGGCCTTCGATCTGACTAGTGTGCCTTCCCGGGTCTACAGTCTATCCGGTCCGCCCTGGGTATGTTGGCCTAAGCACAAAGCATGTCCGCCTTAACCCAACCCCCAATCAAACAAACATGTGAACATAAATATCATACGCTAGCTAGCATGTACAGATAGTCATACAGATCTAACAGATCATTAACATGACAACCATCCTATAACCAGGATATCGATCTAACCGATCACTAATATAACAACCATCCTATAACCAGGATACCGATCTAACAGATCACTAACATAGCATAATCATATAACCAGGATACCGATCTAACAGTTCACTTAACATAGCAACCATCCTATAACCAGGATACAAATCATAAAGCATATCATGCAATAAACCCGAATACAAATTCGAAAATGGCCGACATTGGTGTCTTAGACCCTGTTGATATAGTGAGGAGAACTCACCTCTCAAGTAGCTCGGAAATGGTAATATCAAACTCCTCCAATTACAGCTATAACTCCAACACCTACATCCACCAATGATTCACTTCCATGAATTCCCAAATTACCAAAATACCCCCTAGAAGTCAACTGGTCAATCCCTTAGTCCAAGTCAAAGTCAACGGTCAAGGTCAACAGTCCATGTTGACCCAGCTTGTCGAGTGCAATTCACTGACTTGTCGAGTCCTTCCAGAACTCGAGAAATCATGAAAACCCTAGTTGACTCGCCGAGTTTCCAGACAATTCGTCGAGTCGTCTCACTGACTCGCCGAGTCCATGCAGAAACTAACAACGGCCAATCTTCATCGGACTCGTCGAGTTGACCATGCAACTCGTTGAGTCCCTTCAGTCCATTTCTCATACAGATGCTTTTTCGTGAAACCAAAGCTCCAAACTGTAGATCTAGGCTCCTAAGGTGTGATTATCACGTAAAGTTGCTAACTTTACGTGCATGCAAAACTCCATGAAGCTAAAACACTCATAACTAGCCTTAGAGGAAGGTTTTGGACATGAAGGAGGGCCAAAGCTTCGTAAAGCTTGAGGCTTTATGTCCATAAGGGCCTAAAGGAGTCCAGATCTGAAACTATGCCTTGTGACAAGCTCAAATTCGAAAGTAACTCCATATTTGCACCAAAATGCCCATAATCTCACTTAAAAAGAAATCTAACAAATGGAAGACCAAGGTAAAGGCTTTTTACCTTACAATGCAAGCCAAGACAATGTAGATACTGGATCTACCCTCTTCTTCTCGTTCCAAGCTTCTAAAACTCCAAGCTTCTTCAATCAAAAGCACCAAAATCACACTTTAGCCTCTCAAACACTCAAGAACAAGGTTTAGACTGATTAGGGTTTCTTCTGGTCGTCAAAAGGTGGTAAGGGGGCTGGAGGAAATGACTAAAGGTCCTTTAAATAGGGTGTAAACCCTAAAAATTAGGGTTTCCATGCACAGCCTCTACTCGTCGAGTTGGGGTCCTCCAACTCGTCGAGTAGGAGTAAAAACCACACGGGATGACTAGGTTCGACACGACGAATTGGGGCCTCCAACTCGTCGAGTTCCTTCAATAAAATGAATAAAAACTTTTTAAAATATACCTGAGAGTCGGGGTGTTACAAACAACCCATTAGTCTATTACTATATATATATATATATATATATATATATATATATATATATATATATATATATATACACACACACACACACTCATTACTTTCTTTTAATTTATAGTTAATGAATTATTTACGTAGTTTTGTTTTTATACACATTTAATCACTTATGTGTTTTCTTGTACACGTACGACCATTGAACTACTTTGGATTATTCACAAAATATCATTATGACCGACTAATGTATGTTTTTAGGTCAACGATGTTTTGATTTTGTACACATTTAATTGCTTATGTTTTGTTTTTGTACAAATTTAGTCACTTGTGTTGTGTTTTTATACACATTTAGTCACTCATCATGTGTTTGATTTTTCTAGAAGTTCAAGAATTGAGTTAATGTGATCCTCTAGTAAAAAACAAGAGTTCATATTTTCATGTGTTCATTTGAAAAAAAAATCCAACTTACTAAGTCTATATATAGAAAAAGAATTGGTTATATTGAGAGGTAATGGATCCAGGGAGTTTAAAGAATATAACAAGGTTTATGATTATGAATTCTATAATGATTTGGTAGATCCTGATTATGACATAGATGATGTACAACCAGTTCTTGGAGGGTCATCTAAGTACCCTTATCCTCACAGGGGTAGAACAAGAAGACCACCAATCGAACCAAGTTTAAGATATGATTGATTTTTGGAATTAAGGTTTGTTTTATTGTTTAAATGATGTTTAGGAGTTGTTAATAGAGCTTTCGTTTTTGACAGATCCTAGAACATAGAGGAGACTTGCAATTATTAATAACTTAAACATTTACGTTCTAAGAGATGAAAGATTTAGGCACATAAAGTTGTCTGATTTTCTTGGTTTTAGATTGAAGTTAATTGGTCAATTCATTGTCTCTAAGTTTGAGGCTCTACCTGTTAGCATTTGTGTGCTCAAAGTAAATTCATTTGGCTTAGAATATTTAGGTATCAATTTCTATTGCTAATAATTTTTCATTAGTTTGATTGATAATTGATGAATTATGCCACTTATTTTTGTAGAAGTTTCCTCCACGAAGCAAGCTAGATTCCAAAGTCTATGGTAACCCAAACAAATCCATAAAACCCTACCATAATGAGCCAAAGTTCGATGGATTATAATAGAGGAGGTAAATTTTCTCCAATAAGCAACACAGAGCTTGCTGTTTTTGAAAAAAAATGGAACACTAAAAAACATAAGTGACTAAATGTGTACAAAAGACAAACATAATTAGCTAAACAGAAACAAAAACAAATCATAAGTTATTAAATGTGAACAAAAGCAAAACATTATTAGCCGGAAAACATACATTAGTCGGTCATAAGTATTTCGTGAACAATCCAAATAAGTTTAACGGTGTACAAAAAAAATTAGTGACTAAATGTGTACAAAAGAAAAACTATGTTACTCTTATCAATCATAATCCCTTTAATTTAATTGGACTAATGCATGCATTACGTGAATTGAGAAAAAGACATCATAACACAACTAAGAAATTTGGACTAAATGTGTGCTAAACACGGCCCACGGAGGTTGTATTGGAAATTTTATTGATACATGTCTCACTGATATTGTTGTTGCTTCCTATCTATGATCCGTTAACAAATATCATTCTTGATAATGCATCAAGTATAGGTAAGTTGAGACATTTGACCTTTGGGTTCCAAAAGAAAAGTCAAAATCTGCATTTTGATGTAACTAAGAAACTTTTTCAACATCAAATTTGCATTTGAAAAAACAATAATTTTATAGGAAATTTGGTAAGTAGGATAATTACTTTGCTTAAAACCCAATTAAATCACTTGATCAAGAACCCGTCTTTGACACTCCTTAGCTACGGAACTCCGGAATGTGATCTCCTTAGCTACGAAACGCCGGAATGTAATGTGATCGAGTTACACTTCTGGTGAAATACCTCAAGTCTTTATACATTAATGTTCAAGTGCATAGTAAACTTGTTAGTTGTTGACTAAATCTAATAGCAAAATGTATTATACTTTATTTAAATCTGGTAGGATACCACCACCATGACCAATGTATAGAATCTTTAGTGTTTTCTCATATAGAATATTTTCCAATTCGTAATGACATGAGGGGGAAGCTAGTCCACTAGATTCAATACTCTTAAGATCTGTAGTAGATACATAAGATTAAAGGTCATTTATCATCTGCAATAGATACATAAGATTAAAGGCCATTTATCCTTATCAAAGGTCAATTTAGTGAAAATAAAATAACCATTCAAGACAAAGGGTATCAATAAGGAAATGGGTTGCAGGAATTAAGGGTAGTTCTATAGAAAATTATATGGAACAACCAAACGAAGTGGATCCTACCTTAAGAATATACATTTTGGATCTTGTTAGTTATTGGCCAAATATTACTTTAACTGTCCTTTTGACTGGTATCATCATTAAAGTGAACGACGCCCTCTGTAATAAAGTGAACCTTGCAATTAAAATCACTTCAAAGATTAATTACCTTGTAGTTGAGGCTATGAAATTGAACTTGAGTAAGGTCCCGTTGGATAGTTTCTGTCTGGGAAAGTGTTGTCTGGTAAAGTGCTGTCTGAGAAATAAACCATGATGTTTGATTGTACATCTGATTGACTGTGCTGAATGATGAAAAAAAGTAATAATTCAATAAAAAATAAATTTTAAAAAAGTTATTTAAAAAAATTAATAATCCAATAAAGAAAGAAAGAGGTGGGGTTTGGTGTATAATTGTCTTTCCGGCCCATTCAACCAGAAAGATATGATTTTGGGGCTTTCTAGGAAAGACATATCTTACCGGGAAAGAGCCCTTCTTTTATGCAAATCAAACAGTCTTTCCGGTCCATTCAGCCAGAAAGATCTGTTTGAACCTGGAAAGATGCGTATCAAACAGGGCCTTATTTAAACCTAATCCCTTATTAGCGCTAAAATAATATATATATATATATATATATATATATATATATATATATATATATATATGAGCTCCATACATGAATACGTGAAAAAAGCCTCATTATTGTTACAAATTAAAAGAAAGAAATAAGACTATAATCACCTTGATCATCATCATCAAGGGATGCATCGTCATCATTAGGTTCTGCCGTTTTGGCTCTAGGATTGTCATTCTTGAGTGCTTCAATAAGTGAGAGAATTGCCTAATTGTAACAAAATTTAGACACTAAATCAGGTGACATTATGAATTTCTACCAAAATCAATTTTGTTTTGCATTATAAGAGAGAGAGAGAGAGAGAGAGAGAGAGAGAGAGAGAGATGTAAGTAAACCCTTTAAATGCAAAAAGATGTAAATATAACGTTTTTTTCTTTTTTAAACTACTTAGTAATTTGTATGTCTATTACTGGAAATTGCAAAATGTTATCCATAATGAAACTCCTAACAGATTCAGCAAGTTGTCCATCCAAAAAAGCAAATCAACTATGTCAACAAAATAGGCCTTGTAAACAGATGAACTTAAAAGAAATCAAAGTCAAACCAGTCAAAAGGGGATGCAGTACACTTGATGACGTTCTTTCATCCTCGAGAAGCTCTTGATATGCTGTGGGAATTGGCAATGCACCATAAGTTGTTGCAAGAGCTTGACCTATCATATATGATCTACAAAAGTAAGCACAATAAGTACAATAATTACCAAAAAAGAAAGGAAATATAATTGAGAATCTTGCATAAGAAAATTCCATCACATATCAAAAAACATTCCAAGATGAAAAACAGGTCTGTAGCATATAGAAAATAGAAGTATACATTATAACATGTCTTTCACCGATGATGATTCCATTGTATAAACCCATAAATGTACTATGAGTTCACAAATTACATTCAAGAAACGAAATAATCAAAGGATTTCAACATATTTAATGAAATTCTTGGAAATTAGAAGTAAAAGTTCCTTTTTCCCTAGAAAAGAAAGAACAACAACAAAACATAATACCTGATTAGATTTGTCCTAATTTGAAACAAACATGAAAAATTGGAAAATAAAAACAGAACGAGGTACTTACCAGATTCCTTTTTGTACATGACCTACAAAAAAATTATCATAAAATGAATCAGAACCTCAACTTTACAATTTTGAGTTCATAACTGGTAAGACATGAAAAAGAACCTGGTTAAGTTGTTGCCGAAAAAGAAATGGAGAAACATTGGAACTGAAAAGCTTGCATTCCTCTTTTTTTTCCTTTCCCTTCCATCACTATAATCTATTTCCTCGATTCTGGTGCTTCTTCCTTTGAATTTATTGTTGATGAAAGTGAGTGTTAGAGGGAACAATCATCAGTAGGTTTGAGTTCCTCCATTTGTTGTTCACCATATAAATCATTGTGTTTCAAGCTTATCAATAGCTGAACCTTGAGAACCTAATTTTTGCCGGCTAACAGCTCCATCACACTCCAAAGTTGGAAGAACGCCAGAAGGAAAGAGATCACATCACCCTTTGAATAAATTATGAAAAAATTAAAATTAAAATCTGATTACTGGAAAGGTATTGGAAAAGGACAAACGACCTCCGGTCAGATGATGCAATAATCCAAATAAGTTGAAGTAATTAAAGATGGTAGATGTTATCAAATGTCTCTAATAAAGCACCATCTGTTGGCAAAAAAAGTTACTTTGAACACTTCTTCACTCAAAAAATTTGCATCTCAGCCATCATGGCAACCACAACATCCCTTCCAGAAGTTTTCTACATAGTTTATCTTGACCTAAATAAAAAAATCAAACAAAATGAAATCAAGAACTGACAGAAATTAAATGAACCAGTTAAAGAGAAATAGAAGAAAGAAGCCCTAAATTAAAATAAAAAAGTTGAACGAAAAGGTTTGAGGAATCCCAGTATCATGAATCCCATATCATCATTCATAGTTTCTCCTATTCGATCGATCTCAGTTTCCCCAAATTCAAATGGAATCATTTACAAACTACAGTTTGTAATCCTTAAACCCTACATGCATAATCCAGTGAGTATTAAATCGATGTTTGGGAGAAGGTGTGAGGGTCTGAGAAAGAGAGAAGAAGGTTGAAGGAGGAAGAGTAGGGAGCTGCAAAAGTGAGAGAGAGGGAGAGAGGTATCTTGGGAGAAGCGTATTATTTAAATATGAAGAGTTTATTGGGAGACGGGGGATCGGTGACGGTGGAGAAGTGCTTTTCCAAAGAATCATCGCAAGAAAGCCACATGTTAACCTCCGTGGAAGACATGCAACCGTGAAGAGGCTTTCAAGCAGGCGATTGAACTTCACGGAAGAGCTTCCAAACTCTTTTGACGCGCCAAAACGGAGGTATGCGTGAAATGCACGAAGCCTCTTTAAGAAAAACTTTTATCTTATCTTATCTTATTTTATCTTATCTTATATACTTATAAATGAATCATTTTTTCTTTTATCACATTCATTTGAAATTTCCATGATGCATTTTTACTCAAACCATATTCATTTGAAACCTATTATTTGAATGAATACCACTCAAAAGTCTCTTAATAATGATTTACCATTCAAAAGTTTTTATAACTTATATAATATGTTTAATAAGCAATTAATGGATAGTCTACTATAAAAGGCCAATCTCTTTGGATAGACACACAAATACCAATCACATAGAAAATTCACAAAGAAAACAAGTCTAAAGGTTTTTGTAT
Organism: Lactuca virosa; assembly: GCF_052849685.1. Lineage (NCBI taxonomy): Eukaryota > Viridiplantae > Streptophyta > Magnoliopsida > Asterales > Asteraceae > Lactuca > Lactuca virosa. Next base: position 90,911,034 of record NC_136426.1, read on the forward strand.
TAGTTTAAGGGTCTTGGACTATTTTTCAAGCCATGTTATTATGTTAACGTTTTTAATTTGTAAGTTTGTTATATACTAATTCTTTTTATTTTTTATTATTTTATTTTTCTTGGTTTAAGTATTCTTTTAAATCAATCATTGTATCTTGTGGTTGAAATTTTAATGTAAATTAGATTAGATTCATGTTATCAATCATATGTTATGGAATGTGATATAGATAATATTTAATTAAATATTGTATATATGTTTGTATGTTTGTGTTGCTTCAAAGCAATAATTAATTAAAACTCACGGATATGTCATATTATCCATATTATCAATGTAAGTCTTTTTTAAAATGCAAATTGTCTAACTTATCACTTTGTATTTTTGTATATGTTTAACATTTTAAGTATATTAATAAGTGCTTTTTAAAAGTATTCTTTCACTTATTAATAATAATAAGTGGTTTTAAAATTAACGAACAATAGTTATAAATAATAAAATCAAATTATAAAAAACATGGATATGTCATATTATCCATGCAAGTCTCTTTTGAAATGCAAATTATCAATCTTATCACTTTATTATTTAGTATATGTTTCATATTTGAATAATAATATTAAGTGTGTTTCTTCAAATTCATCTTTAACTTATTAATAATAATAAGTGGTTTAAAATTAATGAACAATAATTTTAAATGATAATAACATTAAATTATAAATTACATAAAGTTAGCTACAAATAAATTGTATTTTAAATGAACATCATTAATGAAATTAAAAAATAATTGCATAAGTAAAAATTTAAATTAATCAATCGTAACAATTGTTAAAAATAATACTAAAGAGATAATTATATTTAATTTTGTTAATGATGAAGGTGGGTTGATGTCAATGAATATTATTGTTCAAAATAGTTGAGATTATATATATATATATATATATATATATATATATATATATATATATATATATATTATTAGTATAAAAATATCATGTCAAAGTTAATGTCAATAATATAACCATTATAAACATATATTTTTTAATATTCTAACAATATATTTTTAACCTGCGTCGCGCAACGAGCGGGAATTCGTCTAATATATATATATATATATATATATATATATATATATATATATATATATATATATATATATATATATATATATATATATATACTAGGCGAATCTTCGCGCGTTGTGCAAGAATAAAATTATATAATTAAAATAATAATTTTTACCAAATTATTATTTAATATTTCTACTTTGAAACAAAATGTTAGTAGTAAAAGCAAACATATAGTTAGCATATTAATTTTATTAAACATTATAGTTTTAATTTTTAAGTTGTTGTTATATATACAACTATTTGATAATGTTATAAACCGTTTAAACTTGTATAAATTATATATCAAACGTATGATAATCTATATATAACGGGTAACAAAATGTATGAAAAAAAAATATGAACTACAACTTTTAGTAACATAAAAATAAAAAAACATCTATTATAACATTTGTATTAAAAAAGATATATATACAACGAATAATAAAAAAATATGAAAAATAAACACTACAACTTTTAATAACATAAAAACACTAAAACATCTATTATAACATTTATATTAACTTTTCATATTTAAATCACAAATATCTTCAAATACATTAATGTTTTTAACGAGCAAAACTTTACAACCTTATAAAAGAAAGAAAAATAAAAATTTATTAGTGATTATTAATTAATAATCATAAGTTAAAAACTCTTGAGTTGTAACTAATAAATATACATAAATTAGAAAACTTTTGAGTTGTGATGTGAGTTTCAAATGAATGTGGTACTTGGAAATGTGTATTTATTATAATAATTATTATTATTAGGGGTGTGCGCGGTGCGGTTTGGTGCGGTTTAGAGTCAAAACCGCAAACCACACCGCATATGCGGTTTGAAAATTTTAGAAACCGCAAACCGCACCACAGATGTTCAAAACCGCGTTATGCGGTGCGGTTTGATGCGGGCGGTTTATGCGGTTTGGTTGCGGTTTGTGCGGTTTAATGAGTTGTTCAACATTAAATGTATCAAAAAACCAAAAAACTGACCCGGTTAAAAAAATTGATTGCTTTCATTTTATAAAAACAAATACAATTTTCAAGTTAAATCGTTTTTAATAAATTGTGATTCATGCTAGTATAGTTTTGTAAGTGTCATTGTTATTGCTCTATATTGCCGTTATAGTTGCTATATTCTTGTAAACCGTGGGATCTTCATCTAATAATGATTTAATGTTACGTTATAGATATTTGGTTATTGTAAGAAATATATTTAAATACATCGTTTCTAAATCGTGATTTGAAATTATAATAAAGTAAAGAAAAAAAAGTATATATATATAACATTCGGTGCGGTGCGGTTTGAACCGCAGTTTTATAAATACAAACCGCAAACCACACCGCATAGTGCGGTTTGATAAAATGATGAACTGCAAACCGCACCACGAAATTCTAAACCGCATTATGCGGTGCGGTTTGGTGCGGTGCGGGCGGTTTGTGCGGTTTTTTGCACACCCCTAATTATTACCATTATCATTATCATTATCATTATTATTATTATTATTATTATTATTATTATTATTATTATTATTATATTCGTCTAAATAATTGGTTTTGATGCATCATTTTAATCCCTTCAATTATTGAACATAACGATATTTAATTATAAATTTATAACATACATAGGTGCATACATATGTTAAACAAATTACATATAATATATATTTTCGTAAATGTCATATGTAATTATTGTCGTAGTAATATGGATAAATTACTTTCATATGAAGAACATATCATGATAAGTCAATCATAATTACATATCAAATGTTAAAAATTATGTTATCTTTTAAATATTGTCTTGTAAATATGTTGTGTAGGATAACCTAAAAAAAATAATAGAAAGTAAACATAATCAAAATAGAAAAACTACAATAAAATAAATAAGAACATTGGGTGGTTGAATATATAAATAAAAATGTTACATAAATATACATTTAAATCAAAAGAAAAAACTAACATTTGTCTACTTTGCTCAAACAAAAAAACTTATATCCGTTTTCTGAATCTCCTTTCTTCATTTAACATCATTCAACCATAGAAACTTTATGAAAATTCTTCACTAACCTTCAATCAAAATGTTTTTCTCGAAAAAAGAAGAATCAAAAAGATATTCCAAGCAAAACATTGATGTTTGGAGAGTCACATTAAAGATTGAGTAATATACACAAAACACAATATACTCCAAGCAAAGATATTCCAAACACTATAAAAAGATTGACCTTTTTATAGTAAACTTTTCACTAAATGCTAATTAAACATAATATAAGTTATAAAACTTTTGAGTGTTAAATCATAATTAAGAAAACTTTTGAGTTGCATTAGTTAAAAAAGGGGGGTTTCAAATAAATGTGGTTTGAAGAAGTTAAAAAAAAAGGTTTCAAATGCATGAGATTGAAGAAAAAATGCTAGCTTTATAAGTATGTATGATATATATATATATATATATATATATATATATATATATATATATATATATATATATATATATATGGTTATGTTAAAACGATAATAGAAAAAGGTTGAAAACGGAAAAATATTTTTGAACCATTTTCAAAGGGTAAATTAAAAATTTTGTACTTAAATTAAATTGCAATATACTAAATTTAAACAACAATTTTCTAAAATCTTGCAATAATGATTGTAATTACCTAAAAAAATAAAAGATTTTTTTATTCTTATTAGTGGAGTATAAATATGATTTTTATAAAATTTTCTCTCAAAATAACAAAAATAAAGTTCAATGTTTTTTACCACTTGGTTTAGACAATTTTATTCATAAATAAATAAATCACAATATTGTTTTGTAATTTTATTGAATTTGTTTTTAACTATATTTTTTAGATGAAAAATCCAAATATATTTGTAATTGTATGTAAATTTATACTATCTAATAAATAAAAATGACTTTATATCAAATGACATCTTTCTAAAGTATTAAACTATCTAATGATGTCACGTTACAATGCTAAAATTCATTCCCACTTAGATTTTTTTTAAAACAAAATCAATTAATATTATTCCTAATTTTACTCCCATATTTATAGCGTTTGACTCTAAAATTCATTTATGTTTAGCTTTTAAAAAAATAAAATCAATAATTATAATTAATACTATTGCTAATTTTACTCCATTATTTATAGCTTTTGATTTTAAAATTCATTTATGCTTAGCTTTTTAAAAAAACAAAATCAATAAATATAATTAATATTATTCCTAATATTACTCCCTTATCTATACCTTTTGACTTTAAAATTTATGATAACTAAATTATGTTATTAACATTTAAAAGTATATTCCCTGTAAATTCGCAAAATATTTTTCTATTTGAATTTTGAATTTTGAAAACCATATCTTTTGTTAAATTCCATAATTGAAATATATACTACCTGATAAATAAAAATAATTTTGTGTCAAATGTCACATTTCTAAAGTATTAAGCGATCTAATGATGTCTTGTGGTAAAGATAAACTGGTTCCCGCTTAGACTTTTTAAAAAACGAAATCAATTAATATAATTAAGATTATTCTTAACTTTACTCTCTTATTTATAGCTTTTGACTTTAGAATTCATTCTCGTTTAGCTTTAAAAAACAATCAATAAATATAATTAATATTATTCATAATTTCACTCCCATTATTTATAGCTTTTGAGTTTAAAATTCATTTATGTTTAACTTTTTTTAAAAACGAAATCATTATATATAATTAATATTATTCCTAATTTTACTCCCTTATTTATAGCTTTTGACTTTAAAAAATATGGTAACTAAATTATGTTATTAACATTTAAGAGTATGTCCTTGTAAGAGCATCCACAATAGAGAGTTTAATGGAAGAGTTGAATGAGGTGTCATGCCTACTTGTCATTCAATGGATACAACTCCACCATTTTGAAATGCCACATTGGCATTCAATGGATTTGGAGTTCAATGGTCATTGAACTCTTCAATGGGAAAAAAGAAAGTATTTAAATCTTTAAATAAATATTCTTTTAATATGTTCCATTGAACTTGTAGAGTTTAATGCATTGTGGGATAAAATGAATAGAGTTGTATGGAATAGTGAATGATGATGTGGCAATCCATTGAACTCTATAGAGTTCAATGCATCGTGGATGCCCTAAATTAGCAAAATATTTTTCTATTTGAATTTTGAATTTTGAAAACAGAGTTTTTTTTGTTGAATTCCATAATTGAAATGTATACTACCTAATAAATAAAAATAACTTTGTGTAAAATGACACTTTTCTAGAATATTAAGTTATCTAATGATGCCATGTGGCAATGCTAAAATTATTTTCGCTTAGATTTTTTTAAAAACGAAATCAGTAAATATAAATAACATTATTCTTACTTTTACTTCTTACTTATAGCTTTTGACTTTAAAATTCATTCCCGTTTATTATTATTTTTTTTTGTTTTAAAAAATAATCAGTAGATATAATTAATATTATTCCAAATTTTACTCAATTATTTATAGCTTTTGAGTTTAAAATTCATTTATGCTTAACTTTTTTTTAAAAAAGGATATCATTATATATAATTAATATTATTCATAATTTTACTCCCTTATTTATAGCTTTTGACTTTAAAATATATGGTAACTAAATTATGTTATTAACATTTAAGAGTATATCCCATGTAAATTAGCAAAATATTTTTCTATTTGAATTTTGAAAACCACATTTTTTTTTGTTGAATTTCATAATTGAAATTTATACTGCCTAATAAATAAAAATGATTTTGTGTTAAATGACACTTCTTTATAGTATTAAGTAATCTAATGATGTCATTTGGCAATGCAAAAATTATTTCCACTTAAATTTTTTAAAAACGAAATCAATTAATATAATTAATATTATTTCTAATTTTACTTCTTACTTATAGCTTTTGACTTTAAAATTTATTTATGCATAGTTTTAAAAAAACAAAATCATTAAATATATTTAATATTATTCCTAATCATTTATTTATAACTTTTGATTTTAAAATATATGGTAACTAAATTATGTTATTAACATTTAAGCGTATATCCCTTGTAAATTAACAAAAAAAATTCTATTTGAATTTTGAATTTTGAAAAGCGGATTTTTAGTTGAATTCCATAATTGAAATACCAATAAACAAGAAAATCTTTTATGATTGTAACTCCGTGTAGATCGAGAAATTATCTCTTAATTCAAAATTTTAGAGCAATTTAATTCATATCTTTCTCTTTCCAACTGAAGAGCCAAAATCTCCTAGATGATAGCGTAGGATCCTAGGGTTTTTTTTTTTTGAAGATAATGGCTTCCTTATTAAAAAAACAACATATACATATATATGATTGCATGGGAGGCTGTTACTCTCATGGTTTTGAGTTCAAGCATATGATTACCAGCGGTTTTCTTCTCCTTTTCTTTGTTCGAGGTTCTTTCTTTACTTTAATATTCTTATATGTTATTAAGTGTTATCTTCTTTACTCTAATCTCCTTATTTTGAACATGCATTTGATGTTGACTGTTATATTCTTTACTTTGTTCATCTTATTTAGATTTCCTTCCCTTAGCTATGAAAGATCTATATGCCCAAGAGCAATTTTTTTAAAATCGATTTTTAGTTGAACCGGTCTGGTGACCGATTCCCATTTCGCCCGGTTCGACCACCAATTCAATCAAGAAAATTTCTAAAATATGACGGTAGTGTGTGTCGGCCTTCGGATTGTGTATACTCCGAAAATGTTCAATTTTCTTTGGAAATGTGTTGTTTTTTTAACGGGTTAAGTAAAATCCAACTATACAAGTCAAATAAACGGTTTAAACAAATTTTTATCGGTTCTATTACACCGGCTTAACTCGATTTTTGAAGAAACGTCTAATTCAATCTTGTCTAGAAATTGACATAAAACTGGTCCTTATTGAACCGCTCTTATCTCCGGTTTCCGTTCCAGCCGGTTCAAACCGGTTTTGTAAACATTTTCCAAGAGTCATTATAGAACGATATATACTAATGACATATGATCATATAGGGTCACATTTTATAGAAAGTTACTACTAATTGATTATTTATCAGAGTAATTTGATTATTAATAATTAATATCAACACTTGTATTTAATTGGAAAAAACGTTATTTTATGAATATAATATTTTACCAACATATTGAGAATTATTGTTTCTAGGAAATAATAACAAAACTGAAGAAAAACTAGTTATATTCACAAATTAAATGGGGGTTTTATGTGAACTTTTTGGTCCCAAAAGTCTTATCTTGAGCATGACATGTTTTGGATGTTTTGAGTTGTCCTTTCAGACCCTACGAGGGGTCCTTAGCAATAAAAATGAAGTCCCTTTGGTTGGTTTTGCTCCATGAATCTTGTAGGAGGTCTTAATGGATTAAGACCTTGTGTTAAGCTCTCATTAGGAATGTAAAGTCATAAAGTTGGAAACTTTATGACTCTAGGGTATGTTTTGGTCATGGATCTAAAATATGGGTTTAAGTGCTTAAGCCATTAAGCACTAAATGGAGTTTAGAAGCTTCGAGGATATGCCCCGCATACATGGGAGTACACCCTGCATACTTGGTCAACCACCCCAATGGTGGTCAATACGAGGCTTCGCGTACGTTAAGCGTACCTCCGGAGTACGCCCCGTGTACTCGCATTGGTCAACCTTGTTGAGTTTACTCGGTTGAGTTGACTCGGCTGGGTTGACTGAATTAACTTAATGGGTTTGACCAGTGGACTTTGACTTTGACCAAGTTTTGACCTTGAGGGTATTTTGGGCATTCTGGGATTTTGATGGAAATAGGTATTGGTTAGAGAGCTGAGATTCAGAGTCGGACCTTATCAATTTTGTTCAGTCTGCGATGTGAGTTTTCCTCACTGCACTTACGGGTCGAAGGCACCAAGGCCGACCCTTTGGATTGTTATCTTGGTTTATCGTATGTTTGTGTACTGTAGTGATCTATTAGATCGGTATCCTGGTAGATAGGATGTTAGCATGTGATGCGGGCCCTAGTGTGGAGGATTGGTCCCTTGTGTTCCTAGAGGCCCACGATCGTGTGACTAAAGGGGCTTCATGGAAATGGCCATAACTTTGGCTACGCATCTCCGTTTTGGGCCTACGACTAGTCAAATCGAATCTTGGAGCAAGGAGCACATCTAAATAAGTGTCCGAAGGGGACTTACCCATTTTTGAGTCCATAAATCGCTTTCTAAATGGAGTTATGAACAATTTTGTTATTTTTCCTTAATTTTTGGGTTTTGTTTTTGGGTTTGTATTTGGCCCATGGACTTTTAGTGTTCCATTTTAATTTATGCTTCTTATTTAACTGTTTTTATGTTATTTGGATGATAGATCATCAATTTTATGAACTTTCATTTTCTCCCAAAATTTTGTGTGTGTTAACCCAGATTTTGAAGCCAATCTCATGGTATTCGTAAAATCAACATGGTTTTGAATAGTTTGACCTGGTTATTCTTTTAAAATCAACAAGTTCACTCTTGTTTATTTCTGTTTGTTTTGTACGTTGCATCAATATGCGATATTGAACTGTAAATCAGCCTGTTTGTCTGATGCCTAGTTATATGAATATTAGTTATGAGTATGTCGACATGTTATGATTGGTTGCGTTGAGGCCGTCCTGCTTTGTGCTGAAGGCCAAGACACTCAGTGCGGACCGGGTAGACTGTAGGCCCTGCGAGACAGTCCAGTCAGACCGAAGGCCCGGATTACGGTCCAGATAGGCTGAAGGCTCGGTGCAGCGGTCCAGTCATGCTGAAGGTCCTGAGCGGCCCAGATAGGTTGAAGGCCTGCGAGGCGGTCCAGTCATGATGAAGGCTCTGTATGCATGTTATTTATTATTTATATATGTATTGTGTGTTGCTACTTTGGGGGAAAGCTCACTAAGCGTTGGCTTATAGTTTTGGGTTATGTTTCAGGTACCTCCGATGATCGCGGGAAGGTGAAGGTGTGATCGTGCACCTCCTCGTGTTTTGATTTATGATTTTGGGAAAACCCTGATATTAAACATGTTTTGAAAACTAAATTGTAAACAATGATGGTTTGTGGATTGGTTTTAAAAGTCTAAAATTTTCATGAAGTTTGTGGATTTTACAAATTGTAGATTAAATATTTATGGATTTAATAAGGAAACTGGGCTTTGAGGTATTGGGTTAAATATGGGATAAATCTAGTGGGAGTTAAGCCTTATCAACGAGTAATTAGAACAAAATCTGATTAATTAGAGGTCGTTTACTTAAGATAATTGTTAATAGATAATTATGTAATTATGGCTTAATTAAATTAATTACAAAATAATTAATCTAATTAGAACTAAATGGATAAATAAACTTGTATGGATTTTAAGGTCCAAAACTATAATATTATGCAGTTAAAATAGTTATTACATTTAAGCATAGTATCTTAACTCGATGGTTAAATTATAGATAATGAAATTTATCAAGGGCGCATCTTATACTTAATGACTGAGATTGAAATAGTAGACGATCAATTGGTGATTAAAGATTAAATGGGTTTATGGACAAATCATTGAATAATGTAGAAAAATTGTTATAATGTGTATTGTATATCCCTAAAAAGCTAAGAAGCAGTTCTTTAAAATAAGTGTTAAGCTTTCAAAGAAATAGGGATAAGAGGAGTAAATTGGTTCACAAGTCAACTACTATAACGATAAGTCTTCTCACTGTACTTGTGGGTCGAAGGCACCAATGTCAACCCATTGGATTGTGTTATGTAGGATGTTAGTTGTCTTTGGGCCCATGATTGTATGTTAGGTTGGAATATACCCTAGGGTTGGGCCCAATTGTATGTTTGGTATGTGGTACTTTGGGGAACTCACTAAGCTTTGTGATTACAGTTTATGTTTATGGTTTCAGGTACTTCTGGTACGAAGGGGAAGGGCCTAACGTGTGACATCCCCATTTTTCACGACCAAAAAAAGACCGATTTTGTTTATGCTTTATAAAAATCAGAGTACTTCTTTTAATAAAAATGTTGCGGAATTTGTTCCCAGAAAAAACATGATAAACACGTTATCAAAGCATTTCCGAAGAAATGTATTTTTTTATTTAAAACATTTGGGATGTCATGGTCAATACAGAAACATAAGCATAAACAGAACTTACATTCATTTTCACTAGTGATTTATATCCCCTTAATCTCTAGTATAATGTAACTTCATATCAACACCTGTGATACAAATAAGCTTGAGTGGGTCAGGTTGGGAAACCTGGTGAGTACATAGGGATTTCAATCCCACAATGTTATATCATATATATAATTTAGAACTCACAAAATATACAATTTCACCATATATATATATATATATATATATATATATATATAAGCAACTCTTACCCCACCCCGTTAATCCTCACAACGAGACTATCTATACTCTTGGACCTTAAATTTTACCTTTTACTTAGTCCATACTCTCAGATTAGGGACAAGTGTCTATGTGTAAATCCATACTACCGGATTAATGACGAATAACTATGTCCTGTCCATACTCCCGAACTAAGGACAACTGACTATGTCTTAATCCATACTCCTGGATTAATGACATTTGACTGTGTCCAATCCATACTCTCGGACTACGGACAATGACTATGTCTAATCCATGCTCTCGGATCAATGACATATACTAAAGTTCTATTCTCTGAGTATAACTCACTCGTACTCGTAAGAAGATACTGTCACACCCCCAAACCGGAACGGCGGAAACGTTCGGGGGTGGTTGACGTCATGCGTAGTATCACAACAATTGTATAGCAAGCGTAGTAAACACAACCAAACATTAAATACAAATATGAAAAGTGTTTACATCAGTTTGAAACTTGTTTTAAATACATCAAAAGTATGTAAAATATAGAAAACATGACTCTTATTGCTCCGGCTCCTCTAAATCCAAGAAGTACCTGTCTACTGATTCCCTGAGAATAAAAGCAGTTTGAAAGAATATCAGCATAAAGCTAGTGAGTTCATAAGTATTTAGTTTTGGTGGAAAAGTGTTCCTTGAATCCTTTTGAAAAGTGTTCCTCAAGAAAATCCCATATTTTCTAATGAAAAGCGTGTTTGAAAACCCATTCCTTCCATGACTTCCATATTCGTACAAAGTATGTACAATCCAAGGAGTCGTGGAATTAATATGAATATCCGTTGGTTACATGATGAACAATCCGTTTTGAATAGCCGGTTTATCCCGGGAAAATCCTATATTTTCCCCTAAAGGTTGATGGTTGATTATCCGTTTTAAACTGAGGTATGCAAGTATCTACCATACTCGTATTGGCAAAAGCAGTTTTCTTTTAGAAACCCTGGTTACACCCAGAGAGGTATATTACCCTTAAAAACTAAATAAAAGAAAACCGTGATGAACTAAGTCCTGAAGATATTATTATTAATACCCTCCAGTAATCTATCGGTTATTACATTGAGGTTAGTTCACTTGATTCATTATTACAAAAGTAAATCTCTGCTATCTAGATTGTGAGTTTTATAACCATACATTAACTTTATATGGCACGTATGGGGGCCAGTATCCTTTATGACTTTGTCACCTGTGGACCTGCCGGTCCCACTGTAGCTAGCAGCGAGGTGCGGGATAGTCAGTCCCGTATAGATCTATACACAACAATCACGCTCTCCCTACAAGAGATTCTGGTCATAAGTGCTAGTCCTACACTCTGATTTTGTGGGAGTGTTACCAAGGACGTGTCTCCAACTTAGACTAACAAATTTACAAGTAATAATACTGAAAATCCTGTTTATGATTTGCATGAATCCTTTATAAAATAATACATTTTTCTATATGATTCACAAGTTCATTGTTCTAGTTTTGAAAACTGTTTCTACGATTTGATTTCTTAATCGTTTGGTAAAACTGTTTTTCGTGTTAAAAACATGTTGAAAGTATAATTATCTTAGACAAAATAATATATTTTGAGTACAAGTTTCCTTGTACTTTTGCTTGTATTCCCCCCTGAAAACATGAAAACTCGGAAAAACGTAGGGGTATGAACTCACCTCGGGCAAGTGGTTTGAATGAAGGATCGATACAGAATGCTGGATGTTCAAGTGAAGCCTTGAACACGATTTGGTCCTAATTAACATGTAATGACACATAAAGGAGTCAAATGACGGTATTTCACCACTAGATGTGATGGAGAACCACTCTAGGGACGTGGAACTACTTACTCTAAGTGTTTGGACCTTGTAGGATTGCATGAGGGGAGTGTATGGCCACCTTAAAGGTGTGTACGGCCATGGGTGTGCGGCCCAATGGGTGTGCGGCCGTACACTCATGTTGAGAGGTGTTTTCAAGGTTCATACTTTCATCCATGAAGTGTTCTTGGTCCCTACTTAGTTGTAGTAAAAGTTTAGGGTCCTAAAAGTGGGTTTGTGGTCCTAGAGTGTGTGTGTGGTCGCACACAAGGGTGTGTGGTCGCACACTTGAGTGTGCTGCCGCACACAGGAGTGTGTTGCCGCACACGGGAGTGTGGTCGCACAAGGGTGTGTGCGGCCGTACACAGGTGTGTGCGATCGTACACCCCACAAGATGATGTCCAAAAACCCAAATCTAGGGAGCAACAAGGCTAGGGTCATGTCTTATCTCGAGTATGGAAGTAAAACTCTCACATTGGAGGGTATTTTAAGAGTGTACGGCCACCCTTATGAAGGTGTGCGGCCGTACTCCTTCATATGATGAAGAACATGATGAAACTTTGATGAATCAAGGCTTAAATGAAGTGGTTCTTCTAGTACAACAAGCTAAGGGATGGATTACTCACGTCTTTGAAGCCTTGGGAGGGTTTGCGGTTGAAGAGTCTTGAGAGAAAAGGTGTTGTGTGCTGCCAAGGTGTTAAAGGAATGAAAGGAAAGGGGTCTACCCTTTATATAGGGGGGGTGCTGCCTAGAAGGGAGTGTGCTGCCAGGAGGTGTGTGTGCGGCCGCGCACCCATGTGTACGGTCGTACACTCCCTCTAAGGGTGTGCATGGCCTTGTTTTGACAGTGTACGACTTGCTTACTCATTCCTAAACTCAACCTTGGTCATACTCAAGCTTAGAATATCTTAAACGAACCCTCAAACAGTGCAAGAAGTCGACAAAACATGTTTAACTTTGATTGAATCGGCTAAGTGTACAAGATAAAAGTTTCGGGTTGTCACAGATACTACCCAATATTCCTCATAATTAATTTAGGTTTACTCTTTATCCTAAATCATCATATATAATCAGGTATGTTCTTTAACACGTATTTCAGGCAACATCAGATAACTCGCACATAAACATATATTTAATACTTCAATCAATACTTGTATTAAAATCATGTTCATGAATGAGACTATGCACTCACCTGATAAGGTGGTCACTCGGTACTCGGACAGCGCTTCGTTAATCTTAAAACAATTTCCCTCGGACAAAACCTAGTATCATTACCACTAGAGTTTAATCTAATGTTTGACGAGACTAATTAGTAGTCTTGCTATTATTACTATTATATAAGCGTTAAACAATACTCTTCACCCACTACAGACAGGGGCCAGACATGAAACACCGGAGGGCAGGATCATTTTGGCATATAGCACTTCTGAATCCAGCAACCCAAGCGGCCCTCCAAACCAGATTCCCCGTACCGTGAGTGGTTAAAAAGATATTATAACGACACTTATATAACTCATAATAATAGCCCAAACACTCATTATAAGTTCCTAATAACATTACTATATCGCACAACACCCTGCCGACTTCTAAACCCCGTAACTTTCGCATACGAGCTCCGTTTTCGATGTTCTTTATATCCACGTGTAGGTAAAAACAAGATCTACAACTTTCATTTAGACTCAGTCGGCTAATTCTCGACCGATCATAAATTTAACAGTATGAGGAGATTATGTCGTTAAATGTCCGCGTAAAATTCATAACTTCTACATACGGACTCCGTTTTCGTCTGTCTTTTTATCGTTGAGTTCCTATTAATGAGATCTTCAACTCTCATTTAGGTCGCATAGGCCAAAAACTGCTCGAACTAAAATTCGAGTTTCGGGCCGTGTACTGCTATGTCAAATTTTAGAAAATTCATAACTTCCTCATACGAAGTCAGATTTGGGTGTTCTTTTTTCGTATGTTCTTGGTTTAACATATACTACAACTTTTGTTTATATTACTAAGGCTAAAAAGTCCTCTATCGTAAATTCACTATTTACGTCTCACGGTGTCGTGCCAGTTTTGCCGCGAAACTTCGACGGGTCATAACTTCTTCGTTATAACTCGGATTTCGGCGTTCTTTATATGTACGGAACCCTTGTAACATATACTACCACTTGGTTTAGATTACTCCTTCTAAATAATCTTCCATCAAAAAGTCATTTTTGACGCTTATTGTCTTTAAATTGACTAGCCCGAATCTGCGGGCGTTATAATTATCTCCCCCTTAGGATGATTACGTCCCGGAATCATCAACGAAACAGGGTTGTATAATGACTTCATACGTTATCTCTTCATCCTAAGTAATAATCGTATCTTCTATGTTGCTTCAAACGAGTATCTAACTCTTGGACTCCATAACTGCAGGCGGTGCTCGATCTTGCACCTGCTCCGTTAAACTCCAAATTATGACCTTCTAGTCACAATCTCGATCCTTACTGGAGACTCCTTCTTCTTCTTAACAAACTTAAGATAAGTTTTTTTATTACTATAATGGATCGATGTGTCATATTCCAATGACTTATCATCGTATGTTGCAACGCTCAGACTCAGGTCTCTTAGAGTCAAATTCCGGAATGGAATATACTTTCCTTCATGTTCTGATCACATCTTAAAAGGTAGCATTTCTAGCTACAAGCAATTATCACGATACCTCTACTGATCCCTTTGATTTCAATCTTCTGGCTTAAGTCAGATGTGACATCGACCTTAGTTCTCTGAACCACGTAACATACTCATCGTAGTCGGACTCAATTTGATATGACCACTAGGGTCGGAATAACAACAATCTTCTTAGTCATTACCGAAACAATAGTAACGACATACTTGAATAAAATGGTATCAATTACTAGCGTCGTGGTAACCTTGTGACTTTCCCTGATCCAAGCGTGAGTCCTGTGTTTCCGGTAGTATAAGCCTCTACTACCATTCACACCTACTCATACTCGTTCCAAGTATTGTCTCGCAGTCCCCAAGTTCTTATTTCCTAAAATCACAAAACAATTTAACACATACGAATGTGTCCAAATAATCATAAAAATTTCCCTAGACTCTACAAGGACTTCTTCCATGCGTATCTTCAACAACAATTCGACTTCAACTCCGTTGGTGGTGAAACTTACAGACGATGGGATAACTTCATGGATTATACCAAAAATTATTTCTTTCCGCCAATTGAAAGTGTACTTCTCCCATACCAGACGTGTTACCTATTTAGACGTATTCTAAAGGCAAGATATTGCTATCATGATATCTTCCGATAGGTATCATTCACTATCTTAAGCCTTCTCATTTCCTCCATTTGCTCAGTCCGCTACGAGTCCTTATCATGACATTCTATACACCAAAGCAGGCGTTCAGTGTATCGAGACGAGGATATAGATAGAGGAAGATTTAAACGCGTATTCCTCCTTATTTCTCCAAAAAGTTACATGCCAGTTCTAATATCGTAATTAAACGTTTAGAAACCTAAGCACATAAAATTTCCAGATTTGGTCGGCAACAGACCATAGATCCGATCAAACGATAGCATAAAGCACCACAAATCATTTAGCACATAAAAGCATTTTAGGCATCTTCCCTAATTAAGCTAGTGCTTGTGTCTATTCAGGTGTACTTCCTAATACATATTAGACACACTCCTCACGATCATCGCTTAGCATTCTAAGTTTAAGTCTAGAAATAAATCATTATTCCTAGTTCGCTTAAACTAATGCTCTGATACCAACTGTGACATCCCCATTTTTCACGACCAAAAAAAGACCGATTTTGTTTATGCTTTATAAAAATCAGAGTAATTCTTTTAATAAAAATGTTGCGGAATTTGTTCCCATAAAAAACATGATAAACACGTTATCAAAGCATTTCCGAAGAAATGTATTTTTTTTATTCAAAACATTTGGGATGTCATGGTCAATACAGAAACATAAGCATAAACAGAACTTACATTCATTTTCACTTGTGATTTATATCCCCTTAATCTCTAGTGTAATGTAACTTCATATCGACACCTGTGATACAAATAAGCTTGAGTGGGTCAGGTTGGGAAACCTGGTGAGTACATAGGGATTTCAATCCCACAATGTTATATCATCTATATATTTTAGAACTCACAAAATATACAATTTCACCATATATATATATATATATATATATATATATATATATATGAGCAACTCTTACCCCACCTCGTTAATCCTCACAACGAGACTGTCCATACTCTCGGACGTTAAATTTTACCTTTTACTTAGTCCATACTCTCAGATCAATAATTGTGCCCATTCCATACTCTCAGATTAGGGACAAGTGTCTATGTGTAAATCCATACTCTCGGATTAATGACGAATAACTATGCCCTGTCCATACTCCCGGACTAAGGACAACTGACTATGTCTTAATCTATACTCCCGGATTAATGACATTTGACTATGTCCAATCCATACTCTCGGACTACGGACAATGACTATGTCTAATCGATGCTCCCGGATTAATGACATATACTAAAGTTCTATTCTCTGAGTATAACTCACTCGTACTCGTAAGAAAATACTATCCAATATTCCTCATAATTAATTTAGGTTTACTCTTTATCCTAAATCATCATATATAATCAGGTATGTTCTTTAACACGTATTACAGGCAACATCAGATAACTCGCACATAAACATATATTTAATACTTCAATCAATACTTGTATTAAAATCATATTCATTAAAGGGACTATGCACTCACCTGATAAGGTGGTCACTCGGTACTCGGACAGCGCTTCGTTAATCTTAAAACAATTTCCCTCGGACAAAACCTAGTATCATTACCACTAGAGTTTAGTCTAATGTTTGACGAGACTAATTAACAGTATTGCTATTATTACTATTATATAAGCGTTAAACAATACTCTTCACCCACTACAGACAGGGGACAGACATGAAACACCGGAGGGCAGGATCGTTTTGGCATATAACACTTCTGAATCCAGCAACCCAAGCGGCCCTCCAAACCAGATTCCCCGTACCGCGAGTGGTTAAAAAGATACTATAACGACACTTATATAACTCATAATAATATCCCAAATACTCATTATAAGTTCCTAATAACATTACTATATTGAAACATAAGCTATACTAAAGATAGGTTAGACGTAGCTCACTTACAGCGGGTTTTCTCGAAAACCGGGCTTCGCTGGAGCAGCATTCCCGAGCCGAAAGGCTCTTTTCTCGGGGCTTCGGGAGGCTCGGGCTTCCTTCGGGTGCTAGGGGGTTTACCTAGACTTTAAGGGGCTTAAGGGGAGCTAGAGAGAGAAAGTAGAGAGAGAAAGTGAAGTTGGGAAGGTGTGAAGAATGAGGGAACCCGACACCTCTATTTATTGGCTGGAATCCTGCTCTACTCGTCGAGTAGGAGGTCCTACTCGTCGAGTCCATGGCCAGGTGTCACCATCTGGTGGCTTGCCTTGGGGAGAAAGCCTTGACCCATATTCAGACACGTCACCCGATTTCGTACAGCACCCTGCCGACTTCTAAACCCCGTAACTTTTGCATACGAGCTCCGTTTTCGATATTCTTTATATCCACGCGTAGGTAAAAACAAGATCTACAACTTTCATTTTGACTCGGTCGGCTAATTCTCGACCGATCTTAAATTTAACAGTAGGAGGAGATTATACCGTTAAATGTCCGCGTAAAATTCATAACTTCTACATACGGACTCCGTTTTCGTCTATCTTTTTATCATTGAGTTCCTATTAATGAGATCTTCAACTCTCATTTAGGTCACGTAGGCCAAAAATCGCTCGAACTAAAATTCGAGTTTCGGGCCGTGCACTGTTATGCCAAATCTTAGAAAATTCATAACTTCCTCATACGAAGTCAGATTTGGGCATTCTTTTTTTTTTTATGTTCTCTGTAGCACCTGGTTCCTGGTATGTATTTTATTCAAGTATTTTACGTTTTTGGCCTGGGACTCGGGGAGTTGAAGCCAAACTCGTCGAGTAGAAACGGATTTGATCCGGGATTTAAATGACGGACTCGTCAAGTCGGCTTTCGGACTCGACGAGTAGACTCTGACTGGACAAAACCCTAATCTAAGGGTTTGCACCCTATTTAAACATCTCATTCAGCCACCCTTCGTCCCTATTGCTTCCAGAAACCCCCCATAGCAAACCCTAACTGTGTGTGTGAAGATCTAAAGGCATTTGTGGTGATTCTTGGTGGTCTTGATCACAAGGAAGAAGGAAGGGCCTAGAGGAATCAAGAGAAGACCAAGGGGGTTCAAATTTGTGCATCATTTGCAGTTCCCAGAAGGTATAAAGTCGATACCTTACTTGTTCATTTGTTATATCCCTCTTTGGGGAGATTTAGGGCTTTTATAAGCCATTTTTGGTAACCAACCATGATTGCAAGCATGGTTGGGGGTTGAGGCTTCGGATTTAGGTCCATGAAGGAGTTACAAGGCAGATAAGGGCTGCTTTTGCACCCATGGAAGCCCCCATGCAACTCAAGAGTCTCTTTTAGAGCCTTTTAGGCTCAAAGTCCCATGCATGCACGTAAAGTTCGTAACTTTACATGATAGATCGAGTTTAGGGACCTAGATCTATCATTTGGACAAGAGTTGTACACCAGAAATCGAAGAAATAAGACTTGGACTGTATCGACTCGGCGAGTCGTTCTTGGGACTCGGCGAGTCCGAGGTTAGACTCCCCTTTTCTGTTATGGGTCAAGGAGACCCAGTGGAGTGCTGGAAAGGTTTTAGAGGGTCCGGAGGAGTAACCCAACGTTTTGGGATAAGCCATAGTCCTGGAGTTCATAGGACTCGGCGAGTACATAAACAGACTCGACGACTCCAAGGCAATCTCCCAATTCTTGAGGATGAACTCAACGAGTTGTTCATACAACTCGACGAGTCGGGGACAAGACTTGTTTATAGGAAGGAGATGAACTCGACGAGTTGTTCATACAACTCGGCGAGTCGGATGAAGGTTCATCCGGGGTTGTTCTAGAAGGAGAACTCGTCGAGTCGTTGCCAAACTCGACGAGTAGAGGCGTGAAGAAGGACAGATGAAAGGATAGGGACTCGACGAGTTGGCGGCCCAACTCGGTGAGTCGGGTGAACTGGAAGTTGACTTTGACCTTGTCTTGGACTTGGTCATGGGTAAAATGGTCATTTTACCCTAGGAATAGATATCAGACTCTGACTAAGTGTTTTTGTGGGGATTATAGCCGGAGGATTTCCGGAGCAGCAGCAGACAGAGATTTCCCCGCGCAGATTATCAGCAGCTACTCGTTCGAGGTGAGTTACCTTCCAGTAGCGGTGGATCTACGGCCACAATGCCGGCCCACCAGTAGGAGTTGTATGTTGGATGATTGTCTTTGTGATATCATCCAGGTTTGCTACTACCTGATATGTTGTATGCTAGCATGATATGTTATATGTGATAGTAGTAGAGTTCGGTTGTTAGGACCAAAGGGCAGGTCAGGCACCCCAGATATGTCTGACAGTATGTGATGATATGTTTATATGATGGCATGATATGATATATGTAATAGCGGTAGTAGGATGGGAATAGTCCCCAAGTTCGGTTGTTAGGACCGAAGGGTAGTTCGGACACCCCAGATATGTCTGATAGTATGTTTATGTTATGATATATGTGATAGTAGCAGTAGGGGGTGGAATAGTCCCCCAAGTTCAGTTGTTTGGACCAACGGAGAGGTCAGCACCCCAGAATGGCTTGACATGGGTAGGTCAGCACCCCAGAATGGCTGTACCGGGTAGGTCGGCACCCCAGAATGGCCGTACCGGGTAGGTCGGGCACCCCATAATTGCCCGGTAGTATGTATGATATATGATCGTATGGTATGTGGTACGATGGGGGAACTCACTAAGCTTTCTGCTTACAGTTTTAGTTTTGGTTTCAGGTACCTCTTCGTCTAAGGGGAAGGAGTCGGCGGTGTAGCAGCGCATCACACACACACATGATTTCCGCATGGAGTATTATGGGATTGTACTCTGATTTATTTTACTTTGACATTATGATTTTCAGACACATTGTTATATTTCTGTTTGCAAATGATATGGCATGGGAAATGTTTTGGTAAACTATGTTGAGAATTACTTAATTAAAAATGAAAAATGTGGGCTTGAAATTTGGGATGTTACATTCTCGGTTTAACATATACTACAACTTTTGTTTATATCACTAAGGCTAAAAAGTCCTCTATCGTAAATTCACTATTTACGTCTCTTGGTGCCGTGCCGGTTTTGACGCGAAACTTCGACGGGTCATAACTTCTTCGTTATAACTCGAATTTCGGCGTTTTTTATATGTACGGAACCCTTGTAACATATACTACCACTTGGTTAAGATTACTCCTTCTAAATAATCTTCCATCAAAAATTCATTTTTGACGCTTATTGTCTTTAAATTGACTAGCCCGAATCTGCGGGCGTTTCAGGTACTTCCGGTACGAAGGGGAAGGGCCTAACGTGATGACACAACATCACCCTCATGATTCCGCACTTATGATTATTTTTACTTTGATGATTTTGGTTATTTTGCATCGTGGTTGACTTTGAGACATGTGATGTATGGAATTAATGATTTTTAAAATGAAAATTTTTTATCACTGTTTTAGGATGTTACATAAATGTTGCACCCCGGTCCGACGAAAGCCCCAAATCTCAAACGTGGTAAAAATCAATGTCAAAACAACTCATACCTGGAAAGGCGGATGTTACATCGGACATCTAGGCTCTAAGCCATCATCCATGCCAAGGCATATGATCTAATCATAAGACCTTCCATAACATAACCAATCACTGCTCTTGCATGATAACACATTCACACACTATCAGTATGCAACTAACCTACCACACAATGGATTGACATGGGTAGGTCAGCACCCCAGAATTGCTCGGCAGTATGTATGCTATATGATCGTATGGTATGTGGTACGATGGGGGAACTCACTAAGCTTTGTGCTTACAGTTTTAGTTTTGGTTTCAGGTACCTCTTCGTCTAAGGGGAAGGAGCCGGCGGTGTAGCAGCACATCACACACACACATGATTTCCGCATGGAGTATTCTGGGATTGTACTCTGATTTATTTTACTATGACATTATGATTTTCAGACACATTGTTATATTTCTGTTTGCAAATGATATGGCATGGGAAATGTTTTGGTAAACTATGTTGAGAATTACTTAATTAAAATTGAAAAATTTGGGCTTGAAATTTGGGATGTTACAAGTTGGTATCAGAGCCCTGGTTTGAGGGATTCAGACACACCCTCGGGAGTGTCTGGACTCAAACCGAGGGATTAAAAGATTTTTACAAAGAAAATGGTTTTCTAAAATCTGAGTCAAAGGGTTTTGAGAAAGAACAAGGTGTGTGATGCGTGCGACCGGCCGAGCTCAAGTAAGTATTCCCCAAAATACCCATACAAGTTTATGTTATGTTTATCAGCTTCAGTAGAACAACATGCTAGAATAGGACTAAGGATCTAGGAATGATGCCTTATGTGCCTGCTTTATGTGTTTCAGCTTATGAGAATTGCATGCTAGTATTGAGTAGACAGTAGTAGGATAGCCTGTTTAGGTTATGCCTGATAGTATGAGCTTAGCATTGTATGCTAGTACAGTTTCCTGCTATGAGGATAGGATTGCTTGAGATCGTTCCCTTTTGTCTGAATGCTGCTTGCTTAGTGCTATGTGGGACTCTGAGTGATGGGAGTTAACTATTAGGTGAATACGTTAAATCACATGTGATCAGGGTTGGATAATCTTAGAGGATTAGATTTGACCCTATTTCGCAGCTCATGTTTGAGTCCTAACCGTTGTAGGGATGAGTCCCTTACTCGAAGGATTATCCGGGCCACGTTGCATGTGATTGTATTCAGGTAATGGCTAATTGGCATTACGAAGAGGCTTTCAACAACTGAGGACTGGTTAGGGTGGAGTCAGAGGTACCCTAGGGTGAGCCTAGGATGGGAATAGCAGAGATCAGTAGTAGTAGAAGGGACTTGGTGAAGTCGAGACAGTCCTTGAGGAAAGTACGGATAGATGTGGAAGGTAGTATGGGCCCGTACTACTGGAAGCAGAGGATCCGTACTCGAATCAAGGAAGGTTGAGACAGAACCGGGAAACTTGGAGAGTGTGTTAAACCTCTCGAGAGTATGTATGATCCTGACATTTATGCGTTTATTTTCAGTATGGTGAGCACGCGACATGGAGCAGGAGGTTCCGGATCAGGATCAGGATCAGGCTTGGGTGCAGGATACGAGTCGGCTGATGACGGGCTGCGCGAGTTCATCGCGTCTGAGATCACGAGAGGCATCCTTGAGTGGACCCCGGTCATTTTCGGGTTGATCAAGGAAGGGATTGTTGAGCTGATGGAGGACCGCCTCCGGGCATTCAGGAGTGACATGGCGTCTAGCCAGACGGGTACGCGCACACTGTCCTTCAAGGACTTCCGAGGGAGCGGTGCGCCGGATTATCACGGGGTGAAGGACCCCATTGCTGCCAGGAGATGGATCGCAGACATTGAGTCTGCGTAGTTGACGAGCTTCTGCCCGGAAGGGTCGAAGGTCCGCTTTGCTGCGGGATGTTTGAGGGATAGAGCTAGAGATCTGTGGGAGTCGGTTGGTGACTCGTTGGGAGCCCCAGCCGTCGAGGCTATGACGTGGTCAGATTTTGTGACCAGATTCAGGGCTGAGTTTGCGCCGGCTGTAGAGCTTCAGCAGCTGGCCAGAGAGTTTTTGGATATGAGGCAGACTACGGAGACTGTGGCGGAGATCACCGCCAAGTTCCGGGATAGAGCATTGTTGGTACCCCCAGTATGCTGGGGATGAGGAGATGCGGAAGACCCGCTACCATGATATGTTGAGGGCTGATATTCGGGAGCATGTCAGCTACTCAGCCTGCCGGACCCTGGAGTCTATGATTGCCAGGGCGCGGGAGAGGGAGCTCGATTTAGAGCACGTCAGGAAGAGGAAAGCAGAGACAGAGCAGGTGACAGGAGTTTCGGGGAAGAAACCCAAAGGATCCGACGTTAGGTCGAAGGGCCAGCCAGGCCAGAGCCGCTGCAGGAAATGCGGAAGGCCGCATGGGGGAGCTTGTAGAGCGGGATCGACCGGCTGCTACAAGTGCGGCAGGACGGAGCACTTTGGCAGGGATTGTACTGCCCCCGCCCCCACAGTGCAGATGTCAGACCTGATTTGCTTCCATTGCAATCAGAGGGGCCATAAGAAGGCCAATTTCCCTAGATTGACAGCAGCGTCAGCAGTGGCGCCGGTTCCAGCGACAGCGCGGGTTGCAGATGGCCGGAAGGCCAAGTCAGAGGCTCCAGTGGTGCAGAGCCGAGCATTTCAGCTGACAGCCGAGGAGGCACGCGCTGCACCCGATGTGGTGACGGGTATGATCTTTTTTCTTATGCTTTTGTTTATGTCGCTGTGATTTTGATATGTTATGTATGTGCTCTGTATAGGATCGTTCCATGTGAACGGTATCCCAGTTCAGGTATTGTTTGATTCGGGCGCTACCCGATCGTTTGTCTCTCTTGCGCATAGCAAGAAGTTTCCTGAGTCGTCGGGCATGTTAGATTGCCCTCTAGAGGTCGAGATTACGGACAACCGGTCGGTGCGAGCATCAGAGGTCTACCGAGATTGCGTCCTGCGGCTGTTTGAGGAGCGTTATCTGGTAGATCTGGTTCCCATACCTTTGCGGGGGAACAAGGTTATTATCGGTATGGATTGGCTAAGCCCCAATGGGGCAGTAATTGACTGTGCGCAGCATTTGGTGCGGATCAGGACCCCAAGTGGGGGAGAGCTGGTGATTCAGGGCGAGAGGCCACAGCGAGGACCAACTTTATGTTCAGCAGCGAGAGCTAGGCGTTACCTTCAGCAGGGTTGCACAGGATTTGTTGTCTATGTTATGGATACCCAGGAGATGGGTAAGGCATCGGTGGGCGATGTGCCCGTGGTACGAGAGTTTGCGGACGTATTCCCCGAGGAGTTGCCTGGGATACCTCCAGAGAGGCAGGTAGAGTTCAGGATCGACCTAGTCCCTGGTGCGGCTCCGATAGCCAAGGCACCGTATCGGTTGGCTCCTCCTGAGATGTAGGAGTTGTCTACACAGCTACAGGAGCTGTTAGATAAGGGATTCATTAGACCGAGCAGTTCACCCTGGGGACCCCCGATTCTGTTTGTGAAGAAGAAGTACGGGTCGCATCGGATGTGTATAGATTATAGGGAGCTGAATAACGTAACGGTGAAGAACTGTTACCCACTCCCGAGGATTGATGACCTCTTTGACCAGCTACAGGGAGCATCTTGGTTCTCCAAGATTGATTTGTGTTCAGGGTATCATCAGATGAGGTTCAGAGAGGAAGATGTGCAGAAGACTGCGTTTCAGACGCGTTATGGTCACTATGAGTTCGTGGTGATGCCTTTCGGGCTCACCAATGCTCCTGCCGTGTTCATGGACCTCATGAACCGCGTGTGCAGACCGATGTTGGATCGGTCTGTGATAGTTTTCATCGATGACATCTTGGTTTATTCCAAGACTCGAGAGCTGCATGAGGAGCACTTGCGAGAGGTTTTGGATACTTTGAGGAGGGAGAGCTTGTATGCTAAGTTCTCCAAGTGTGAGTTTTGGTTGCGCGAGGTGCAATTTCTTGGCCACCTTGTCAACCAGAACGGGATATCAGTTGATCCGGCCAAGGTAGAGGCCGTGATGAGGTGGGAGGTCCCGAGGTCTCCATATGAGATTTAGAGCTTCCTGGGATTGGCATGCTACTATCAGAGATTCATTCAGGACTTCTCCAAGATAGTTGTACCCCTGACCCGGCTGAAGAGGAAGGCCGTGGTCTTTCGTTGGGGGCCTGAGCAGCAGGCTGCGTTTGAGACCTTGAGGCAGAGATTGTGCGAGACGCCAATCTTAGACCTGCCAGAGGGCATGGAGGATTTTGTGGTATATTGTGATGCGTCCATCTTAGGTTTGGGCGCGGTATTGATGCAGAGAGGGCATGTTATAGCTTACTCTTCGAGGCAGCTGAAGCCTCACGAGGCGAATTACCCGACGCACGATTTGGAGCTGGGGGCTGTTGTTTTCTCCCTCAAGATTTGGCGTCATTACCTCTATGGTGTTCGCTGTACCATTTACACGGACCACAAGAGCCTGAGGTATCTCATGGATCAGCCGAATCTGAACATGAGGCAGCGTCGGTGGTTGGACGTGGTAAAGGATTATGATTGCGAGATCCTTTACCACCCGGGGAAGGCCAATGTGGTGGCAGACGCGCTTAGCCGCAAGGCAGTGCCGATCAGGGATATTTGTATGCAGATGACCGTGGTGACTCCGCTGCTGGAGCAGATCTGAGAGGCCCATCAGGAGGTTATGAAGGAGGAACATCGGAAGAGTGAGCGTATTGTGGGTCAGGTTTCCTCCTTCGACTATGATAACCAAGGATTGTTGACCCTTCACCATAGGGTGTGGGTCCCCTATCATGGAGGCATGCGTCAGACGTTGATGGAGGAGGCGCACAAGTCCAGGTTTTCTATCCATCCCGGGGCGACGAAGATGTATAGGGATCTTTGTCTTGACTATTGGTGGCCCTGCATGAAGCGGAATGTGGCATGGTATGTGGAGCGGTGCTTGACCTGCAGGAAGGTCAAGGCCGAGCATCAGAGACCACACGGCTTGATGCAACCGTTAGATATCCCCATGTGGAAATGGGAAGATATTACCATGGATTTCATCACCAAGCTTCCCAAGACTGCACGGGGAGTGGATTCGATTTGGGTGATCGTGGATCAATTGACCAAGAGTGCCCATTTCATACCGATCCATGAGAGCATCTCGGCCGAGAAGTTGGCCGACATCTATATCCGAGAGGTAGTAGCTCGGCACGAAGTGCCAGTTTCAGTGATTTCTGTAACGCCCGTGTTTCTGGGCCAGACATTAATGATGATGTGATAGTCTAGGTTGACCTTTGTAACCCATTTTGAAATAATAGAAGTGTATTATTTGAGTATTGTGTGTTTTGTGCTTAATTGTGTGTCTTAAATGAATTAAGAATAAAAATAAGCGTGAAAATGAAATGTTAGATAAACCCAATATTGATACACGAAAACGTAGTGGTCGTGACGAGGTTTCCGAATATATAAAGAATGTCGAAATCCGAGTTATAACGAAGAAGTTATGACATGTCGAAGTTTCGCGACAGAACCGGCACGACGCTGAATGACGTAAAATATGAATTTAAGATAGAGCGATATTTAGCCTTAGTGATCTAAACGAAAGTCGTAGAATACGTTAAACCGCGAGCATGCATAAAAAGAACGTCTAAATCTGACTTCGTATGAGGAAGTTATCATTTTTCGAAGTTTTGACTTAGCGGTATGCAGCCCGAATACTTGAAATAGAGATCGCGTGATATTTAGTCAAAACTTTCTAAATGAGAATTGAAGATCTCATCGATAGTAGTCCAACGATAAAAAGACAGACGAAAACGGAGTTCAGATGAAGGAGTTATGAATTTCGAACGGAGTTTTCCCGTCCCGGCCTACTAAAAATAATATATTAATAATATATTAAAATTAAAGTCAAAATTATCCAACGGAGTCTAAACAAGAGTTGTAGAGCATAATCTCACATACGCGTCGATATAAAGAACGTCGAAAACGGAATTCGTATGCGAAAGTTATGAATTTCTGAAGTTCGGGGCGCGAAACCCCAAAACTGTCAGAGACCACGACGTGGCATGGGTTATGACGCCTTCTGGAGCATGACAGAGCAAGTGGACAATGACGCATGCAATGACGTTCAAGCCCACGACATGGAAACACTGTCCACGACGTGGAAAATGAAAATTTTGCCCTATAAATAGATTTGAAGGGGCAGCCGGCCAAGATTGCTAATTCACCCTTCTCTCACCCATATTACCTCGATTTACGTGCAAAAAAGTACCCCTGAAGCCCCGGTATCATCCCGAGACCCGAAGCAAGTCCCGAATCCCCGAAGATCCCGAGAAGTGCAATTCCCGAGCCGAAGCTCTGCCAGCGAGAAGCCAATTTTTGTGAAGATCTTCCAGATCTACCGAAGAATACTACTTCTACAAGCCGTAGTGCTGTCCGATCATCTTCTGATCAAGTGAGTGTGTAGTTACTTTCTTCTAACACATAATTTGAAGTATTTGATACGAAATACGTGTTATGTGTATATGTTTATATGTGTGAATGTATATTCACTTTCTTCTATCTCATAGATATGATTTATTCTCTATGAAATACGTGTTATGTGTATGTGTCTCATCTGTTGTTTGGAATACGTATTGAATGAGAATGCTATACAGGTTTTAAACTATGTATAAAAATATATATTTTTTTATCTACTAATATGTTAGGTAGAACATGGGTAGATAGTTGATGTGTGATAAATAGATGAGAGGCCTCGATGTTGTTGTTGTTGATCTAGTTATCCAGCGGAGTATGGATAATGACCACGAACACTTTCTAGACAGTCCTGTGGAACGCTAACAGGCTCATAACCTGTAGGTGTTGTGAACGATGTGTTCACCGGTGTACTCTATCCCCCTCATGGTTGCCTTTAGGACATCTATTATTGAGGAAACCCCTTACAGTAATGTCCGTCCCGATGAAAAATCCTAGATTAGGTCCCTTGAGATAGATGTTGTTTTAGGGACGTAAAGTGAGGATAACGGGAATAGGTAATCGGGTTATTGTTGGTTGGTGAAATTAAATATAATTATTTATTGTGGGTTGAAAACCCTATATGCTCACCAGGCTCCCAAGCCTGACCCACTCAGTTTTGTTGTATTACAGGTAGTGGCGCGAGAGCATAAGTTGGATGACTTATCAAGATCTTTTGATATTAGACCAGTTGTTATATGTAACTGTTGTATGGTCTATCTTTTGTTGTTTATGCTTTTGGTCTGTTTATCGGAACATGACATCCCGAATATTGTTATATAATGAAAATGCATCTCTTGATGAAATGCTTTGATAAACTTTATTTTATCATATTTTGTTTTGGGAACAAATTCCGCAACTCTTTCAAATCAATGGATTTACTCTGAAATTATTTTAAAAGCATAAATTAAAACGGTATTTTCTGGCCGTGATTTTGGGGATGTCACAATTTCCGACAGGGATGTGCGGTTCACTTCCAGGTTTTGGAAGAAGTTTCATGACGAGCTGGGTACTCGTCTGCATTTTAGCACCGCCTTTCACCCGCAGTCAGATGGTCAGAGCGAGCGAACCATCCAGACTCTGGAGGATATGCTGCGGGCGTGTGTGTTAGATTTCGGTGGTAGTTGGGATACTTACCTCCCATTGGCTGAGTTCTCGTACAACAACAGCTACCACGCAAGTATTGACAGTCCTCCCTTCGAGATGTTATACGAGAGGAAGTGCAGGACCCCGATATGTTGGGGTGAGGTTGGCCAGAGAGTCATAGGGAGCACCGAAGTGGTGCTCAAGACGACAGAGAGGATTCAGCAGGTTCGGAGCAGGCTTCAGACTGCTCAGAGTCGGCAGAAAAGTTATGCCGACAAGCGCCGATCAGACCTGGAGTTTCAGGTCGGGGATATGGTTCTTCTGAAGGTGTCGCCATGGAAGGGCGTCATCCGATTCAGGAAGCGGGGCAAGTTGGGTCCCAGGTATATTGGACCGTTCAGGGTTTTATCCCGGGTGGGCAAGGTGGCGTACAGGCTGGACCTGCCAGCCGAACTCAGTCAGATCCACAGCACTTTCCACGTCTCCCAGCTGCAGAAGTGCCTGGTGGACGACTCCGCAGTGGTGCCCTTAAAGGATATTCAGGTCGATGACAGCCTGAATTACATTGAGCGGCCTGTAGCGATCCTCGACCGGAAGTCGAAGGATCTGAGGAACAAGAGGGTCGAGCTGGTGAAGGTGCAATGGCAGCACCGGAAGGGCTCAGAATGGACTTGGGTGCCGGTGGATGAGATGATGGAGCATTACGCAGAACTTTTCCAGGAACAAGCAGCAGACTTCGAGGACGAAGTCTAAAATAAGTGGGGGAGATTTGTAGCACCTGGTTCCTGGTATGTATTTTATTCAAGTATTTTGCGTTTTTGGCCTGGGACTCGGGGAGTTGAAGGCCAAACTCGTCGAGTAGAAACGGATTTGATCCGGGATTTAAATGACGGACTCGTCGAGTCGGCTTCCGGACTCGACGAGTAGACTTTGACTGGACAAAACCCTAATCTAAGGGTTTGCACCCTATTTAAACATCTCATTCAGCCACCCTTCGTCCCTATTGCTTCCAGAAACCCCCCATAGCAAACCCTAACTGTGTGTGTGAAGATCTAAAGGCATTTGTGGTGATTCTTGGTGGTCTTGATCACAAGGAAGAAGGAAGGCCCTAGAGGAATCAACAGAAGACCAAGGGGGTTCAAGTTTGTGCATCATTTGCAGTTCCCAGAAGGTATAAAGTCGATACCTTGCTTGTTCATTTGTTAGATCCCTCTTTGGGGAGATTTAGGGCTTTTATAAGCCATTTTTGGTAACCAACCATGATTACAAACATGGTTGGGGGTTGAGGCTTCGGATCTAGGTCCATGAAGGAGTTACAAGGCAGATAAGGGCTGCTTTTGCACCCATGGAAGCCCCCATGCAACTCAAGAGTCTCTTTTAGAGCCTTTTAGGCTCAAAGTCCCATGCATGCACGTAAAGTACGTAACTTTACGTGCTAGATCGAGTTTAGGGACCTAGATCTATCATTTGGACAATAGTTGTACACCAGAAATCGAAGAAATAAGACTTGGACTGTATCGACTCGGCGAGTCGTTCTTGGGACTCGGCGAGTCCGAGGTTAGACTCCCCTTTTCTGTTATGGGTCAAGGAGACCCAGTGGAGTGCTGGAAAGGTTTTAGAGGGTCCGGAGGAGTAACCCAACGTTTTGGGATAAGCCATAGTCCTGGAGTTCATAGGACTCGGCGAGTACATGAACAGACTCGACGAGTCCAAGGCAATCTCCCAATTCTTGAGGATGAACTCGAATAGTTGTTCATACAACTCGGCGAGTCGGGGACAAGACTTGTTTATAGGAAGGAGATGAACTCGACGAGTTGTTCATACAACTCGGCGAGTCGGATGAAGGTTCATCCGGGGTTGTTTTAGAAGGAGAACTCGTCGAGTCGTTGCCAAACTCGACGAGTAGAGGCGTGAAGAAGGACAGATGAAAGGATAGGGACTCGACGAGTTGGCGGCCTAACTCGGCGAGTCGGGTGAACTGGAAGTTGACTTTGACCTTGTCTTGGACTTGGTCAGGGGTAAAATGGTCATTTTACCCTAGGAATAGATATCAGACTCTGACTAAGTGTTTTTGTGGGGATTATAGCCGGAGGATTTCCGGAGCAGCAGCAGACAAAGATTTCCCCGCGCAGATTATCAGCAGCTACTCGGTCGAGGTGAGTTACCTTCCAGTAGCGGTGGGTCTACGGCCACAATGTCGGCCCACCAGTAGGAGTTGTATGTTGGATGATTGTCTTTGTGATATCATCCAGGTTTGCTACTACCTGATATGTTGTATGCTAGCATGATATGTTATATGTGATAGTAGTAAAGTTCGGTTGTTAGGACCGAAGGACAGGTCAGGCACCCCAGATATGTCTGACAGTATGTGATGATATGTTTATATGCTGGCATGATATGATATATGTAATAGCGGTAGTAGGAGGGGAATAGTCCCCAAGTTCGGTTGTTAGGACCGAAGGGTAGTTCGGACACCCCAGATATGTCTGATAGTATGTTTATGTTATGATATATGTGATAGTAGCACTAGGGGGTGGAATAGTCCCCCAAGTTCGGCTGTTAGGACCAACGGAGAGGTCAGCACCCCAGAATGGCTTGACATGGGTAGGTCAGCACCCCAGAATGGATGTACCGGGTAGGTCGGCACCCCAGAATGGCCGTACCGGGTAGGTCGGGCACCCCATAATTGCCCGGTAGTATGTATGCTATATGATCGTATGGTATGTGGTACGATGGGGGAACTCACTAAGCTTTCTGCTTACAGTTTTAGTTTTGGTTTCAGGTACCTCTTCGTCTAAGGGGAAGGAGTCGGCGGTGTAGCAGCGCATCACACACACACATGATTTCCGCATGGAGTATTCTGGGATTGTACTCTGATTTATTTTACTTTGACATTATGATTTTCAGACACATTGTTATATTTCTGTTTGCAAATGATATGGCATGGGAAATGTTTTGGTAAACTATGTTGAGAATTACTTAATTAAAAATGAAAAATTTGGGCTTGAAATTTGGGATGTTACATTCTCGGTTTAACATATACTACAACTTTTGTTTATATCACTAAGGCTAAAAAGTCCTCTATCGTAAATTCACTATTTACGTCTCTTGGTGCCGTGCCGGTTTTGACGCGAAACTTCGACGGGTCATAACTTCTTCGTTATAACTCGGATTTCGGCGTTCTTTATATGTACGGAACCCTTGTAACATATACTACCACTTGGTTAAGATTAATCCTTCTAAATAATCTTCCATCAAAAATTCATTTTTGACGCTTATTGTCGTTAAATTGACTAGCCCGAATCTACGGGCGTTTCAGGTACTTCCGGTACGAAGGGGAAGGGCCTAACGTGATGACACAACATCACCCTCATGATTCCGCACTTATGATTATTTTTACTTTGATGATTTTGGTTATTTTGCATCGTGGTTGACTTTGAGACATGTGATGTATGGAATTAATGATTTTTAAAATGAAAATTTTTTGTCACTGTTTTGGGATGTTACATAAATGTTGCACCCCGGTCCGACGAAAGCCCCAAATCTGAAATGTGGTAAAAATCAATGTCAAAACAACTCATACCTGGAAAGGCGGATGTTACATCGGACATCTAGGCTCTAAGCCATCATCCATGCCAAGGCATATGATCTAATCATAAGACCTTCCATAACATAACCAATCACTGCTCTTGCATGATAACACATTCACACACTATCAGTATGCAAGCAACCTACCACACAAGGACATATATTGTCACACACAATATAGTAAGAGCACACACGTGAAGCTATCAACTCGAATCTTAATTCCATGCAAATGAAACAGCTAGCATGAATTACCTAATACCAAAAAGAAGCCAAACAACTAATATCTATCAAATTTTCACCAAAAGTCAAACTGGTCAAAAAGGCATCAGTCAAAACTAAAAGCCAATGGTCAACACGTGCCACGTGTCGGGTCCACTAGAAGCCAAAAATAATCGCGGATTGATCTCAACCGACGTGTCGCGTCCAAGGAGTGGACTTGATGCATTCCCATGGCAGACTAACTCCTTCATTAAGCACTTAATCCATAAAAACAAAAGCTATAATCGTCCATAAACCATCAAATGGGGTTCTTAAATGGATAATGTTTCCAACTTCATCCATGCACAAGCCTCTAACAAGCCAACATTAATCCTATATCCAAAATGAGGTCAAAAAGACATAAATCTTCTTGTATTGTTCAAAGAGAGCTCAATTTTACTCTTGTTTCATCCCATTAAATGCATAAATGACCATTTAGCAACTCAAAAGCTTGTAGTTTTCCAAACTCCTAGCAAAGGGGACCATACTTGACCAAAATGCTCTAAAACTCTTCTACGTACTAGATCCATGAACGAAACACATAAATATTTAAACTTTATAACTTACAAAGGTTCAAAATATGATGAGAATGCTGAAACTCTTATGGATCTTGATTTCGTGTCCAGAAACACTTTACTTCTTTAAGATTCACTCTAAAAAGTCACCAAAGCACACAAAATCAAAGGAGACTAGGGTTTTCTCTTTAGGGTTTTTGAGAGAAGGAGGCCACACAAATGAGGAAACCCTAGAAGTTAGAGCATTTAAATAGGGCCCAAACTCTGATACCTAGGGTTTTGGATTGATTGCGACGTCGCGTCATGCCCGCACTTGGACGCGCCGCACCCGACACACACCCAACACGTTGCGCCAGCAATTCGACGTGTCGTGTTCAAGCCCAAATCTCAACACTTTTATATCTTAAAATCAAAACTTGGCAATTAGAACATATTCTGAAAATAGTCTTTACATATTTGGTTAAATACCAATCGACTTGCATGGTCTTAAACATGGGGTATCAAAGCTGATTTATTATTGTTTCTACATTATGCAAAAAATCTGCTCCACTTTAAGCTACCATTACTGCTTCGTCATAATTTTGATTACCTGTTTTTTTTCTCCAAAATGTAGTTCAATGTTTTAGTGTAATTTTAGACTTTGGAAACACATTATTTGGTTATGTATCGACTAATTTACAAGTCCATAAACAAAGAGTATCATCCTTGTTTTTTTTGTATATATATATATATATATATATATATATATATATATATATATATATATATATATAGAACTAGGTTCAAGTATTCTAACTAATTATTGTGCGAATATCGTATGCTATGAGAATTACTAAGAGAATAAGTTGTTTAGCAATGCGAATACATTCAACCTTACAAAAATATCGTCATTTTCATGTATTCTCGCTAATTATTATTTATTTTTGTTCTCACACATCGTTTTTCACTCATTTTCATTCTGACAGAATACGACTCAATAAATTAGGGGTGTGCATGAGGCGGTTTGGTTCGGTTATTGGTTAAAACTGAACCATAACCATTATGATTGGTTAATGCATTTTGGTAGCCATTGGGTATGGTTAATATTGGTTATGGTTAATGGTTTTTATCGGTTAACGGTTTTGGTTAATGGTTAATATTAGTTAACCATATTGTTCAAAATAATATAAATGGCGAAAGTATATTGGCATAAAAAATGAAGATAGAATACCAAGAAGTCCTCGACGCCAATGTTTGTAACCTACCTTATAGTAATAGAATAAAATGTGTACTTTAATACTTAAAGTGAGATAACACATAGTCACATTCAAAATAAAAAACATTCAATAAAAATATAAAACATTAAAAAAAAATTGACATTAATAATTTCATATATTGATAATTGATATTAATATTAAAATAAAGCCAAACATTCATACAAATTCAATACGATTAAATCAAAAACTATAAAATAAAAAAGTCAAACATTCATATTATGTGTTATTGAATAAAAAAAAAGTCAATTACTCATATATATTCAATGTGATTAAGTCAAAAAGTCAAAAACAGTAAATAAAAAACACCAAAAAATTTCAAAAAAAAAAATACATTCTTAATATATCACAGAGTCAAGAAGAACCAAAAACTTGACTTACCTAGAAGTCTTGATTATAAAGTCAAAACAATCTTTTATTAGGATTAACGGTGTGAGAAGCCTTCGATTATGATTATGAGTGTGAATATTAAACTAATTGTGAATAATGTTTACAAATTGTAGAATTAGCCGATTAGGAATTACAACATTAATCAATAATCTAACTCAATGCATGATTGGAAAATTGTGTGTGTCTGCGTGATCAGCCTTTGATGGTTTGATTGCTCGTTCGTCTCCGGATAAGTGAAGATTAATGGATTATATTTTCAAAATTTTAATGGGTCTTAAATAAGTTTGACTATATCATTTTATATATATTCTATAATTTTTATATATTAATATATACAGTTAGCGGTTCGGTTAATAATGGTTCGGTTAACCTATAAAACCATAACCGAACCGTTAGTTATCGGTTAACAAAAATTAGAAACCGAACCAACGGTTTTTAAAACGGTTCGGTTATTATGGTTCGGTTATATCGATTAATTTGGTTTTGGTTCGATTTTTCGGTTATTATGCTCACCCCTACAATAAACATTCTGACAAACATTCTGACAGAAATGAGAATAATAATAATAAGTGTATAATAACCTTACAGACGATTTAATTCGTGAGAATGTGTGTTAATGACAATAATTATGTAAGATTGAACGTATTCGCATTGCTAAACAACTTATTCTCTTAGTAATTCTCATAACATACGATATCCGCACAATAATTAGTTATAATAGAATAACCTAAGCCTATATATATATATATATATATATATATATATATATATATATATATATATATATATATATATATATATATATAATGATAGATCATTCATTTGCAGAAGATCTGAAATCTCTCTTTACTTTTATTCTATACTAAAAAGTTCTGATTTTTAGTTATTTTCGGTTCCAAACTAGGTTTTAAGTTATTTTCGGTTCCATACCAATGAGCCAAGGTTTTTTTTAATAGCTGGTTCAAAAACTAATATAACAGCCCCTGATCTGAAACCGAAACTAAATCTGGTTCGGTCCGGTCTTTAGTTTTAGGATTTGTCACTTTTAGCTTTCAGTTATTTTGGTTTTTGTCCGGTTTGTCCGGTTTCACAACCGAACACACCGTTGTGTCATACAACATCAAAGTTGTTTCTTTAACATTAAGGTTTGACTGACTGTTAATATTCAAGCCAAAAAACAAACAAGGAGAGGAGCTCATCGATCATGATCACATATTATAAAGACAATACATATAAAAGAAAAAGACAAAGCATTTTTTATGTCTATCTTATAACTAAACATGTTATGTAAACATCAAACTCATCCATTGAAATCCATAAAAAATTATGATTTTTTTAAACAATCATTGATAATACAATACAAGCACTCATTAGCCCACTTAACAAGACTTTGTAAGCTCTAATAAAAGTTCAAATATCGGAGAAGACCGAACGAGAATAATATAATACTTTGCAAAATAATAATTAAAACGTCTTTGTATCTTCGTCAAATGGAGAACTACTTTGAAGCAATTTAGATCATCCGCAATACCCATCACTAACCACCATAGTGGTGGGTGACACATCATCATCACATCCTACCACTAAAACCATGGGATACCTACTAGTAACACATGTGGTCAGAGGTCGGAAGTTCAATCACTGCAAAACCCAATCTGGGTGCCTCTTAAACTTGTGCCACATGTGGGGAAATTTTCCCTAGAAACCCCTATGGGGGCTGGGTTTGCCCTGTAAAGGAGCTCGAACCCGGGGTGCTCGTTGAAATATGCGAGTAGGCTTCCGTTTAATCATTTGTCGTTTCCAAAAAACCTACCAGTAACACATCACTCCACATCATTTTTTAAATTAAATTTAATTCAAAAATACAATAAACACACATATATTTTTTAAACTAGGCTTCCATTAAATTAAAAAGATATTACATTAATTAAAAAAAACGACAATCTAAAATAAAATAGAAGAAAACATAAAAAATTCAAACAAAAACAACTATCCTTAATCCTATGTTTTTAAACAGCGTTATTTTATTTTGAGGAATTCTTCAACTTTTGTCAAGCTTTGAGATGTACAAAACGTTTTAGGTTTGTGTTTTCAAATTATCAATGGGTACATTAACCAGATCGATATCGCCTTCGTATACATGGTTTATAACAAAATTGAAAATTCCATTGAACTCGCAACATTTCACAATCATATCGTGTCACTTCAAACATATTTCGTCGGGATTTCAACTTGTAGAGCTCATTAAACCATAGAAGAAGCTTAAAACTTTTCCCAAAAAATCTATAGAGATTTGACTATCTTCATCTTCTGAAACCGACACACATGCTTGTGCTAACTTCTCGTCTTCATCTTCTGACCAATTCATCATTTTGAGAGCCATGGTTTGAAAGAGTAGCACAAATGTGTGAATATGAATAATATGAGAGAAGACTTGTGTGAAAATAAAAAGGTTTATAATGGTATTTATATAGATAGAAATTTAATAAAAAAAGATGCCTAAAGTCACCATTATACATGGTTAAAGGAAAAGTCAAAGAGTAAATGATTTTTATTGAGCGATGTATGTCGTTTTTGGCTTCATGAAACACCATGACCTTGCCTGACCATGAAGGTTTGGGAGGCGGTGTGCACGAATTACGATCGTGATCTCATAGACCACGATTCTTCTCGTGGTAACCATTGCATAAGGCCTTATTATAAGTGATAAAACGAATACAACAAATTCAATCTTTTTGTCAAAGAATTTCAATTTTATTATTATTATTTTTTTATGACTCTATATTTTGACCAAAGAAAAGAAAAGAAAAAAAGGCATCTAGGAATTATGCTTCACTGGATCTAGGGTTTTTGTCCCAAAATTCCCGGTCCATATATAAATACCTCAACTCTTCATCCTGCTAACCCCTCTCACCCAAACTCTACCGGCCGTCATCCCGCTTATTCCGTCCATCTCACCGATCTCCACATACAAAATCTACAGAGATGGCTGTTACTTTCTCCGATCTGCAAACCGAAGCTGGCCTGAAGGCTCTTGAAGCTTTCCTCTCCGGAAAAACTTACATCTCTGGGTCGGTATTGCATAGTAGTTACTCATTAGTCATTACTCAATTCACTCGTATCTTTGTTTTTACCAGATTCAGTATATTGTTTTGTATAATTGTTGTGTTTTCATTCGAATGATTCAGTGATCAAATCACAAAGGATGACGTTAAGGTTTACGCTGCTGTTTTGGATAAACCAAGTGCC
Source organism: Lactuca virosa (assembly GCF_052849685.1). Classification (NCBI taxonomy): domain Eukaryota; kingdom Viridiplantae; phylum Streptophyta; class Magnoliopsida; order Asterales; family Asteraceae; genus Lactuca; species Lactuca virosa. The sequence continues at coordinate 90,948,864 of NC_136426.1, forward strand.
GATCTGTACCCCACTGCTAGTAAGTGGTACGAGTGCGTTGCTTCACAGCTTGCATCAAGGTCTGTTTGAACTCTATTCCGTTTACCGCACCTTTCTTATGCTTCAGCGATTGTTATCGATTGGGTTTAATAGTAATCTAGGCATTCGGTAATTTAACTCAGTAGATAGTCAACCATGATGTAGACGAGTGAATCACGATATAGTTCTATGCTAATAATATAATTTGTCTGTCAATTCCACAGCTACATACGACCTTAATTATGTATATGCAATTAATAAAAGCCACACAATTGAGTTGAGGCTCAAAATTGATAATTTAATGGGGATCAAAGTGGGATTGACATAGCATAGTGAATCCATAGTGGTATGTGTGATCTCCATTGGTACTTATCTTTTACAACTAAATCATGCAGTTTCCCTGGCAAATCTCTTGGGGTGAGAGTCTCTGCTCAAGCTCCATCAGAGGAAGCTGCTCCAGTCAAGGAAGCTCCCAAGGTGTGTTTCACATTCCCTTCTGCTTTCATCTTTTTGATATTTTTCCCAAACTTAATGAGTTTTGATCCATGTGAATGTTTCAGGAAGCTGAAGCTGCAGCTGAAGATGATGATGACCTTGATCTCTTTGCTGATGAGACCGAAGAGGAAAAGAAGGCAGCTGAAGCTAGGGATCAAGCAAAAGCTTCAACAAAGAAGAAAGAGAGTGAGTTTGTTCACCTTTTCTTTGTTTTGTTCTATTTTCTTTTCTCTTTTATCAGCTTTTTAATTCCACGTATAATTTAGGTGGGAAATCATCTGTTCTTATGGATGTAAAGCCATGGGATGATGAGACAGACATGAAGAAGCTTGAGGAGGCTGTTCGAAGTGTTGAACTAGAAGGTCTTCATTGGGGACAATGTATGGTTTATTATAGCAATGTCATTGAAATACAAATAAAGTATAGAAATTCACTGCTAAAAATATAATTGGTGTTGTTGTTTGATGTTTTTTTGTAGCAAAACTTGTGCCAGTTGGTTATGGGATAAAGAAGATGACGATCATGTTGACCATTGTTGATGATCTTGTTTCTGTGGATGATCTGATTGAGGATCGACTTACAGCTGAGCCCATCAATGAGTATGTGCAGAGTTGTGACATTGTTGCATTCAACAAGATCTAAATGCAACCCTACCCACAAGTTTTGGTTTTCTATCATCTTGTTTCATGTTAGTGTTGTATTTCAAACCAATCATACTTCATGCCAAGGATTTTTATTGGAGTTACTAATGACACCACCATTTCCAGTTTTGTTTGCTCTAAATACATGTTGTGTCGCATCCTTCAAGACTAATGGTTTTAGGTATTGGCGATTATAAACATATATTGATTTGTGGTCAGTTAGTTTGTTGATTTTTTGGTTTAGTAAATTAAAATAATAATAGCGTTATGCAAAGTTGATTACACCATCAAAATAGTCATTTTATGAAGTTTTTTTTAAGTAGTGACTAAAGTGAAGTCAATAAAATACAAAGATATATACAATTGAATACAAAAGAGGGGAGAAATGGAAATTTTAAACTTGAGGGAAGGATTGAAGCTATATTAAGGAATGATATTGACTGATTTCTAGTTAAGGATGTAGATCTTAAGAAGAAAATGATTAGTTACTTTCATTTTGTTTAGCGAGACAAGCTTTGTGGGTGAGGGATAGGAGTATGAAGGGAATAGGCGCCAATAGAAGTACAATGAGTGATTTAAAAGAAAATTGAAATTGAGGAAGTAAATATGGCATTATGGAGAATGGGGATGGACAAATCTATAGGGCTAGACCAAATCCATATCATTATGTTGTGTATGAGAGAGTAGGAGGTGTAGTGGCTAACGAATCTCTTTTAAATTATAATAAAGATGACAAGGATGCCAAAAGAATGGAGATATAACATTGAGAGACCGATATATAAGAACAAAACAGATGCTGAAAGGTATAACTATCATGATATTAAGTCGCTTAGTCATGCCATAAACTATGAGAGAGTGTGTTGGAGGCTATGTTACAACAATACTTAAAAAAATCAATTTGACTACATGCCAACGAGGTCGATGAATGGGGCTATCCACCTTCTTGAACGCCTTATGAAAGAAACATAAGGAAAAAAAAATGAGGACCTCCATATTAGGGGTAGCAAGATACTCGTTGGAACCTGGACCGATTGGGAACCATTATGTAATTAAGTTATATTCTCGGTTCATCCATATCCATAAATCCGACTTTCGTTTTTTCGGTTCCTGTTCTGAACTTTAACAACTAGGAGTGATCAAAATTCTCGTTGGAACCGAACTGAACATGACCGATTGGGAACCGAATATGTAATTTTGTTCGGTTCTCAATTTCTCCATATCCATATATTTGGTTTTCTGTTTTTCAGTCCGGTTCTGTAACCGAGCTCACCCCTACTCCATATAGTGTTCATTGATGAAAAAAGGCACATGATAACATATGCTACATAAGATGTTTAGGAGGACCCTATTAGCCACAAGGGTTCCACGGAGTTACGTCAAGGTGTCCTACAAGTCATGTCCTACGGGCCTACAGGTCCTACGGGCCTACAGGTCCTACGGGTCTATGACATATGTCCGAACTACAATTAGCAACATATGGTCTTTCCTAAGCTACACTGACGATCGACTCTTATCATACATAAGTTGGCATCATATGGTCTTTCCTAGGTTACGCCGATGATCGACTCTTAGGATACCCCCATTGGGGGTTTTAAGCAATCCGCTCAACAATTTTTTAAATAAGAAAATAAAAATTAAATAATTAATGGTGAACTAGGCCACCACTACAACCCCAACTCACAATTGCTCACTACATTACTTTTATTTTTTCTTTTATACGTCATTTTATTTTTTATTGATTTGTAATTTATACATTAAATATTATCTCAATAAAATTAGTAATAAATACTAAGTTTTATAAAAAAAATATCTTTAAATAGAGTATAATATCGATATATTTCTTATTTAATTTTAATTTTTTATATATAATAAGTAGTTGTTTTGATTGGATTGCTAAGGGGGTGAAAATTTTGTTGGATTGGGTTGCATAGGCAAATGAAGAAAAATTAATTTTTTAATAGAAAATTTAGATTGGGTTTGGTTTGTGACGGGGATAATCAGCATACATAAGTTGGCAACATATGATTTTTCCTAGGCTACAGTTATGATCAACTCTTAGCCATACATTTTTGTTTTTATTATGGATGAGATCTATCATGATATCAGAGGAAGGGTATCATGGTGTATGTTTTATATGCCGACGACTGTTCTGGTGGCACATAGTACGAATGAGCTGATTATTAGGTTGGATACGAGAGGGCAACAATAAAAAAAAAAAAAAAAAAAGAGGTTACAAATCATCACAATTTATTGATTTAGATAATTTCGATGGGGAGCATAATAATAAAGGAGATGAAGGGCAAAACAAAAAATTAACGATTGTATTCAACATGACAACATATCCCATCAAATTCAGATTTATGTATTTCATCATTTTGGGATCGATTTCGTCACCATCATGGAGTGTACAACTCCATGTTTTTTTTCCCTCAAACTTCCAAACAAATAAAAACCCAAGCATCTTCATTCCTCTTGCTTTATTTCTATAACAAAAACAAATACATCTTCCTTCCTTCACCCCAAGAAAAATCAAAATCAATAGCCCCAGTAATCATTTCTGATTTCATCATCAAACTTCTTCTTCAACTCTGGGTGCTTCTCAAAGTACTCATCAGCAGTCATGGTGCTAAGCTTTCTCTGTCATAATCAAACAATTAAATTCAATTATCAACAAACAAATAACCATTTAAAATGGATGGATTTTAAGTTTAAAATTTTTGCCACATCATCATTGTTTCTTACCTTGAGGTCTTGCACATCAGCAATTTCTTTCTCAAGTCTTTCAGATTCCTTGAGAGATTTCTGCTCTGCTTCTTTCAGTTCCACCAACTGTCATTTCAAGTTTACAAATATATATTATCAGATCAGAATTCAAGAACTAAAATTTAAAAGTATATAGTTTCTTACCAGTGCATCAAACTTGGGTTTGTACTCTGGGGTAGTTTTGTCAACAAACTTTGGGATTTCAACACCTGTAAAGAGGATCATGAATGTAAATTTTGCCTTACCATGGTTTGTATAAAAGTGTATGCATGTTTGTTTGTTGGTAAAGAAAGACTTACTTTCATAATATTCTTTGTAAGAATCAACAATGCGGGATCCAAGCCCTTTCCTGTAGTACTCCCAATCAATAGGTTCTGGCTCCTGAATTAGCCAACAAGAAAAATCATTAATTGATATACTATGAATGCTGATTATAAAGATATTTCATATAATTAAGATGCCAACAGTAGAATTTGAAGTTTCTGGATTAGATGACAACAGTAGAATAGGCGGAAACAAGCACAGAAGAGTCAGGTATTTTTAAGTCTAGAAAAATTATATAAAATGGTCAGTGAGCTTCCATGGGTATGCTTTCCCCTTTTGTATACCTAAATTCTCAAAACCATGTCATATGCATCTTCTCATTTCAATTGCATCTACAGGTTGTATGGAAATTTAAATGCTTTTGACAATCCAATTCAGCAAAGAAATTGCGAGTTCCAAAATTACGATCAATTTATAGCCTACAGAGTCAAAATTATTCATCATATATACACAAATAAACGAAACCTCTCGATGTAAAATCATTACGACAGTGTTACTATTAAAAAAGTACAGATCACAAATCATGATCAATGTAAATAAATAAAAGAACAATATCAGCATCAAACCTAATCTGAATGTTTCGGATTACAGAAACCCTAGTTATCCAATAGAATGCAGATCCGTATCGTTTAACATTTGACATCAATAGATTCAATATAGATAAACACATGCCGTCAATCGATAAGTATATAAAATGATTAGAGAGATTGATTCAATGACCTGGCTAAACTTGGTCTGAAGAGTTGAGTTGACTTCCTCAAAGGCACGGCGGAGTGACGAGAACTCCTTACGAGCCTCATCGGTGACGATCATCTTCGCCATGCCATCCCAATCGATAGATTTTGATGCCTTGAATGCCACATCCACCACCTTCTTCCCTGCACCGCTCATCTTTCTCTGTTTTTTCTCTCTCGGAAATCGAAGCGATGAGTACCTCGGAGCTATAGCAACTGCCAAATCGCAAAGTGAGCCATTTTAGGGTTCGTTTTAGTTTTGGAGGTGTTTGGACGCACGGTTAAAAAATAATTAGTTACGAAACAAAAAATAATGAGCGTAAAATCTTACAGAAAATTAAGGTTGTTAAAAATCGTGAAATCTGGATATATATAGAATATTTTCTAAGACATAATAAAATGAAAGTTTTAAACTTTGTAATTATAATTATATGTAAACATTATAATTTAACATATATTTCTTGAAGAACGACATGTTACTAATTGACTTTATGAAATTACTTTTAAGTAATAAAAGTTCACAAAAGAAAATTCCTATTTTGCAAATAGTATGAATGTCATTTTGATAAAAGATGATGTCGTTTAGTAATATGAGTAGTCATTTGAGTTTAACCGGGTTACAACAAAAGAAATTTTTTTTTTGCAAAATCCATTTTATAAAATGAATTTTTATAAAAATACTCATAATATGATATTTTCGTAATATGACACCTTTTATTTTAATCATTTAACTTTATAAAAAGTAATGATAATAAGAGTAACGATTTAAGTTTAATCGGGTTGCCATAAATCAAGTCCAATGTTCCTTAAGTCCGCACCCATTGACCCATATATGAGACATTTCAATATAGTGAGTTTTGATCATGATTTAATCCAAATCTATAAAAATTATAAGAATTTAGATCTTAATTTTGATTCGTTTATACGTTAACTATTCATATCCGTTAACCATTTTATTAAAAGGGTTGGGTATGGATTATTACCAATATGTTCTATTTATAATCCGTCTTCTATAAATATTATAATTATAGTCTTTAATTTCCTCAATCGCTTATTTTTAAGACAAAATTGCAAAAATGGTCTCTGTGGTATGCAAAATTTTGGGGTTTTAGTCCAAACCCAAGTTTTTTGAATTCATGGTCTTTTTAGAATGGTTTGTATGTGGAATTGGTCTCCGGACTTAACTTCCGTTAACTTGATGCTGTTAACCCCCTCATGTGCCTCTCACATGAGGGTATATTTGTCTTTTTACTTCTAAGGGACCATTTTTGCATTGAAAAAAATATATCATTTAAAAAAAAAAAAAAAGTTAATACCTATTTATTAATTTAAGACAAAATTGCAAAAATGGTCCCTGTGGTATGCATTTTTTTGGGGTTTTGGTCCAAACCACGAGTTTTTTGGTTTCGTGGTCCTTTTGGACTCGTTTGTTTGTGAGAATGGTCCCTGTACTTAACACCCGTTAAAAAGAATCCGTTAACCCCCTCATGTGCCTTGCACGTGAGGGTATTTCTGTCTTTTTACTTATAGGGACCATTTTTGCATACGAATGTCAACGCTTCCTTCTACCTTTTATCCCTCATTTACAATCCCAAACACCCGTCAACTCCCCACCTCCCTCCTTCTTCCTTCTGCTCCATTAAACCTGCAAAAAAACATCCTTCGTTATCCAAAGAACCCAATCGAAGTAAAAGGAGACAAGGTCATACGTTAAAGTCGAAATGGTGTACGTAATGTGGCAGATCAGACCAAAAAATGAAGTTGTCGACGTATCATCCTTATATGGTAAGTTGCTCTGTTTTCTTAAACATTCCTATTTTTCATTTTACCCTTGATTTATACTAAAATCCGCCAAATTTTGACTTTGTTATCATGTACAATTTTGACTTGTAGCGGGTGCACCCACATGGTTTAGTATTAAGCTTCATCATGGTGGGAAGCTTACTAAGTTACCTGATATAAAGTATACTGGAGGTGAAGTGCGTTATGTTGATTATGTGGACATAGATGAGTTTTCTGTACATGAACTTGATGCCATAATGCTTGACCCAGGTTACCCAGACCCACGGATGATTGAATTGACTGATGAATCCCCAGTGATATACTACCATTTCAGGATACCCAATGGTGACTTTCAATTTGGTCTTAGAGCTTTGGGGAATGATCAGGATGTTATCAATCTTTCTAAATTTATTGGAAATAACAAGTTAATTGAGGTGTACACATAACATGGGAAGACAAATCTACTCACTTACTTCATGTCTCCAAATGCAAAGGGTAAAGTTGTCATTGAGGAATTACCAGAAAATGATGATCAAGGGGCTGAATATGAGGCTGAAGTTCATGTAGAATCACCATTGAGAAATATGAATCATGTCAATGATGAGCCAATTGGTGAGTACATGTCTTTGATTCTTTTTGGGAGTAAAAGTGATGCATTCTCACCAGAGTATAGAAGGGGTAGAGTTGGGAATTCAAAAAGAAGGGACGGTTCTTGTAGCAAAAGGCTTAATTTAGAGGATGTTGATGATTTAAAACAGAAGGAAAACACTAATGAGGGTGTTAAGGAGGTTCAGGAGGCTGCAACTGTTGTTGAAGGATGCTACAAGACAATTACTTCAAATATTGCTAATGTAGGGGATGATATGATTGGGGTTCAGGATAATGACCATATTGAAGGATGCTACAACACCCCACCTGTTAATGATGATGAACAATATAATGAGCTTTTTGATAACCTTATGGAAAATTTAATTGGAAGTGATGAGGATGTTGAAGAGTATGAAGGGGATGATGAATCTGAAGAGAATGATGAAGAGTATGAAAAGGATGAAGGTGATGATCAGGATGGGAAACGATCAGAAAATGAAGATAAAGTGGATGACATGGTGGATGAGGAGAACAATATAGAAGATGTTGATGTGGACATGGCAGACTTCTGTCTAAATGTTGAAAGTGATGTTGAAGGAGGATGTATTAATGATGGTCATGAACCTGAAGATATGGAAGTGATCAACAATGAGGAGTTCGAATCATTGGATGAAGGATCAGACCAAGACAGAGAAAGAAGAGCTCTTATAAAAAATTTAGGAAAAGAAAAAAGGTGCAGCCTTGGGTCAGTACATATACAGTCATTCTCAGTGGGACAAAAGTTTAAAAGTAAAAAAGAATTAAAGGAGTTAATTGATGTGTATGCACTAGAAACAAGAAGGAATCTATTCTTTAAAAAAAATGACAATCAAAGGCTTAGGGCACAGTGCAGAGGAGTTGTACCTGTCATCAATAAAGGTCAAGTGAGGACTCAACCTACCACTTCAAAAAGCAAGGGAAAAGAAGTAAAGACACAAAAAGAAACATGTGGTTGGTATATACATGCATCTAGGTCAAACCCCAAATCTAACTGGTTTATAAGGACCTTAAACCAAACTCATACATGCTTACAAACAAGAAAACTCAGAGCTTGTACTGCTTCTTTAATCTGCAAGAAAATCATAGATCAAGTTGAGGCAGATCCGAAGATTCCTTTGAGAGCCATACAAGATCACTTTCAAAAGACCTACCAGGTGGGTATTTCGATGTATAAGGTGTTTAGGGAAAAAGATATGGCAATAAGGCATGTAACTGGGGACTACACAAAACAATTTGAATTATTGAGGGACTATGCTCTTGAACTTCAAGCTACAAACCCAGACACAACAGTCAAAATAGATGTGTGTCCTAATGGCAACCCTGCATCCCCAACAAGGCAGTTTAGAAGGATTTATGTATGCTTGGGTCCACTGAAAAAAGGTTTCAAGGCATGTCTTAGAGACTTAGTAGGTTTGGATGGTGCCTTCATGAAAGGCCCATTCCCTGGTCAAGTTCTTACAGCAGTTGGTCTAGATTCCAACAATGGAATTTATCCCTTGGCCTATGCAATTGTGGAGTCTGAAAACACAGCTAGCTGGAAGTGGTTTTTAGAAAACCTTGGGGATGACTTGGAGCTTGGGAGCAACTCAAACTATACTTTCATAAGTGACAGGCAAAAGGTGAATTGTAGTTCATCAATTGATCAATTTCATTGTGTTTTTTTACCAAGAGATTAATTATAATTATTGTCTGTTGACTCATGTAGGGATTACAAATTGCAGTTGATCAATTGTTTCCCAATGTTGAGCATAGATATTGTATTATACATATTCATGACAATATGAGAAAGAAGTGGGGGCAAACTGAGTACAGGGACCATTTATGGAGGTGTGCATCAGCAACCACCATTCCTGAGTTTGAGCATATGATGAAGGAGTTTAGTGAGTATGATAAGGAGGCATGCCAATGGTTGAAACAGATTCCTCCTGTACATTAGGCAAGGAGTCATTTCTCAGGTAATTGTATATGTTTGCATATGGTAATGATTATGTGTTTCAAGTGTGCATCAGCATTAATTGTATGTTATTGTAATGTGCAGGAAGAGCTGTTTCTGATGTGTTGATTTCAAACATGTGTGAAGTGTTTAATGGGAAGCTAGAGAAAGGCAGGGACAAACCTGTAATTTCATGTTTAGAGTTCATTAGGGAGTATCTAATGAAGAGGATATGCAATGTCATGAAGGCAATGAAGAAGGCTAAAGGTCCACTAACACCTACAACAACAGATATCCTATATGCAAGGAAAAAAGGTGCTTCACAATACATTGCTAGGTGGAATGGGGCAAACAAGTATCAAGTCACTAGAGCATTGCAAGATCAGCATGTGGTGGATGTTAGGAACCAAACATGCACTTGAAGAAAGTGGGAATTAATGGGAATACCTTGCAGGCATGCAATTGCAACTCTGAATGAAATGAGCAAAGACCCTGAGGCTGAGCTTGACATTTACAAGTGGGTACACAAGGTGTATTGGCTAGAGACATGGCAAAAAGCTTATTCATTTAAGGTGGAACCAATTAAAGGGAGACCCATGTGGCCTAAAAGTAATTGTCCAACAAAGTTAATCCCTCCTCCACATCGCACTCAGGTGGGAAGGCCTAAGAAAAAAAGAAGACAAAGTGAGGGTGAAAGGTTAAGCAAAAGGCAGAAGGCAAGTCAAGATGATGGAGTCAATGAGATACAAGGACAAGATTCCCAAGGGCCAACAAATGATGGAGTGCAGAAGCTATTAAGGAAACATATCAGTGTTACTTGTAGCAAATGCAAGAATAAGGGACACAACTCTAGGACCTGTAAAGGGCAAGGTGGGAATCAAGGCAAGAAGTGATTTTGGTTGTTTGTTGTGGTGCAAGGACTATTTAGTTGCTTGTTAAAAACTGTTTGTTTTTTAAAACTTTAGTTATGGTTTGATCATGGGTTATGTATGGTGCACAGACACTTGTATGCTTAATTTGGTAATGATTTTTGGTTCTACTCATGTGGTTAATGAAATGTGCATTTTGGTCAATTTATGACACGTATTTTGGTAATGTACTTTTGTTACATTTTGGTTCTATTTATGTGCTTATATTTGACAATTGATACACATTATGAACACATTTTCACAGTTGAATATCATTTATATCATTAACAACATTGGAATTCATTACAAAAATGATGAAGTCAACTTACAACAAAATTATACCATTTTTATCCCGAATCACTTGATCAACAAAAACCCCCACATTTGTCTAACCCTATCCCTTACATAGACCAAATACTAAAGATAACAATCACAAACATAAACCAGCTTGCACATAAATACATCTTCAGCTTGAAACCTTCATCCTTCAATGCATCACACCTTGCCTCCAACATGTGGTTCCTGCTCAAAAGTCCATTGCATTGTTCCTGTAACATGTTGATACTTCTTACCAGCCCATTACATCTTTCCTCCAACGTATTTATGTCTCTTAGAAGACCAGGTATGATGGTTTTACTCCTAGCACACATTGGCGGGTCAACCCACCCGATAAACCCATAAACAGAATCCTTATTAGGGCAAGCATAAAACCTCCTTCCGGGATTCAGTGGTGTCCAAGACGTTTTCACCAAAGCGAGCTTTCCACAAAAATAAACCACCATTGTTCGATTGCAGGTCAGGAAGGAGAAATGGAAGAAAATAGCCGTTGGGGAAGAACAGTTAAGAACGTTGGGGAAGAAGATTCGTTGGGGAAGAAGCTGGGAATAGAAAATGATATATAAAGAAGGTTTTATACATTCGTATGCAAAAATGGTCCCTATAAGTAAAAAGACAGAAATACCCTCATGTGCAAGGCACACGAGGGGGTTAACGGATTCTTTTTAACGGGTGTTAAGTACAGGGACCATTCTCACAAACAAACCAGTCCAAAAGGACCACGAAGCCAAAAAAGTCGGGGTTTGGACTAAAACCCCAAAAAATTGCATACTACAGGGACCATTTTTGCAGTTTTGTCTTAATTTAATAATTAAAAAATAAAAGATCTCTATCTATCTCTCTCTCTCTCTCTCTCTCTCTCTCTCTCTCCATTTTAGATCAAAACTCGATTTCATATTTAAAAAATGAATTCATGTTCTGGGGAATGGAGAAATGTGCACACAACATAATCATCATCATCTTTCTCGTATCTTCACCCTCCTCTATTGCTAAATCCATCTTTAATTTTAGAAACCCTAACTCCAATTTACCCCACCCCCAAATTTACTCCTGTCACTCTGTACCTCCCGTCCGTCGGTGAGAAGCACTATGGTCCAGTGGTCGCTGAAGATCTTGATCTAAATCTGGAAGATGGTGGTTTCATCTGAAAGCGGAGCAACACTTGGGAAGCTAAAAGGATTTTGTTAGTTGGGGTTCACATCAGACACAACAAGGCGAAAATGGGTTTGGAAGGAAATGACTGCAACGACAACGACGGTGGAAGGAAAGGGTGGTTGTTCGTCGGAGTTCACATCGGAAACAGCAAGGCAAATGTTGCGTTGAAAGGGAAAGGTTGTGGCGACGACAACAGTGGAAGGAAACAGTATGATGTTCCGGTGGTTGCTGGTACTTATCTAGGGCTTGATAGTGTATGAAATTGATGAGGTGAGAAATCTAATGGTCGATTGGTCGTTGGGTGTCCTGTCACAGCTCTAATTTCCAGCTACCTAATGGCTTCCGACAGTGAATGTGGCATCTGATGGTGGTTCAAACGGATGAGAGAAAGAGAGAGGGAAATAAATATACGACTTTCAGTTTTAGTCTAATATGCAGCTACCTCAAAATCTATTTAATTTTTTGATTTACAGCTTGCATCTTGCAGTGGCACACTGTGAAGATCATCGCCTCCTTCCCAGATTTGTTCGCTAAGGGGTTTTTAGATGGTAACTCGAGAATTAGAACCCTAAATTTGAATCTAAACTGAAATTATGTGTGTTTATGTGTATAAATCCCCACAAATGGAATCAGATATTGAGTTTTTGTTTTGTTTTTGTTTTTTCATTTTCGAAATCGATATGTGCATGTGTTTTTGTTTTTGGAGAATGTGTGTGTTCTCATTTCTGGAAATCAATTTGTTTGTGGGTGTTCAACCCCATAAATTTATTTGTATGTCGGTGTTCTTGAATGGCATGTGTGGTATGAATTGATTGATGGTAGTCTGGTCTTGTGTACCAGAAGAACATTAGGGTTCTACTTTGGTGGATGCTATTAGATTTGGTGGATATCGTAGCAGAAAGAGAGAGAGAGAGAGAGAGAGAGAGAGAGAGAGAGAGAGACACACACACACACAGAGAGAGCTTTTTTATTTTTTAATTATTAAAATAATTAAATACGTATTAACTTTTTTTAAAAAGGAATATATTTTTTCAGTGCAAAAATGGTCCCTTAGAAGTGAAAAGACAAATATACCCTCATGTGAGAGGCACGTGAGGGGGTTAACAGCAACAAGTTAACGGAAGTTAAGTCCGAGGACCAATTCCACATACAAACCACTCCAAAAGGACCATGAATCCAAAAAACTCGGGGTTTGGACTAAAACCACAAAAATTTGCATACCACAGGGACCATTTTTGCAATTTTGTCTATTTATAATTCCAAATACAAAGCCCAAAGGCCAAACCATCGAGGGGAGGACCGACTACCAAAGAGGCGAGAACTCGAGCAGTCGTTCTCGTTTTGATTTTCCAGAATACATTAACCACTTTATTATTTATAAATCATCAATCGACAATTTAAAGTTCGAAAAATCATTAATCGCCCCTCAACTTTGCGATTGCAATAGACAATCTTACATCTGCATTCACAAATTGCACCTCAACTCAAGTCACACTACGATGAATCGCTCCTCAAGTTCTCAAGTCTACAATCGATTTTTTTGTAAAACAAACTACTACCCCCCCCCCAATTGAATTTTGACGGTTTTCTAAGACCCCGAGTGCGTTTTGCATGGGCGGATCTATAATAGATCCTGGGATACCCCTCAAAAAATTTCGGTACTAAATTTTTGTTAGAAAAATTTCGTTTTATGCAGTGTATTTATACATAATATTAATATGTTTAGCGAGGTAATAACATAAGTTGTAGTTGGTTCAGATGTTTAAGGCGTTAGGGAATGCTATTGGAGGTTGCAAGTTCAAATCTTCTTTTACACATTTATCTTCTTTTATTTTCTCAGCTGCTTTTATATAGCTTTATACGGATTATAACTATGATGTTGTGAAAATTAATTTAAAGTTTGAGGTCTCAATTTGAAATCTTGGCCCTTTCATGGGTTTACTTAATTTTGTTTATCACTTTTTCAACTTGTTTTTAAAAATTCTAAAATTATCCCACATAGACCATAAATGAAACATAACTCTTATACACCTATTATATAAGCAAAACAAGCTTCTCACATCTCAACCAGTTAAACTTTCGAATGAGTTTGGGTTTAAACCCGAAAGCGAGTTTGAAAAACCGAGAAACCGAAAGCAACGATTTGGGATACCCCTTTACTTTGACTCTGACTCCGCCACTGGCGTTTTGAATTTTTAACTAAAACATAGCAATTTATTTTTGGAGTTTTTCATAATAGGATAGTAGTTATAAATAAATATAGATTGTTGGATTTTTATGCTTTTCTACAATCGATTTTACATGTTTACGACTACAATCAAGTTCTTAATATTTTAAATTGGTCGGGTTGATGAGGTGGATATCTGTTGATTCGGAGGATAAAGATATCTTTTTGATTATTCAAAAGCATTTGGGTAATGGAACATGTTTGGATTAGATTTTGAAACTTGTTAATATGTTTGGATCATGATTGAGTCGCTCCAAGCGAGCTCTATTAAGACGTCTACATATATGAAAGTCTTATATATAAAAAATTGTTTATATCCAATAACAAATTCAAAAATTCTAAATGAGGGATGAACATGTCAAATTTGTTATAAATTTTATTTGATGTATGGTTTTATTACAAAACTGTTAAAAACAATAACGGCTTTTTTTTTTTAATGTTATTTGAGTTTGCTCGAACCAAACTTGTTTAACTGGTCATGGTTTCTTAGACTAGAGGGAGTGGGTGCGGTAGCACCCACATTTTTGCCACCTCAGCTTGCAGCACACCACCCCTTGTGTGCGGTTAAAACTGCACTCCTCCTTTCCACGGCTCTCTACTACCGCACTATTCAATTTATATATATTCTCTCTCTTGCTGGATTCTTTCTCATCTGTGGCTCGTTTAAACATTTTATTGGGCTACAAAACCCACAAATGAAACAAACCAAGGGAATATTTATTTGCTGTTTTAATTTTTTTAATTTGTTTTTTTATTTAATATGTATTATTCCTAGCATATTGAACAAAAGAGGACAAGTATTAAATTTTTAGGGCTTATATTTTTTTGAAGTGATGAAACAAATGGGTTGTAGGATTTTTTTTTTAAGTTTTTATGAAATCTTTTTAATGCGAAACAAATAAGTTTTATTAAATTAAAATAGTTAAAAAAAAACAAAAAAAAGAAAATAAAATAAAAGTGTGGCACCACCCCCTTGGTATGGCAAGAAACCACACTTGTGTGGTAAAAAATGACATGACGCTTATGTGGCGGGGGAGGGAGTGCGGTTTCGGTGACACCACACCCTCCAGCCTTATGAAAAGGTTTTAACTGCTCAAGCTGTTAAGTCGAGATAATAAAGAATAGATAAACAGTTAAATTGAGTTTAAGTTTAACCTAAGGCAATTTAATTGAGCTCGCCTCGATTCATTTTCAGCCTTAAGACGGAATACACCTTTATTTACCCTTATCTACTCTAATAAATGAAGGTTTTTTTGCCACATGTCTTTTTCTCATTCATTTATACACATGTCATTTTCTAGAATTTTTAAATTTTCTATTTTCCATTTGTCATTTTATTGTATTTTTAACTTTATTAAATTAAAATTCCACATTTAACATGTAAGGTAATATATATGTAAGGTATTTATTAGAATTGGTTTATATATGTAATGTATTCAATACATTAAAGTCTCATTAATTTTAATAATTCAAAACTTTTTCTCATTTTTCTTATAAATTCAAAATTTTCAAATTGTTAAAATTTTATATTTAATTTTTTTAAATAAACTCATGTAATACATGAGTCTGACACCTAGTCTTAATATTATAACTAAACACGTACAAATAGAAGTAGAACTATTACATGTACAATAATTTTAATTGATAAAACACAACAGGGCCTTTAAGTGAACCTAAATTTCAAAACATACATGAAATATCACAAAGAAATTAAAATGCAAATAACATATATATGATATGCTAAATTTCAAAACATACATGAAATATCACAAAGAAATTAAAATGCAAATAACATATATATGATATGTACGTTCGAGTTTGTACCCTTCATTTACGAAAGCAAAATCATCACAACTAAAAGGCTAAAACATACACACACCTTCAAAAACCCTAAAAACCAAAATCCAAAACCGAACAAAAGAGAACCTTTTAAATTTCTCTTTCAATTCGAGAGCAACTAAAACTGTATCCAACTAGGTCGTGACTTCTCCATTCGGGTCTCTCCATAGGGTTCATCATTATCCATCCTCTTATTGTTCCTAAAAGCCGCACAAGCAACAACATAGGCAATCACTAGGAGAATCAGAACAACAATGTTAATAATCGAAACCTTCCTCCAACTTTTCCTAAGACTTGCCAACACCCCCGCCTTACACGAGTTACACCCGTAGCATAACTGTTCCTGGTCGTTGCTCCATCTCATGCAGTCACGATTGTTTGCTGCTAACGCTGAGTTAACCGGGTTCCATGTTGTCTCGTTCACGTACACGTACCCACATTCTGTTGGCGGCTTACAGCATCCCGACTGCAATAATTAAACAAAAAGTTTCATTAATAATTATTAATTGAGAAATCAAATATCCTCCTACTTTTCCTTGCTACATATATTTCTACCAATTTAAAATTATGACAAGTGATAAGTTTTATTTTCACAATAATATTTTAAGACACTTGTCACAATTTTAAATGAAAAGTGATTCGTACACAATAGTTTTTTTTTTCATACACAACAGTTCATGTTTTATAGAGTTGTATAATATAACATTTTAAAATATGTATTGTTGTGTATGAAGAAAAATTATTGCGTACAAATTACTTCCTATTTTAAATTGGTAGAATGTGGGTATAAAGGAAATTAGAAAGAAATTTATTTTTTCTTATTATTTATTCGTACACAAGGGGCCAATTTACCAACTAGATCAAAGGAAAATTTTCAAACATCATCCTTATCATTATAAAAGTCCAAAAATTCGTTACTTTAGAATTAAATTTTTGATGATATGGCGAAGTAAAAGTATAATAGAAGAGAAAAAGGCAAGTGGGACTCGAGGGCGTGGCTTGGAAAGGGGAGAATTAAGGTCAGAAGGGAAAATGCAAAGGTAAGTAACAGGGGGCAGTTGAGATTTGGGATCTTTTGACCAAGCAACTAATAAACTATAAATCCACAAAATTAATATTTAATGATTTTGATAAAAAAAAATATGATTTTTGAAAATAATTGATGTATTATGTAATGATTATATTATAGACTTTTAAAATTGAAGAAGTTGGATAGATATGGTCATATGGATACATTTTGGATTGTGCGTGAAATGTGCATGGAAAATGATAAGAGGTGGATGGGAAGTCAAGTCAACTCGTATGCGTGGATGAGATAAGTTTGAATGAATTACAAAAACAGTCCTTAAACTATTTTGGTTTTAATAGCGGTTGGGATTTCATAAATGTTACCAAACTTTTGGGGTCCCATCGGAACTAATGTCAGAAGTTAGGGGGCTTTTCTTGACACTTATTGTTTTGTAACAAAACGAAAAAAATGGTTTTAAAGCTTTGTGATTTTGTTTCGATTTCTTTGTGACCCGACCCGTATGGACCGTTTCTATGGGTTATCCATTGGGAAGTCGGGCTTTGTTGATATAGTGACACCTGAAACGACTTTGTTAGGCCATTTGTGTCACTCTACTGTCTCTCTTCAACACGTGTATTGCATTTCTAAACCTCTATGACCCTACAAATATTAGGTAAATCTGACATAATTTATCAGAAGAATTTTAATGGATTTATTTCATAAAAAGAAAAAAACAAAATACAAAGTGAAGTTGGTTTTTAGTAACAAACAAAAGTATAGACGAATACAGAACTATTACATGAATGTATATTACATTTAAAAAGTGTTCAATGCTTTTAAATTAAATAGTTATATTTATTATAGTCAGTAATTAGAATTATTTCCACATTCTATTACTTATTTACTTATTAGTATTTTTTTTTCAATTATTGTATACATATGTTTGCTACGTGTTATAGGTGTCCTATTCCACGAAATTACACGACAAGTAGTATGGACAATTAAAAAAACTGGCACCAATCATTAATGTACACGACAACGACACGATCGTTTCACACCTAACATTAATCCAATAAATTTACCAATTTATTTTAATTAAATTGTTCATACTCACCTACTCATCTTTGTCTTTCATACTTGTTTCCCGTATATGATAAAATTAAAAATACTGTTGCTACACATATTTAACTAATGTTACATTCTCTTTATCAATATTAAAAAAAGAAACTTCGTTTAGAAAAACCAAAACATCACATAACTTTTAAAAAAATAAACATTAAAATAACTTTCACGTATGTCAAACAATAATGACAGATAATGTATAACTAGACCATGGCTAATAATTAGTTTAAATAGTAATATAGTATGTCCAACGGATAAATATCTATCATTTTTATTTTCTTAAATAATTATAAAAAAATAATTTACTACAACACTAAAAGAAAATGAGTGTTACCTCAATTGGATTGAGCTTTCGCTGGTAATACATATCAGCAGACTCCGGAAACCCACCAACAACCCGACCCGTTTTCGCACACGCATTCGAATCACGGATACAGGAACTGATTTTCCGCCAATAGCTATCACTTGCAACCCGATCCTTAAGCCAACCCGAATAGTCCGGTAGGTAATAGTCCTCGTATTCCCGGTTCAATACGGGTCGACCCGATCCTTTGTCGGTTACCACATAGGCGAATATCACAAACCCGATAAGCAGAGCGATGATGACGAACATCGCCCAGAGGTAAAGGTACATTACAAAAGTATTCCGGTAACACGCGCCGGCGAATCCAGCGAGTGAGACCACCATGATTGCGACTCCGATGACTATTAATGGCCACTGGAGGAAGCTCATGCAATCGGTGTTGTTTGCCCGCGTGCTCAGCCATATTCCGCCACCAAGAATTGGAATTGATAGAAGGAACGTCAGGAAGTTTAACATACCAATCAGATGGTTGCTCGACCTCATGATTTCACTCTGTTCCTCTCTCTCTAGAATCTACAGTTATATGTTTGTTTCTCTCTCTAAAAGTAAAGTGATTTTCAAGCTCTGTGTGTGGTGTGTGTGTTTTGGAGTTTTTTTTATATAAGCGTGTGTTGAATGAGGGGAAGCAAGGAGGGAAGAGTACAAAGATGAAAGTATGAAGCATGTGTATGTGTGACTCTATTTGACGAAATGACGAAAATGGGTTTGGGATGAAAGTGAGAAAAGGAAAGAGAGAGGGTAATTCGTGTAAATCTCTATAAATACAAAACTGCATATATGAAATATCTGCTTTGTCGACAGAGCGAAGGTGGCATGTCAATTGTCATGGGTTCATTTCGTTTAGTTTAATAATTGTTACATTGAATATAAGGATATTCATAAAAATGATTTTTTTTAGTGATTATATAAAAAAAAATTCAAGACTTTGCCCGTTTAATTAAACCACGGTATATGAAATGTGTTATTTTAGACTTGAGACTTGAGAGTTGAGATCCGATAGATACGCGTCTGTTCACGGCTTCATATCGACGAAATAACTGTGAAGCGGCCATCGTCGGATTTTATGGAGGTATGCATCAAAATTAATATCTGCAAGAGATGTTGAATCTGTGTGTGTGTTCGAATATGAGCCAAATGTTCGAAGGAAAAAAAAATACAATTATAGTTGTTCAAAAAAAGAAGATGCGTGTGTTCATGTCATGCTCCTTATCCTTATTTATTTGCAAAATCAAATGTATGGTATACATCACATCCCAGAACTTATTTTTTGGATTCGAATGAGTTTACTGTCCAATATCTTTGAATCCGGACGAGTTTATGGTTTCTACATGTTAGTTTTTAGCATTTAAACGAAAGTTAGTTTTGGATTAGTTTTTTTTTTTTTTTTTCTGGACGGCGACATTAAATATTTAATGGAATTTAAGGTTCAATTGAATTATTTCGAAGACCCAAAAAAGGGTTAAATAGAGTACGAGAGAGTAACCCCAAAACAGAATCGGTAACAAACCACCAAACATAAAGAAAGAATAAAAGCTAAAGATAAGTACTAAATTAAATGAAAATAACGATTTCCAATACTCCTCCTCAAGCTGGAGTGTGGAGGTTACGATTTACGAACACCCAACTTGCCAGCTAGAATTTTAAGACGTTTTCCTCCTCGTGTTTTGTGAAAATACCGGCTAACTGGTCTGTGGTATGGATGCTGACAGTGGAAACATGTTTGGATTCAATCCATTCACAGACGAAACATACCCAATCCAAGTGTTATACTATCACTCCCGCTATGTTGAGTTTATCGAGCATATTTTTCCTTATGACATGAATGCCATCAACTCCTCCACTCTTCCTACCACTGATATCTTTATCACCTCCTCTACTATCCAACCCATACCCAACCCCACTCCACACCGTCCTATTACATCGTTACCTTCACTTAATCCGCCTTCCCAAACCCTCCCTGTCGCTGATATGACACTACCTATGGTTGAGGAAGCTCCCCTTCTCCCTCTTCTCCGAACTCACCCCATCAACCCCCACCACTACCAAATTCAACTCCTCCCAACCTACGGTCCAACCCTTTCCCTCCTCCTAGAAACTGAAAGCAAAACCCAAAATACTTCAATCATCTACTCATTAATTCCACCACCATTTACCCTATCCATTCCACTATTGAGCCCTCCACTCATAATCAGGCTCTTAAGGATCCAAAATGGCGTATTTCCATGGACTTGGAGTTTAATTTTCTTTTACAAAACCAAACATGTGAACTTGTACCATACACATCCCACACACCCATCGGTTGCAAATGGGTATTGTAGCGCTCGCAGATTCGGGCTAGTCAATTTAGAGACGATAAACGTCAAAAATTACTTTTTGATAGAGGATTATTTAGAATAAATAATCTTAACTAAGTTGTAGTATATGTCACAAGGTTTTCGTACATATAAAGAATGCTGAAATCCGAGTTATAACGAAGAAGTTATGACCTGTCGAAGTTTCGCGACAAAATCGGCACGACACCGGGAATCGTAAAAAGTGAGTTTATGATAAAGTACTTTTTAGCCTTAGTGATCTAAAAGAAAGTTGTAGAGTACGCCCACCTTCGTGTGGATATAAAGAACGTAAAAAACGGAGCTCGTATGCAAAAGTTATGACCTTCCGAAGATACAACTGTCTTAGAGCATGACACGTGTCAGAAACTGTCACACCCCCGAACCTGACGGCGGAAACTTCTGGGGCTTGGTGTGACTTTATTTTTTGCAGTATCATCACATAGTATATAATTGAAACATAACATCATCATCATCACACATGTAATATAACAACATTCATTGTTTACATCGAGTATTGTGTTTTGAATATTACATGCCAAAATAGTTAAAGTATGATGAAACAAAGTATAGCAAAATATCCATGAATTCGTTCTGCCCAACCTGCTCAACGGTTTCCTGAGAATACAAGTTAATTTAAAAAGGTCAACATAAAAATGTTGGTGAGCTCATAAGCATGTTTGAGAAAATGATTTGTATAACTTTGTAACCACCAGAAAATCCAATATTTTCTTAAAACAGTTTAGTATGTTTGTGTCCGATCTTGTATTAATGCATGTGTGTTAATGTTTACTAGAATGCAAAAAGAGAATGGAGAGAATGACAAAGAGAATATAAAGAGAATGACCCCAGACAGCCCGATGTTATATGTGAAAGAGAATGATGGTATATCAACCCCCGAGGTTGAGTACCAGCGCGAGTATGTTACCGAGTAATCCAAAGAGAAAAGAGAATGGTTTCCCGTAAATTTTATAACGTTAATTTCTCTAAGCGAGTCGTTAAAACCATACTAGATAATGACAATTTCGTCTGTCTTGGCGTTTTTCGGACGCCGACAGAATAAGATAAGGTTTTTGTCACCCTAGACTGGCCTAGTCTAACTGTAGCGAACAACTCGGGTGTGGGGTGTCATCCCCGTATAGATCTATACACAAACTCCCAATCTCCCTCCAGGAGACTCTGGTTATAACTACAGGCTACGATCGTACACTCAATAGGTGTCAACTGACACGTCTCACTAGATCCTTAATCGAATTTACGCGAAAAGAAACATATAAGGTACATTCCAGGCCCAATGAACATGTAAGTGGACAACAATGGCCCGTTAAGCATGTAAATCATTTCAAGGCTCAAAAGGAATGTGTAGCACCCGGTTCCCGGTACGTATTTAAATTCAAGAAAATATTGCAATTTACTCTGGGACTCGACGAGTTGGAGGCCCAACTCGTCGAGTAGGCTCGACTGTTGATCAGGGGTTTAAGTGACCTACTCGACGAGTCGGAAGACCGACTCGACGAGTAGGAGCTGTATGGACAAAACCCTAATATTTAGGGTTTGCACCCTATTTAAACAACTTAACTCACCTCAAACCAACCTTCATCGTCCCTCTCACTTCCAGAATACCCCAACTCGAAACCCTAGCTTTGTTTGAGTGCTCTCAAGCCATTTTGTGCATCTTTTTGTGTGTTTGAGGTTAGAGAAGGAAAAAGAAGTTTGGGAGTTCAAGTAGAAGCAAGGAGATCCAGAAGTTTTACTCCATTCTCAGCCCATTTGAGGTAAAAAGCTCGAACCTTGGCCATCTATTTCCTAGATCTTGTTTTGGGGCTATTTCTCCACCTTTTCTAAGCTTTTGAGAAGCTATGTTCAGTTTTGCTTGTATATGTGGGTTGTGCTTCAGATCTGGAACCATTGAGGGTTCCCATGGCATAAAGGTGCCAACTTTATGGCCATGGGAGACCCATGCATCATCTAAAACCCATTTTATAGCCTTTTGAGCAAAAAACCCCATGCATGGACATCAAGTTCATAGCTTTACGTATAAAAGGGACCCTAGGAGGTCAGATCTATGATTGGGATACATTAAGTCCCTCTGTAATTGACTGTATAGTTTTGGACAAAGAGGGACTCGGCGAGTCGGGACACTTTTTCCCCCAAAGTGTCTCCTGTAAATGGTTTTGGTTGAGTGGAAGGAACACTCAGCCTGATAGCGATTTGTTTTGGACCTGAAACTCATGGGAATCGACGAGTGGACGAACAGAATCGGCGAGTCCAAGGCAATCTCCCAACTTATGAAGACGGACTCGGCGAGTTCAGGAGGAACTCGGTAAGTCATAGACTGAACATCTTCTCATGAATGAAGATGAACTCGACGAGTTCAGGAACGAACTCGGCGATTCGGTTGAAGATTTGTCCGATGTGTTGTTGAAGGCGAACTCGCTGGGCTCTTGATAGACTAGACGGATAGGGACGGGATTAAGACATTTTATGGTTATGGGGACTCGACGAGTTGGCGGGTCAACCCAGCGAGTCGAGTCAACCAAATGTTGACTTTGACCAGGGTTTGAATTTGAATTTGACTTGGATTTGGAATGACCCTTGTAAGGGTTATGAGTATGCAATAGTAAGCGGAGAAGGTTGTCGTGTAGGGATTGGGGAGTAGTGACGAGTCGACTTCCATACCGAGGATAGTGTAGATACTTCACGACATCGAGGTGAGTTACCTTCCAGTAGCGGTGGGTCTACGGCCACAATGTCGGCCCACCAGTAGTTGTATGTGAGATGATTGTCTTCGTGATATTCATCTAGGTTTGCTACTACCTGATATGTTTATGTGCTAGCATGATATGTTATATGTGATAGTGGTAGCAGGGGAGAATAGTCCCCAAGTTCGGTCGTTAGGACCGAAGGGTAGGTCGGGTACCCCAGAATTGTCTGACAGTATGTTTATGCTATGGTATTATGTGGTAGTAGTAGGAGGTGAAATAGTCCTTGGATGTCGGGTGAAATAGACAGACGGGTAAGTCAAGCACCCCAGAATGGGTTGACCTGGGTAAGTCAAGCACCCCAGAATGGCTTGACCTGGGTAGTCAGGCACCCCAGAATTGCCTGGCAGTATATGTGTGTTATATTATTACGTGGTAGTGGTAGGGGTGAAATAGTCCCCGGTAGTCGGGCGAAATAGACCGACAGGTAAGTCAAGCACCCCATAATGGCTTGACCTGGGTAAGTCAAGCACCCCAGAATGGCTTGACCTGGGTAGTTAGGCACCCCAGAATTGCCTGACAGTATGTTATTGTTGATGGGTTTTATGCATAAAAACAATCCTATGTGCTCATACAAACCCTAATGCTTGGATCTAGGTTTATCTATTGTACATGCAATGAATCCAAGACTTACAAACCCAAATCTAGCATACATAATATCAAAATTAACATATAACATCAGATCTAGATGTTTACCTCTTCAAATAGTAGCTTGAATCTTCTTCTCTTGAGCTTAGAATCATAATTGTAATTCCTCTAATGGATCACAAACACCACACAAGCAAGAAGGCAACTTTGAGAGAGAGGAGGATGCTAATTTTCGGCCTAGGGTTTTTCTCTTGGAACAAGTGGCCGAAAATTGCATGCAAGGGTCTCTATTTATACTATAGGCTGCTAGGGTTTCAGTCTAAACCCTAATGGACAGCTTAATGACCAAGCAGCCCAAGGAACCTTCTGGAATAGGGCCCTTGGACGATAATATGATGATCCTTCATCATAATTTCGTTCCCCCTTAGTCCATTAGGTTTTCCAGCCCAAAACTCAACTATCACACACTTGACAGTTTAAGTCCCTTTATTTAATTAATCTCTTTTAGTCACCAAATTAATTCCTAATTAATTTATGACTAATAGCAATTAAATAAATATGATTTCTCCTTTAATATATTATTCTTATAATATATTAATAAACCATAATATTCTCTCTCTTTCCTTAAATTACCTTGTCAAGTTGCTTTGGTGAAGGCAACCCAAAAGGACCATGCATAACCGGGTCAAGTACATACCAAATATAGTTACGGGCTTAGACACTAATCCAACAGTCTCCCACTTGGATAAGTCTAGTAACTATATCTCACATACGACTTCAGGATCCGGTTAGCAATCGTAGCTCTTATACGCTTCTGTCAACTCTGATCAAAATCCTGTCCTTCAAATAAGGGATCGTATAATCCTCTGTTATAGATATCATGCCGCCAATACTTATTGTCCAGCATTTTGTTTCTCGATCTCTGATTTGTTCGACATAGAATTCAGTTGAACACATCAACCTCATCCTGACCGGGCCCGACACATAAGTCAAACCAAATCATCGAGTGGCCAAGATATCGCTTTTATACTCTTAGAATAAAAGGAACAAAAAACTTCGACTTATATGCTTTTATTATCTACTAGCTAAGTTACACACAATAATACGTTTTATAACATCAAGTTACTGATGCGTTTTCGTATTATCAATGCATAATCAACTAGCAAACAATAACCATATCTCTAGGTTTAAAGATTATATGATATTATCATCTTGCGATCACTTGTGATAACTTTCATGAAGTGATACTAGCAAGTGCGGGTTTATTCCAATGCTCAAAACATATTTCATAAGCACTCATAAACTTTGTAGCAAACCTTTGCTATGTCTAAAACCTTTTAGACAATCTACAAACAAATTTATGACAATCTTCCTTCATATCTACTTCCAACATATGAGCGATTGTGGACTGTTCGAATAATCCTATTATTCAGGAAGTCAAAACATGCAAAATCGAAACAATAGATAAATAATCAACACAAGATAGAAACTTTCTTATAAATAACACACCTTTATTTAATCATCAAATGTTGAATACAAAATTATCCATTACAAGTTTCCTACCTATCTAATCTAAACTAATATCGTCCTTTAACCCAACGCTCCTAGCGTGCTTCAAATGCTTGACCCTACTCAGTCCCTTCGTAAGGGGATCTGCTGGGTTATCTTCTGACGATACCCTCTTCACAACGAGGAGTCCCTCTTCTACCCGATGTCTAATAAAATGGTATTTCCTGTCGATATGTCGAGATCTGCCATGATCCCTTGGTTCCTTGGTCAAGGCAACCGCTCCTTCATTATCACAGAAAATTTTTATGGGCTCTTTTATGGATGGCATAACTCCAAGGTCTCCTATGAAGTTCTTCAACCATATAGCCTCCTTTGACGCCTCGCTTGCCGCAATGTACTCTGATTCGCACGTTGAATCAGCTACGGTCTCTTGCTTGGAACTTTTCCAAGCCACTGCTCCTCCGTTCAGGGTAAAGACCCAGCCTGACTGCGATCGGTAATTATCCTGATCCGTCTGAAAACTAGCGTCACTGTACCCTCGCACCCTTAAGTCATCACTCCCACCGAGGACTAGAAACCATTCCTTGGTCCTTCGTAGGTACTTAAGAATATTCTTGACAACAATCCAATGCGCTCTACCAGGGTTCCCTTGATATCTGCTGACCATGATCAAATCGAAGGCCACATCAGGGCGAGTACAGGTCATAGCGTACATAATCGAGCCAACTGCGGAAGCGTAAGGAACTCGGCTCATATCAGCTATCTCTGTCTCTGTACTCGGGCTCTGAGTCTTACTCAGTTTGGTATTGCATTAGATTGGCAACTCCCCTTTCTTGGAATTTTCCATACTAAAACGTTTTAGTACCTTTTCCAAGTATGTATCCTAACTGAGTCCTATCAGTCTCTTACTTCTGTCTCTCACTATCCTTATTCCCAGAATATACGCAGCCTCTCCGAGGTCCTTCATAGCGAAACACTTCCCAAGCCAGAACTTGACCTCCTGCAAGGTTGGGATGTCGTTTCCTATGAGCAGTATGTCATCGACATACAATACGAGGAAGCTCACTATACTCCCACTGGCCTTGACATACACACATGACTCATCTTCGTTTCGCAGAAAGCCAAACTCTTTGACCTTCTCGTCAAAACAAAGATTCCATCTGCGAGATGCTTGCTTCAATCCATAAATGGATTTCTCAAGCTTGCACACTCTATTTGGATACTTCGCATCGACAAAACCCTCTGGCTGATTCATGTAAACATCCTCAGCCAACTTTCCATTTAGAAAAACGGTTTTTACGTCCATCTGCCAGATTTCATAATCATTAAACGGTCCAATAAACCTTGGTAGTCAGGCACCCAAGAATTGTCTGGCAGTATATGTGTGTTATATTATTACGTGGTAGTGGTAGGGGTGAAATAGTCTCCGGTAGTCGGGCGAAATAGACCAACGGGTAAGTCAAGCACCCCAAAATGGCTTGACCTGGGTAAGTCAAGCTCCCCAGAATGGCTTGACCTGGGTAGTCAGGCACCCCAGAATTGTCTGACAGTATGTTATTGTATGTTGTATGGTATGATGGGGGAACTCACTAAGCTTCGTGCTTACAGTTGTCAGTTTTGTTTCAGGTACCTCTTCAGCGAAGGGGAAGGAGCCGGCGTGGTAGCGGCACATCACACACACGCATGATTTCCGCACTATGAGACTTCTTGGGATTGTACTCTGATTTTTATTACTATGGATGATATGATTTTGAGACACGTTGTTACAATTTTATAAATCGAATTGACGTTGGTGATGTTTTTGGTAAACTATTTTATGAGTTACTTAATTAAAAATGAAATTTTTGGCCTTGAAAATTGGGATGTTACAGAATGAGATTATATATATACCCCGGGCCTAATATATATGAAAAAGGACAACTAAGGCCCATCTAACATATATATTATTTACAGGCCCAATAAGCACGTAAGGAGAATCCAAGGTCCGTCGAGCATGTAAATGGGTCAACAAAGCCCAATAAACATGTAAAGAATATACAAAACCTATCAAGCATATAAATGGGTCACTAAGGCCCAATAAACATGAGAATGACGTAATTAGCCCGTTTATTATTATATTGCTTGTTTTAGCTCAATTATTTACCAAAATGACATAAAGACCCACTTTTTGTAAAAATGACATTCTTGGCCCATTAAGCCGAAAATTTACAGTTAAGGCACATTTTTGGTAAAAATAACATTTTAGGCCCCTTTTAAGAACAAAACTTGCATTTAAGGCCATTTTTTTCTAAAAATAACATTTTTAACTCCCTTTTGTCAAAATATCATTTTTGGCTTGATTTTTATGAAAATGTGCATTCTTGGCCCATTTGTAAATAATTTTATCTTTTTGGCCCAATATCTAACAAATTCATATTTTTAGTTATTCTTAGCAAAAATTTATATTTTTGACAAAACTATGTTGAAAATGACACTTAAGCTCACAAAAGCCCAAAAAGTTACAATTTTGGCCCAAGGCCGTGAGAAGCCTAAATAAAGCCCAATTATGAAATTTTTTGTACATTTTTAGTCCTTGTAGGGTCTCAAATGCCGTAATTAACCATGTTTAGCAAAAATAATCTTTTTTGAACCCCTACTAACCGTGAGTTACATAAATATACCCATTTTTGGTCATTTTGTCACTTTTGGTCCTCTTATGCAATTTTTCTTACTTTTAAGTAACTTGTATGTATTTTAAAACCATTTTCTTGTAAGATAAGTTGAAATGAGTGTTATGTTCTACAAATAGCATCATATTTTAGTATATCTTTAAGTTCATGGAGTTTATAACACATAATCACATATATAACATGAGAAACTCACAAAATCAAGCATACACACATAGATCTACACAAAACAACTTGTATTCTCCCCCAAAACATAGTAAAAACCGAAAATAGGGGGGGTATGAACTCACTTTGGGGTGTTGTTTTCGGTCTTGGATGAAGATTGAGAATGATCTCGGCCCTAGAAGCTTTCTTGATAGGATCCTCGAAAATATGATGATTCTAGGAGTATAACACAAGATTTGTGATGTTTTGATGAAGATCTAAACAAAAGATGGATTTATCCAAGTTAAAAGTGAAGTATCTTACCTAGTATGTAAGTTGGAGGGACCTTCTTGAGCACACACACATCCACGGTTTTAGAGGAGGAAATGAGAGTGATGGTGGTGCTCTATGGCCGAGAAATAGAAGAAGAAGAAGAAGAAGAGAGTGACAAGATATCTCATGGAAACATGAGTTTGTATGGATACTTGTTGTGTATTGCATGGAGATTTGAGATGTAATTGCCTTGTTATTTGTTGGTCATTAGTGAGGTGGCCCTCCCTAATATCCCATTGTTTTTTTTTTAAAGTGGGTCGTGAATGGGGAAGGATGGGGTTCACGGCCCAATTGCAAACGAGAAGATGGGTTCACAGCCCAATGGGTTCACGACCCAATTGAGATGAGGAGATGGGTTCAGGGCCCATCAAGGTTCATGATAAATAAGTGAGTTATTTTAGGCCCAACATGGCCCAATTGCTATGGTTTGACGAATGTGGGCCCAACTAGAGCCCAAATGGGTTTCATTGGCCCAAAAATCATCAAATAGAAGGTTTACTGGCCCATTAGGCCCAATAAGAGGATCCTAGTCCGTACTAAATTCGAACCTGGATATTTAGGGTTTCAGACCCATAGTTAAGTATATGAGATGCATTGTATTAGGTTTTGAACTTCACTCAGGAGTTTTGATTCAAATGGATGATTTTGATTGAGCATAGAGTATGATATCCACTTAGAGTACACGTCTTACAATAGTTGATGTTTACATGAGGACAAAATTTCCTAGCTAAAAATTCTAGTTGTGACAGAAACCCTAATCCGACTGGACTCACGACGTGAGCATGATTTCTCGACGTGATGAGTCAAAACGCCACTTTTCAGGGATAGAATGCAGATGGAAAGTCTACGTTTAAGGCTCACGACGTAAGCATGATTTCTCACGACGTGAGGAGTCAAACGGACACTAATCGAGGCTAGAAAACACCTGGGAAGGCTACGGGATGACTCATGGAAGCTCACGACGTGAGCATGTGAGGCTCACGACGTGACAGAGACAAAATCAGCCTATAAATAGCAAATTCGATCATTTCATTCCTTACACCTAAAACTTTCTTTCTCTCTCTCGTCTGCTGAAGCCGTTTCCCTTCCCAAGCCTGACAACGACGAACCGCTGACCGTTTTTAGTTAGATTCTATCCAATCACGCTACTAATGTGATTGCATAGTTACTTTCATATTACACATAGATATGAAGTATTTTATATAATTTATGTGCTATATGTGCACATTATCTGTATATGAAACATCCCAAAAATATGACCAAAAATTTCGTTTTCACATCATTACTAAAATCATAAACCATCCAAAGTCATAAGTAAAATCATAAATCATGTATCATAAAACATTAGAGTAAACTCCCAGGCTGTGACTGTGGTGTGTGCCATGCGATCATCCCGAGCCCTTTCCCTTGCTAGTGGAAGTACCTGAAACCAAAACTGAAAACTGTAAGCACGAAGCTTAGTGAATTCCCCAAACTACCACATACCATACACATATATCATGCAACTAAGAGATACGGGCCCCGCCCACACTCCACCGACTCTGATATACGGCCCCCGCCCACACTCATCTACTTTGAGATACGGGCCCCGCCCACACTCGAGTACTATGAGATACGGGCCCCGCCCACACTCATCTACTACGAGATACGGGCCCCGCCCACACTCAACCACTAATCCAACATACAAGTATCACACAGACAATAAGTATAGCTAGTTCTAACAGTCAGACATATATCCATAATCAAACTAAACTGTGAGATACGGGCCCCGCCCACACTCAACTACTATCATTTCATACTACGGGCCGGCCTTGGTGCCTTAGACTCGTTCCTACTGAAAGGAAACTCACCTCGTATGACTGACTGCTGTAACTCTGAGTGAGGAATCTCTGTCTGCTGCTCCGGCGACTCTCCGACTATAAATTTCCATAAAGGTACTTAGTCAGAAACTGATAATTGCTCTTAGGGTAAAATGACCATTCTACCCCTGGCTAAAGTCAACATCCTGGTCAAAGTCAACATCCAGTTGACCTGACTCGCCGAGTTGATTCATCAACTCGTCGAGTCCATATTCTTTCATCTGTTTCCAACCCCGACTCTACTCGTCGAGTCTAGCAAGAACTCGACGAGTTCTCCTTTAAACATAACATCGAGACTATCTTCATCTGGCTTGCCGAGTTCGTCCTTGAACTCGTCGAGTTCATCTTCACCATATGAATGTGACTAGTCTGTGACTCGCCGAGTTGTATGAACAACTCGTCGAGTCCGTCTTTATGGGTTGGGAGATTGCCTTGGACTCGCCGAGTGTGTTCACCCACTCGCTGAGTCCCATGGTTTCCAGGTCCATAACTACGTCTATTTCGTTTAGTCATTCTTCTGGACTCGTCTAGATCCCTTCTAAATTTAACTATATCCCTTAAAATTATAGAAGATTGGAGAACCAAACCCCCGACTCGCCGAGTCCCAAGAGCGACTCGTCGAGTCTACTTATGTCCAAGTCCCTAACTCGATTTCTATTGAGCAAAGCTCATCCAAAAGGTAGATCTGGGCTCCTAAGGCCGATATAACACGTAAAGTCACGAACTTTACGTGCATGCATGGGACTTTTAAGCTTGAAGGACCAAAAATGGGGTTTATTACATGCATGGGGTTCCCATGGCCATAGAGATGACACCTTTATGCCATGAAGACCCTCTAAGGTTCCAGATCTAAAGCTTCTACCCTACATTACACCCTAAATTCGAAATGACATGGAAATGCCCTCAAAGATGCCAAGGTTCAATCCCCAAATTAGATCTAACACATAGGAGGTCAAAATAGGGGCTATTTACCTCAAATACACTGGAAATGCAACCAAACTCATAATCCACTGACTTGCTCCTTGATTCACCAAACTTCCCTCCCTTCTTCTAGCTTCAAACCAAGATGCAAAGGCACAATATAGATCAAAGATGCTCACAACTGATTAGGGTTTCGAGGACAGAACTTGGGGGTGATGGAGGCTGGGATGGAAGCCTCATAAGTTGTTTAAATATGGTGCAAACCCTCCAATTTAGGGTTTTACTTGGACAGCTCCTACTCGCCGAGTCGGTCTTCCGACTCGTCGAGTAGGTCACTTAATCCCCCGACCCGGAGTCGATCCTACTCGACGAGTTGAGCCTTCAACTCGCCGAGTTCAAGGGTAAAATATTGTAACACTCATAAAAATTGCACCGATTTAAAACTTTTTAATTCATTCAAAAGCCATTAAGTTATTACAACTTGTTTTCAAAAGAGTTTAAACATCAGAGTATCCCCAGAACCAATCACAAAATCATGAAGTATGAGGAGCGGTACGATCACGCCTTCGCCTTGCCACGATCTCCTGAAGCACCTGAAACAAAACACTGAAACTGTAAGCCCGAAAGCTTAGTGAGTTACCCCCAAAATACCAACCACATATAACCATACTCATATCATATCACAATATAGAACAGTCATGCATATCGAGTCTACAGTGTGACTGGTCCGCCCGCACAGGGCCTTCAGTCCACCCGGTCCACTCTCTGAGTCTAGCCATGTATATCGAGTCTACAGTGTGATTGGTCCGCCCGCACCGGGCCTTCAGTCGGCCTGGTCCACTCTCCGAGCCTCGACACTTCTGGACCGCCCTCTTGGGGCCTTCAGCCTATCCGGACCGCTCGTTGGGCCTTCGGTTTATCTGGTCCGCCCTGGGTATGTTGGCCTACAGCACAAAGCAGGACCCGCCTCAACCCAACCCCAGTCAAACAACCATGTGCACATAAAACAATTAATCACATAACAATCCTTAGCCAAACAAACGAATCTATCAGATCATGCAGCATAACAACATCCTAACCAGGATACCGACCTAACCGGGTCACTAACATAGCATTACCCTATATACCAGGGTACCGAACTTAACCAGGTTACTAACATAACATTACCCTATATACCAGGATACAGATCTAGCTATTCAATAACATATCAAACAAATACCCGGATTCCCATCCGATAAAGGGCCGGCCTTGGTGCCGTAGACCCTGTTGATATAGTGAGGATAACTCACCTTGCAACTGCCGAACCGAATCACGAAAGCACAAACCCGAAGCACTGCCTCCGACTCCAACACCTATAATCATCAATGATCCAATGACATAAATATCCAAAAATTACCATAATACCCCTGAAGGTCAAACTGGTCAAAGTCCACCTTCCTGATTGACCCTACTCGCCAAGTCAACCCATTGACTCGCCGAGTTCCTAAACTCAGGAAACTCTCATAACACGACTCAACTCGCCGAGTCACCCCATGACTCGTCGAGTTCAACAATCTCCGAGTCCTATCCTGTCCAACTCACTGAGTCACCACTCAACTCACTGATCCGAATCTAACCAGAAGAGGTTGGGGGGGTTTGCACTCTGACTCGCCGAGTCCAAGAACGGACTCGCCGGGTCCACGACAATCTTCATCAAACTCTCCGAGTTGTTCTTCCACTCGTCGAGTCCAAGCTCATCATCATATGACTCGTCGAGTTCACCCATGCGACTCGCCGAGTCACTACGCGACTCAATGCCTGAAGCCCTAGCCCAACTCGCCGAGTCATCTCCCAGACTCGTCGAGTTGATACGGGTATTCCCATAATCGAAAGATACAGATCTACTCCTTTGCTCCAAACAATAGATCTGGGTCCCTAGAGTGCCTTAGCAACATAAAGTTGCTACCTTTACGTGCTTCATGTCCCATAATTCCAAAAACCAAGCTAGAAAGGAACTTAACTCATGGGGAATGGCTTTTGTATAGCAATTAGAAGGGCTTTCAGCATATTTGATCTAAATAGAACTCAGATCTGGAGTTTCAGCTCCAGATCTAACTCATGCACCAAGATCTCATCATATTATCTCCAAACAAACCCTAAAACTTCATGAAAGATGGATCTAGAAAGGAGAAGGCCAAGGATAATGATTCATTACCTCCAAAACGACCTCCCACTGAATAATAAGCCGAATCTCCACAAATCTCCTTGATCCAAGCTCCTTGATCTTCAAAATCTCTTCACAAAATCACTTATCTAAGCTCCAAATTGCTTCCAAGGACTCTCACTCACGCTTTTAGGGTTTCTGGATCTCAAAGGGTAGTAAGGGGGCTGAGGGGAGGACATTAAGTCCTTTAAATAGGGTGCAAACCCTAAGATTAGGGTTTTCCTCTTCCAGCACTGACTCGTCGAGTCCAGCCGCCGACCCGGCGAGTCAGGCCACTTATCACATGCTCTTCACACGCTTCGACTCGACGAGTCATAGCTCCAACTCGCCGAGTCCATCCTTCTAATAACACTTTACATCCCTGAACTCTTGCTTCTGAACTTGGGGTGTTACAATTCTCCCCCACTTAAATTAGGCTTCGTCCTCGAAGCCTGCTGCAGCACACAATTCCGGATGATACTCCCACAATGCATCCACTGATCCGACACCGGCCCAGATTCCTTCAAACACTACTATCGAATCCCTATAAAATCCATCTCTTCCCCTACAGGGTCCTGACAACTGCTTCAAGTCGGCCACCGGCTTCTTTTCTCTGATGACAACACTCATCAACTAAGTGCCACCTGATGATACTACCATATTCCCGACTTGCACCCACTTCCGCAGCTTGCGAAAACCGGATACCATAATAGACCACCGGACTCTACCATAGCTCTAAGCTATCTGTTGGATTAATGTCTAAGTCCATAACTATAATTGGTAAGACTTGACCCGACCCGGCATGGTCCATTTGGGTTGCATGGCATCATGCATTTGGATAGACTATAATGAGAGAAATAACACTTAAGGTTGGTTAATATATTATAAGTTCTAATATATTAATAAGGTTATTTAATTAGTATTGATCAAGAATTAATTTGGAATTAATTAAGTGATCAAAAGGAGACTAATTAAATATATGGGTTGATTGTGTAAATCATTCATTCTTATATATGTGGGCTTGTGATCCAAGATTCCTTATGTTGGACTAAGTCCATGGGGTGACCCATGGATACTCCATGGAGGTTAAAATCCATGGAGCATAAGAAATGGGTAAAGTTATGAGTTACATGGTGTAACCCTAATAGCCACCATATAAAAGAATCCCATGGCTCAAGAAATCGTGCACTAATGTGTGAATATGAGGGCTAGACGATTTCAAGGAGTGTTCCATTTCTCTCAAGTCATTCCATGTGCATTTGGTGTTGTGTGAACCATTTGAGGTGTCACACTTGGGGCACTAGGCACTCAAGCTTCATGGAGACAAGCTACATCAAACAAAGGTATGTATTCTATCCATTTGATTACCCAAGTATCAAGTATTGTATGCTAGATAGGGTAATACCTTGGAAAGTTCATAATTGCATGTATAATAGAGAAAACATAGATCCAAGGTATTTAGGGTTGCATGTACACTTAGGAGTGTTAGAATGCTCAAAACCCATCAGTGGTATCAGAGCCAAGGCTTGTTTTCTTGTTATACTTGCAAAATTAGCTGAAAAATCGAATTGTATTAGTTTAAAAGTTATGCTAATTACTTGAAAAAAATTTGATGTGAATTATCTTTGTTCATATGAGTTTATTAGATTAATAGAAAAGTTAATTGATTATGTGTTTTCAATCCATTTTAATCTAAGAGTTGATTCTAAAATGTGTTTTTGTAACTTGTCCTCAAGTTATATGAAAAGTCACATTTAAGTTTCATAAAACTCATAAAACGTTGGCAATGGTTACAAAAATGAAGAGTCTTGTCCTCATTAAATGGTTTTATGACTCCATAACTTGTCCTCAAGTTATGGAGGTTCAAGAGTCACTTCATTAAATGATAAAATGTGTAACCTTAATTAGTTCCATAAGTTACAAAAATAAAGAAAAGTTACATTCTTTTATTAGTTTAAAGTCTTCCATAACTTGTCCTCATGTTATGGAACTTGAAGAGTTTTTTTTTAATTAAAACTACTTTAAACACATAAGTTATGGAATTAATTAGTTTTGAATATTTTCAAAACTTGCCCTCAAGTTTTGGAATTTGTAAAGTTTTCCCCATGAATACTTTAATTCCAAGTTAGCCCTTAGAATTTTAAAAGTTAAAATTCAACCCTTATACTTTATAGTATTATAAGTTAATAATAAATATATGTATAAGAGCAAGTCAGTCTTACCGTTAGTAGACCTCATTCACGAAGCCGGTCTATAAGGGGGGTATAAGGTTACTGCCTATAAAATGGCAGTTTAATGGGTGTCCACTCTCACCCACCGCTTCCTTGACTGGTGGAGGGTCGTTAGCCGAACGGGTAGGACAAGGACTATAATTCTCCATTCATTAAAAGTATTAATGATAAATACTAAGTAACTAAACACTTATAAATTCCCAATCTTAGTTACTTAGGAAAATGTGAATAAGGTGCTAATCCATGAAATTACACTTTGCACTTTGTTTAAACCGTTAGTGGAGCGTGTGTGGTTAACCGGCACACTAACC
Source organism: Lactuca virosa (assembly GCF_052849685.1). Taxonomy (NCBI): domain Eukaryota; kingdom Viridiplantae; phylum Streptophyta; class Magnoliopsida; order Asterales; family Asteraceae; genus Lactuca; species Lactuca virosa. The sequence continues at coordinate 90,984,977 of NC_136426.1, forward strand.
TGGATTTAACAAAGTAGGCAAAGGGTAACATAATATTTATCATAGTATCGGTGGAGCTCGTATGGTTAACCGGCACATCGATTGAGGGGTAAATATTAAGGGTACCAAATATATTTGCATGGTTACTTCACACCTTGTTTTGTGATCCTCGGCATCCCAGTCACAAAACCTGAAGGGCACACTCGAGATTGAAACATGCCATTGAAAAGTTCAATGAATCTCAAAAGATCTAGGAGTTTCAAATCCAATTAAAAACCTAATTACATTATTTCGTTTTTCATGGTGGAAATTGGTAAATCGTCATTTACCTACCTTCAACTATTTTATAACCCGGATTATGGCATCCCTCTTCCAGTTATAAATAGGTTGTTGGATCCTAGCCTTAATATTTCATATTGGGTGTTATATTAAGGACTTTAGATCAACTATCTTGAATATCTCCCAAAAGATGTCTAGTTCAGACATCTATGATCTTCCCAAATCTCTTGGAACTTTACTTCCTCCACTTCCTCCAATTATTCTCCCTAACCCACAAGTTCAAGGTCACTCAAGCCCTAATGGCAAGCAAGGTCTATGTGTGATCACATCTTAGAGATGAAGTCACATATTGACAAGCTGGGAGAGTTGGGTGTCAAAGTCTTGAGAAAGTTGGATGTTCAATCACTTTCTAAGTCACATAGTGAGTTCCTTTGGAACTACTATGAAACAGACTATGACATGAACCTTAATGATCATATCTATTTGCTTGGTGGTGCTGAACCAGCAATGATTTGGAACGATAGTAAAACAAATTTGATTAGAAGATCAACTTCCCAAAAACTTTATGGACAGTGACAATGGTGACACTGGAAATCCAGAAAAAGCATTCTCTTCCCAATGGAAAGGGATTGGCCATAGTCAACCCGGTTGACCAAATGGTAAGGAGAAAGGCTAAGTCTGAGATAGTCCCATTACCAAAGGGTCCATATGTTTATTTTGCCAAAGGAAGGGGCGTTGATTGCAAAGCTGCCAAGTTTACCTAAGGATGTTAAAGTCAATAAGTCTGACTCTACTTCAGGTAGAGCCCATTATCTAACTCTGTTAAGTTTCTATTCTAAGATCCTCATTACATGATGTGACTGGGTCACATGTTGATGTTTTAAGAATCAAAGAATAGAGAGAAAGCTTAAAGGAAGTATATGCTGATTCTGATCGCGTAGGTGGATTTCGATCGCATCATAATTTTGAAGCTGTTACTTAGGAGTTATGATATATTGCTTAGGAATAGATAACAACAAGTTTTTCCGTATGCATTTGCACTATAAGGATAAGTTTTTTCCGCAAAGTTTTGAAATAAAATAAAAGTTTTTAATTTTATATTTATTTTAAATATCCTTACAAGTGGCATTTGTGAAAAATGGTTGTTTATATGATTCCATTGATAGCAATATTTGAAAAAAAATGGACTTGATTCTTTCGTTTGTGGTAGTGTCATAATTTACCAAATAAGGAAAGATTCTCATTCCCAAGGCTTCAGTTGGATAGAAACTTGGAATCATGCAAGTTGAATAGTATGATGAATGAGAACTTTCAAGCATTGGAAAATTAAGACTTGTTCACATGGATGTGTGAGTTAAGTTAAGGACTAAAGGGATCGAGTACACATTCTTGTGCACTGGTCAAGTCCACCACAAAGCTCGTTAAGACTATTCGTCATGATTTACTAAATTTTAGTAAATATGGTTATACTTACAAGTTTAAGTATAATTCTGAAACATTGGAGAAGTCTCAATGTATGGCAGAACGAATGGGAAGAATCAAATTAGGCACACAGATAAAAGTTTCTCAAATCTGAAAAGATGGGAGAGTACTTTAGTATCATGTTTTGTGATCATCTTAATGATTAAAGAACCACATCACAATTGGTCTTCTAAGGACATCTTAGTGCATTCTTATGACTAAGAAGAGGAGTCATGAATTGTTGAAATGGTTAAATCAAGAAGATGAGTCATACTTCGTTTCAAAACAAGTCTTAGAGTCATACTCCAAGACTATAAGTTGAGTGACATATCTTAAAGAAAGGTTTATAACACTTGTCAAATGTAAAAGTAAAAGTGTCCTACTCTTGTACATTTGAAGTTGGTAAGTTGTGATGTTTTGGATTAAACAAAGACCAACTAAGGCCAATTGTGTGAAGTGTTTGTCTTGATAAAGAATCCGCACTATCTCTTGAATATTTGGCAAGATAGTCTTATATGTCAAGAGGACAGTGGGAGTCTTAAAGATCCTAAAAAGAATTTCAAGAACTAATCAAGAATAAAACCTGAGGTTCTTCACTAGCACACGACTTGAGGTTTATAACCTATCATGTTGACATATTCTGTGCCCATTCCAGTTAAAGTTGGCTTTGCATAGGAGTTATGAAAGTTCTCAATTGGTTGCATAACAACTTGGAAGCAATGGCAGGCCCTGTACTGCCAGGTGGCAAGAAGTTAAGATTGCATAAGTTCAGTCCATATGAGTTTGGATTTGTCATTATCCTTGTCTTGTGACTATGGTTTTGACGATTCACATGGATAAGAACACATACACCATAAAATCTAAGGGTCATAAGGTTTCTCTCCGATTCATGAAAATGATGGTGAGGAAACACGTCCACCAAGTAGATTTGAAGCAGATGGCAAAAGGTCTAAACAATTGAGACTATGATTACGGCATCCCTTTTCATAGTTCTGAAATTGTTTAGACACACATGCATGCTATCTAAGGAAAGGTGTATGATTTTGATAAAGTTTTATCAAAGCATCTCGTATCAGAAATCTGAACTTTGGTAAGGAAGTCAATAAAGTATTGATTTCTAGAAGTCCAGCTGATTTCTGAGTACATGTCAAAGCTAGTGGGAGGATAAGTGTTATGCTAATAATCATCATGTTAGTTGGAGCATGATAATTATTGTTAGTGTTGAAAGTTAGCAATGTTAATTATAGAAACCAAAAGTTTCAATTCGTGAGGCTGCAGGGATTGAAAAAGTTGTTTTGCTATAATTAAGGGAGAGGATATACTTCATTTCAGTTCTAAAGGCTTAGATTGAGACCTTAATCATCTTTAGTCAAGAATATATATGTGAATTTCATGTTGGATTGGTTCAACTTAAGGAAATTCTATATATTGCGTTCTCAAAATTCGATTATGATTACGGCATCCCTCTTCATAGTCAAATTTTGAAAACATGGCAAATAAAATTATTGTAGCAAAAGACTGGTCTAGAATCATGTCTTTATGTGAGACATCATGAATCGTGTACCATTTGCTTTGGGTACAGGATCGATTGCATGTGCTATAATATTTGTCATTTCTAAATTTTTTCCAAATGCCCAGAGGCATTAAGAAAGGAAAAGGTCTAGAATTGGATATGACTAAAATGATTAAGCAATTGTCGAGGACAATCTAAGGTTTACCAAAGATTGGTTGCTCAAGGACATTTGGAAGTATACTGTTAATATTGGAAGGACCATATTGACTTATTCTGAAAAAAGAGGCATCTCTTGTTCAAAAGTGATAGTCAAAATGAGAATATGGAGTTGTCTCCATAGGTGGAAGTTATCTGTGTAAGATTAGAAAACTTAATGCAAGAAGCATGTTCAGAGCAATGTACTTTGAATATGAGACTTAGTTTCCATGGAGTGGATCTCCATTGGAATACCTTATAATGACTGTTGACAAGTCTTTGTGACTTTGTACATATTCATTACAATTGGTCAGTGCATATAAGTTTAAAATCTAAACAAATTTCGATAAATTATAGGAATTTGGAATTCTTACATTTTTTGATAAGGATTTGGGAGTGTGAAAAGAGAATCATTGAAAGTATGTTCAATCGATATAGTTCACAAAGTAAGGATCATAGACAAACATAGAGTGCATACTTGGTGTATGGCAAAGCTATTGTTTAAGAAAAACATAGTGTACATGCTTGGAGCATGGGACAACTAGTGTTTTTAATTCAAGTATAAAGTTGACAAAACCGAAACAATGAATAATGAGTAATCAGTATGGTGATAAATAAAAGTGTTTATTTATATTCATAGGGTTTGATACCATATTTGATTCATTTATTCTTGTGTTTCACTTTGCATGTTTTGACTTCCAGAATAACTAAGTCGCTCTTCCTAAATGATTAAGTTATTCAAACCATCCACAGTCGGTCATATGTTGGAAGTAGATATGAATCAAGACTGTCATGGGTTGGTTTGTAGAGGTCCAAGTTGGTGGACAAAGTGGTGCTACAACACTCATGAGTGCTCATAAGTTCTGAGTATTGGATTCAACCCGCGCTCATTTGAATCACTTCATGGATTTTATCACGAGTGATCATGAGACGATAATATCTTATATTCTTCAAACCTAGAGATATGAGTTGTTACTATGAGTTGGTTGTACATTGATTGCACGAAAACGCATTCGGTAACTCGATGTTATAAAACGTGCCTTTGTGTATGATTCAACAAGTAGTAGAACAAGCCATATGAGTCGAAGTTTATCCATTCCTTTTACCTTCGGGATAAAAGCGATATCTGTGGGCCCCTCGATGATTTAAAGATGATACATGTGAGTGCTTGGCCAAGCCAGGACTGATTTGATTTGTTCAATCAGTCAGTCATCATGAATCGGAAATCGGGAAACAACAAATGGACAGAGAGAATGATTGATAATCCATGTCTCAGTCCATATGATATCTAGAATGGAGGAATATATGATCCCTTATCTAATGGACAAGTCATTGACAAAGGTCAGAGTTCATCGACAAGGTCAGAGTTCGACAGAAGCTTTTGAGAGCTACGATTGCTGATCGGTTCCTGAAGTCATACACAATAATAGTTTTAGACTTATCCAAGTGGGAGACTGTTGGATTAATGTCTAAGTCCATAACTATAATTGGTAAGACTTGACCCGACCCGTCATGGTCCATTTGGGTTGCATGGCATCATGCATTTGGATAGACTATAATGAGAGAAATAACACTTAAGGTTGGTTAATATATTATAAGTTCTAATATATTAATAAGGTTATTTAATTAGTATTGATCAAGAATTAATTTGGAATTAATTAAGTGATCAAAAGGAGACTAATTAAATATATGGGTTGATTGTGTAAATCATTCATTTTTATATATGTGGGCTTGTGATCCAAGATTCCTTATGTTGGACTAAGTCCATGGGGTGACCCATGGATACTCCATGGAGGTTAAAATCCATGGAGCATAAGGAATGGGTAAAGTTATGAGTTACATGGTGTAACCCTAATAGCCACCATATAAAAGAATCCCATGGCTCAAGAAATCGTGCACTAATGTGTGAATATGAGGGCTAGACGATTTCAAGGAGTGTTCCGTTTCTCTCAAGTCATTCCATGTGCATTTGGTGTTGTGTGAACCATTTGAGGTGTCACACTTGGGGCACTAGGCACTCAAGCTTCATGGAGACAAGCTACATCAAACAAAGGTATGTATTCTATCCATTTGATTACCCAAGTATCAAGTATTGTATGCTAGATAGGGTAATACCTTGGAAAGTTCATAATTGCATATATAATAGAGAAAACATAGATCCAAGGTATTTAGGGTTGCATGTACACTTAGGAGTGTTAGAATGCTCAGAACCCATCACTATCATCCTTTTGTCAAAACTGACGACAACCCGGGTGCGCGCAATATTGGAACTCATCCAGTTCTCCTTCCGAAACTAATCCCTTCTATGTGTTAAGATAACACATCCTTCAACGTCCAAAAAACTCTCATGGACAACCAGCTAAATCACATAAACACCCATACCTGGCCCCAACAGCCTCAGGCTGGAATTCCAGGTACATCTACGACGGGTCCAGCCATCCCTCGGATGTAACACCACCGCATACATAACTCATGACTACAACCATACTTGGATCCCAAGGATCTACCCTTGCATCACTTCCGAACTCCTCTGATTCGACATCAGCGCTAATCATTTCACAACCTCAACGGACACCCAACCCGGATGTGCTTCCATACAACTGGTACAATCTCAGTGCTCACTATCAATAACTGAAATACTTCCGATCATCCATTTACACTACTGCTTTCCCTTCAGATGACCAACACTCCTTCCCGGAGCCACATACCTTTCCCTTCCATTCTTCAAGGAAGTCTACTCAATGACCTTTACCACATCAACAAGTGTCATGGTGCTAAAACTCCACTTTACACCACCCATGTAGAGCAACTGCTACTCCCTAACTCCCATATACTCCGAATCCGATCACACAGCCAATGAAGCCCATACACGACCTTTAGCTAACTCCATCATCATGATTAATACTTGGGGCCAGACCTTATCGATTGCTATATCACGGCGACATACTCACTCATTCTCCGCATACAGGTCTACTAACACATATAGAGTCTTCAGCATGACTGGACCGCCTTACCAGGCCTTCAGCCTATCTGGACCACTCTCAGAACCTTCAGCATGTCTGGACCGCCCTTCTGGGCCTTCAGCCTGTCTGGACCGTTCTTCGAGCCTTCGGCTTGACTGGTACGCCCACCGGCCTTCAGTCTATCCGGACCGCTCGAAAACTGTTGCACATCACCCTGAACCATTCTTTCCGGGAATCTCTCCCATGCAGTCTGTTCTAGCCCTCCAGGGGTTCCGAACTCCAGATCCGTTCTATGAATTTTTACCCCGGCCCAATCCCAAACCTCATGTCGATCAACTACCTTACCTGAAACCATGGTCTGTTCCCTGCCCCATGTGTCTATCACCTGTTCTAACCAGTTCACATTCTCGGCTAAAAATACTGCTGAGTCCAAACAGCTAACCATCCCTGGATGCTTGCTGATTCACCTGAGAATTTTCCAATTCTCCCCACTTAGTGCACCAACTACTAATTACCAATGGAAAAACCGGCATGACTCGACCGACCCCATTTGGTATCGACCCCTTCTCCATGAGCTGATTCCCTCTGGAGTGAGCAACCTCCACAGAACAACTGTCCCGTCATCGCACATCCCGAACTCTAAGGAAGTTCAAATCTTAACTGAACACTTCTCACATCGCAGTTGCTATTCCTAGCAGCGAGATCATATATCTTATCTTCCGACCATGAATCCTCCTGGACGCTAACCAACTACAACTCCTAACTACTAAGATCCTCAATCATACTACGAATCATGCGGAAAAAGGCAGACATGTTTACAATACCACACAAATAACAAGATAACAAGATGGAAACATACCCGCAGCTGCATCTGGCTCTGCCCTGACCTCCTCTGCTATAAGCTGGAAAACGCGTCCCTGAGCCCTCGGAAGCTCCGCTCCACCCTGACCCCCGCCCGTAATCCTCAAATTGGCCGGTGTTGGAGCCTGCACCGGTCTTGCAACAAGCTGTGGACAGTTTGCCCTCAAGTGCCCAACCTGATGGCAATGATAACAAATCCTCATATCCTAAACTGGGGTCGACTGACGACAATCCCTCGCATAATGCCCCTCTCTCCCGCACTTGCGACACGCACCACCGGATCTGCAAACTCCAGCATGACCCTTCCCACACTTCTCACAAGTGTGGCTGCTCTGACCCCCAATCCTAGAGTCGACGGTTTTGGACCGTTTCGGCGCCGGCTGCGACTACACCGGGCCCTGCCTCTGCTCTCGCAACTGCAACTCAATCTCCAACTCACGCCGCCTGGCGGCCTCCTGCAACTCTAACAAGGTATCACATCTCTGCGTGGACACAAACTGCCGAATATCCCTCTTGAGCATACTCAGATATCGGGACATCTGAGCCTGCTCCGAAGCAAACTCCGGGCAAAACATCGCCCTCTCAGTGAACATCCTGGTGATCTCCGTCACCGACTCTGAATCCTGCTTTAGCTCCAAGAACTCCTGAGCCAACCTCTCTCTCTCAACCCGCGGAACATAACGAGTACTGAACATTTCCCAGAACTAATCCCACGTAACTGCAGCCCGCTGCGTATCATAATAAGATCCCGTAGTCAACCTCCACCAATCCTTCGCTCCGAGCCTCAAAAGGTTCAGAGCACACCTCACCCTCTGATCCGCAGGGCATGAACACGTGAAGAAACAACCCTCCACGTCTGACAACCATCTCATAGCAATGATAGCATCCTGAACTCCATCAAAGGTAGGGGGCTTCGTATTATCGAAGTCCCGATACTAAAAACCTCAACCGGTTCCTCCCCCTGCCGCTGCTACAGCCGCTGTAGCAGCTGCGGCAACCGTCTCCGCAAGAGCTGCATAGCGCTCATCAAAGTACTTAATCATGGAGGTCTTGATCGACCCAAACATCTCTGGCAACTCAGCCCGGAACACGGCAGCAACCTCATCATTCAGGATCTCACGAATCATGGCATCCAACTCATCCGTACTCATCTGACCAATGACCTCGGGTGGTACTGGTCCATCCTGACCACCCTCTCCTGATCCCGATCCCGAACCGGATCCTGCCCCGAAACGTCTCGTTATCGCCATACTGTAAAACACCAAGAAGACCCTTAGACACTTCACATACCCGCCCGGGGAACTAGCTTATAACCGACACCCTAGAGAGTTGTGACTTCCTTGATACGCGTATGGGTCATGTGCTTTCAGTAGTACGGGCCCATACTACCTTCCACACCAACCCATATTTGTCTCAAGTATCACCACAACACTCTAACCATATACACACACACGGCGAGCGCTCAATCCTCACTCCTAGAGGAAAGCTTAATATCTCATATAAGGAAAACCCTAGGCTAGTAGGCATCACATAATCAGGCAATTCTATCATGCAATTCCTGAAGATCCCTAGCCTAGTACTAGCATGTTGTTCTAACATATCACATAATCAAAATAACTTGTATGGTATTTTGGGGTCTACTTACTGGCTCTGGCTGATCGTACCCTCTACATCCTCCTTTACTTATTTCGAAAACCTTTTGAAAACCATTTTGAAAATCCCTCCTTGATTTGAGACTGGATTCACACGAATGTTCCTCCAATTCACTCAAACCAAGGCTCTGATACCAACTTGTAACACTTATAAAAATTGCACCGATTTAAAACTTTTTAATTCACTCAAAAGCCATTAAGTTATTACAACTTTGTGACATCCCCAAAATCACGGCCAGAAAAGACCGGTTTCATTTATGCTTTTAAATAAAATCAGAGTAATCCTTTGATTAAAAGAGTTGCGGAATTTGTTCCCAAAACAAAATATGATAAGAATTTATCAAAGCATTTCATAAAGAAATGTATTTTTCATTATATAACAAAATCTCGGGATGTCATGTTCCGATACAGACCAAAAGCATAAACAATACAAAATAGACCTTGCAACAATTACATATAACAACAGGTCTATAATCCAAAAATATCTTGACAATGTCATCCAACTTATGCCCTTGCGCCACTACCTGTAATACAAAGAAACTGAGTGGGTCAGGCTTGGGAGCCTGGTGAGCATATAGGGTTTTCGACTCACAATAAATAATTATATTTAATTTCACCAACCAACAATAACCCGATTACCCATTCCCGTTATCCTCACTTTATGTCCCTAAAACAACAACTATTACAAGGGACCTAATCTAGGATTTTCATCGGGACGGACATTACTGCAAAGGGGCTTCCTTAGCAATAGATGTCCTAAAGGCAACCATGAGGGGGATAGAGTACACCGGTGAACACATCGTTCACAACACCTACAGGTTATGAGCCTGCTAGTGTTCCACTGGACCGTCTAGAAAGAGTCCGTGGTCGTCATCCATACTCTGCTAGATGATTAGATCAACAACAACATCGAGGCCTCTCATCATTTTATTTCTTCACACACCAACTGTCTACCCATGTTCTACCCAACATATCGGTAGATAAAATATATACATGTATATACAGCTTAAAGCATGTACAAAACATTCATTCAACAAATAGTTCAAATAAACAAATAATATATAAACATGTAGCACGTATTTTATAAGGAATACTTCATATCTATGTGTTAGAAGAAAACGAATATACACTCACTTGGTAAAACAATGATCGGACAGCACCTCGTCTCTTAAAATAAACTTTTCCGATAAAACCGGGATGTTTTTCTTGAAAACCGGGCTTCTCGCGGGCAGAGTTTCGGCTCGCAAACTTTACTTCTCGGGATCTTCGGGGCTTCGGAACTTGCTTCGGGGCTCGAGAATGATACCGGGGCTTCGGGATAATTCTGGCACGAAAAATGAGACAAAACGGGAGAGAGAGAATAGAAAAGGAGCAAAATGGTCGGCTGCCCTCGCATCCTTTATATAGGGGCAGAAGCCTCGCATTACGTTGGGCGTAATGCTCAGTACGCGGGGCGTACGCTTTGGAAATCGTCACTGCATGCGTCATCGGAGCACTCGAGTGCGAGGCGGGTCACGCTTCGGTGTACGCTGGGCGTACTCAACTACGCTGGGCGTAGTTCGGATAAGATCAGCGACTCCTTCGGATATCCATCCAATTTAAAGATTAAATAATAAATATTAATTATTTAAAAACTTCAGAAATTCATATCTTCTTTATACGAAATCCGTTTTTGACGTTCTTTATATCCACACGTAGGTGAGATTATGCTCTACAACTTTCATTTAGACTCCATCGGCTAATTTTGAATTTATTTTTAGTAGGCCGGGACAGGAAAACTTCGTTATAAAATCATAACTTCTTCATCCGACGTCCGTTTTCGTCTGTATTTTTACCGTTGCACTACTAATGACGAGATCTTCGATTCTCGTTTAGATTGTTTCGGTAGAAACCACTCGATCTCATATTCGAACTTCGGGCTGCATACTGCTAAGCTGAAACTTAGAAAAATCATAACTTCCTCATACGAAGTCAGATTTGGGCATTCTTTTCATGCACGCTCTCGGTTTAACGTATTCTATGACTTTCGTTTAGATCACTATGGCTAAAAGTCACTCTATCGCAATTTCACATTTTACGTCACGCAGCATCGTGCCGGTTCTGTAGCGAAACTTCGACAGGTCATAACTCCTTCGTTATAACTCGGATTTCAGGATTCTATATATATTTGGAAACCTCGTTACGACCACTACCACATTCTTCATAGATATCGAGCTTATCTAATATTTTATTTCTACGCCTATTTTTATTCTTAATTCAATTAAGACACACAATTAAGCATAAAACACATAATACTCAAATAACACATTCTTATTATTTCAAAATGAGTTACAAAGGTTAACCTAGACTATTACAACAACATTAATGCTTAGCCCAGAAACACGGGAGTTACAACTCTCCCCACCTTAGAATGATTCCGTCCCCAGAATCACACATCAACAAACAAATGCGGATAGCGACTCATCATGTCACTCTCCGTTTCCTAGGTGAGATTTGGCCCATTCGCATGTTTCCAACGGACAAGCACTAATTTGACCATCATACGTCGTAACTTCTTAGTCTTTCGGTCAACGATTGCCTCCGGTTCTTCAACTAACCTTTTGCTCTCATCAATTCTCAACTCCGAAAGTGGAATCATGTCGGGAACTTCTCCCGTGAACTTCCTCAAATAACACACATGAAAAGTGTTATGAATTCCACTCAGTTCTTCTGGTAGTTCGAGCTTGTATGCTTGATTCCCAATCCTCTGAAGAACTTTAAACGGTCCAATAAACCTTGGACTTAACTTTCCCCTTTTTCCAAACCTTATAAGTCCCTTCCATGGCGAGACTTTAAGCAAAACCGAATCTCCAACTTCAAAGGTCATCGGTCTTCTTTTCTTGTCAGCATAGCTCTTTTGACGATCCTGAGCTGCTAACATTCTCTCCTTAATTATTTTCAACTTTTCAGCAGTTTGATGGACTATCTCCGGCCCCATAAACTGCTTTTCCCCAGCCTCAAGCCAACAAGATGGCGTACGACACTTTTGTCCGTACAAAGCTTGATAAGGTGCCATCTTAATGCTCGAGTGGAAACTATTATTGTAGGAAAATTCTACCAAAGGTAAATGTTCGTCCCAGTTACCTTGGAATTCCAGGGTACATGCTCTCAACATATCTTCAAGTGTTTGTATCGTCCGTTCGCTCTGACCATCAGTCTGTGGATGGTAAGCTGTACTCAAACACAACTTGGTACCCAACTCCTCTTGTAGACTTCTCCAAAATCTTGAGGTGAAACGGCTGTCACGATCTGATACAATCGTTAACGGAACACCGTGAAGCCTCACAATTTCCTTCACGTAAGAATTCGCGAGCTTATCCATAGACCATTTTTCATTGGCTGCTATGAAATGCGCACTCTTAGTGAAGCGATCAACGACTACCCAAATCATGTCGTGACCATTCTTTGTTCTGGGAAGTTTAGTGACAAAATCCATAGCAATGTCTTCCCACTTACCCATAGGCACAGGTAAAGGTTCTAAACTCCCGTATGGTTTCTGATGTTGTGCCTTGACTCTCGCACAGGTCACACACTCCGCTACATACTTCGCAATGTCGAGCTTCATCGTCGGCCACCAGTAATAGGGTTTTAGGTCCCTATACATTTTAGTGCTGCCAGGATGAATTGAGTACATGGTTTTGTGAGCTTCTTCCATCAGAAGATCTCTTATTCCTCCTGACTTAGATATCCAAATACGACCTTGGAATACCTTCAGTCCATGACCGTTTGTACCAAACACCAATGTTTTGCCCAAACGTTCCTCTTTTCGGTCATTCTTTTCAGAAGCTTCTTCTTGAGCCTTCTTTATACTCTCCACAATTGTTGAGACAACTTCTATTCTCAACGCTCTTGGCCTTTTTCTTTCAAGATTGACTTTCCGATTGAGAGCATCAGCAACAACATTTGCTTTACCGGGGTGGTAAAGTATCTCACAGTCGTAGTCCTTAAGTAATTCTAGCCAGCGTCGCTGCCTCATATTCAATTCCTTCTGACTAAAGAGATATTGGAGACTCTTATGATCAGTGAAAAGTTTGCACTTCGAGCCATAGAGGTAATGCCTCCATATTTTTAGAGCAAATACTACCGCTGCCAACTCCAAATAATGAGTGGGGTAGTTCTTTTCATGCTCTTTCAGCTGTCGAGACGCATATGCTATCACCTTTTCTATTTGGGTCAAAACACAACCCAATCCAACACCAGACGCATCGCTATAGACAGCGAAGTCTTCAACTCCATCGGGTAGAGAAAGAATTGGTGCTTCACATAGCTTCTTCTTTAGCAACTCGAGTGCTTCTTTGTGCTTATCACTCCAAGCATAAGCAGCTCCTTTGTGGGTCAAAGCTGTTAATGGAGTAGCAATCGAAGAAAAGCCTTGGATAAACCTTCGGTAATATCCGGCTAATCCCAAAAAGCTTCGAATCTCTGTGGGACATTTCGGTTGTTCCCACTTCATTACAGCTTCAATCTTTGCTGGATCAACCATTATCCATTCTTGGTTGACCACGTGACCCAAGAATTGGACTTCTCGAATCCAAAAATCACATTTGGAGAACTTAGCATACAGCTTCTCCTTCTTCAAGACTTCTAACACTTCTCGTAAGTGTCTGCCATGCTCCTATCGGCTTTTCGAGTAAATCAGAATGTCATCTATGAACACTATCACAGATTTATCAAGGAACGGATTACAAACTCTGTTCATTAAATCCATGAATGCTGCTGGAGCATTGGTTAGTCCAAACGACATAACCAAAAACTCGTAGTGTCCATATCGCGTTCTGAATGCAGTCTTCTCGATATCCTGCTCTCTCACCTTCATCTGATGATATCCTGACCTTAGGTCGATCTTTGAAAAATAACTTGAACCTTGTAGTTGATCGAACAGGTCATCAATCCTCGACAATGGATATCTATTCTTTATCGTCGCCTTATTCAGCTCTCTGTAGTCAATGCACATCCTCATACTCCCGTCCTTTTTCTTTACAAATAACACCGGGGCTCCCCAGGGTGATGAACTAGGTCTAATGAAACCTTTGTCCAATAACTCCTGAAGTTGTGTCATAAGTTCTTTCATCTCGGTTGGTGCTAATCGGTACGGTGCTTTTGCTATTGGCGTGGTTCCTGGTAACAAGTCTATTCTGAACTCCACTTGTCTATCAGGCGGTAATCCAGGAAGATCTTCGGGAAATACTTCCGGATACTCACATACGACAGGAATGCTCTTCATCTCCTTTTTCTCCTTCTTTGCGTCAATCACGAATGCCAAATATGATGTACATCCTTTGGCCAAACACTTCCTGGCTTTCATTAGAGAAATGATTCCAAAATTTACCCTGCGTTTGTCCCCGTACATCATAAACGACTCCTTCCCTGACGGGTTTACTTTTACTATCTTCTTTCTGCACAATATTTCGGCATCATTGGCGCTAAGCCAATCCATTCCCAGCACGATGTCGAAACCATTTAGTTCGATAGGCAACAATTCCTCGTGGAACTTATTCCCATTCAGGTCGATTAAGATGTTTTTCATACGATGGCTAACAGGTACAAACTTGCCACTAGAAACTTCGACTAATAAAGCATTATCTAGTCTATCAACAGGCAAAGCTAGCTTTCTACCAAATTCATGCGAAATAAAGGAGTAGTTGGCTCCAGAATCAAATAAATTTTGGGCAGGCAATTTGTTTACGAGAAAGGTACCTGAAGCGACATCGGCTTCTTCTTTAGCAGCTTCCAGTGTCATCTGAAAGGCTCTCGCTTTTGGCTTTGGGGGATTGTTAGGTTTTTATGCCTCCCTCTTCTTCGGACAATCTCTCGAGATGTGCTCCTCCTCACCGCAACCATAGCAGACTTTCTTGGTGAGGGTGCATTCGTTGGCATAATGCCCTGGCTTTCCACATTTGAAGCATGTGGCTTCCCCGCCACATTTCCCATGATGCTTCTTCTTGCATTTGTCGCACCATTTTGCTTCGCCTCCTCCACCTCCTCTCGAACTAGACTTCGAGAATTTACCCTTTTTGCTGGACCCCGAGGGTCCATCGACTTTCCTCTTTTCACCAACTTCTGACCTCTCCAGACCCTTTTCCCTGATCTGAGTCTCAACATTCTTAGCAGCCCAAATGGCGGCTTTCAACGTGGTTGCTTGCTTAACCATTAGACCATAGTCCGCTGGTAGTCCGAGGGCAAACTTATTGACCTTTGAGAGTTCTGTTGGAACTAGGTATGGGATAAGCTTCATTTTCTCCGTGAAACTTGCAGCGTATTCAGTAACGCTCATTTTTCCCTTTTTCAAATTCTGAAACTCATTATTGATTTCCAGAAGGTCCTGCTCGGAGCAGTATTGCAGTTTCAGTTGTTCCACAAAGTCTTCCCAAGACATCTTGCTCGCTTCTCCCTTGGGCATCGAGTTAGCTAACAACTTCCACCAACTCAACACGCCAGATTTCAACAAAGGGATCGCAAGAGCGGTCTTCTGCTTGTTGCTGCATTCGCAACTCTCAAACATTGTCTCCATTTCGGAGATCCAATCCATAATTTGCACCGACGTCGGGCTTCCAGATAGACACGGTGGCTTAGATGCCATAAAATCCTTGTATTTACATCCTCTCCCATCATTACCTCCATCACGATTATCTTGTCTAACAATTGGTGGGTTGGCTTGACCAACAGTACCACTGAAGTTTCCACCTTCCGACGGCCCTCCATTCACTTCGGGCTCTTCAACTTGGATTGAAAGTTCTTCACGATTTTGTTGAAGCAGACGTCTAGTTTCTTCCATCTGACGATCCAACATCGTCTGAATCATCAATTGTACACCAACCATTGTCACCGGCTCAGGTGCTACTGCTACAACAGGTATTTGCTCGATTACATGTGGTCGATTCCTGTTTTCGTTTGCGTTTCCAGCGCCACTTCTTGTTCTTGCCATCGTTGATCTATACACCGAACAAGGTGAATTTAGATCTTCCTTCACGATAGATAATTATCCAAATCACTCCGAAACGTTTATATGCTAGTTCTAATACCGTCGTCACACGCTTAGAATCCTAAACACATAAGGTTTCCAGATCCGGTCGGCAACAGACCATAGATCCGAACAAATAATATCATACATGGCAAACATATAACATTTAGCACATAAAAGCATTTTAGGCAATTTTCCTAAAATAACTAGTGCTCGCATCTCAAAATCATCGCTTAGCATTCTAAGTTTAAGTCTAGAAATCCTACAAATTCCTAGTTCGCTTAAAATAATGCTCTGATACCAACTGTGACATCCCCAAAATCACGGCCAGAAAAGACCGGTTTCATTTATGCTTTTAAATAAAATCAGAGTAATCCTTTGATTAAAAGAGTTGCGGAATTTGTTCCCAAAACAAAATATGATAAGAATTTATCAAAGCATTTCATAAAGAAATGTATTTTTCATTATATAACAAAATCTCGGGATGTCATGTTCCGATACAGACCAAAAGCATAAACAATACAAAATAGACCTTGCAACAATTACATATAACAACAGGTCTATAATCCAAAAATATATTGACAATGTCATCCAACTTATGCCCTTGCGCCACTATCTATAATACAAAGAAACTGAGTGGGTCAGGCTTGGGAGTCTGGTGAGCATATAGGGTTTTCGACCCACAATAAATAATTATATTTAATTTCACCAACCAACAATAACCCGATTGCCCATTCCCGTTATCCTCACTTTATGTCCCTAAAACAACAACTATTACAAGGGACCTAATCTAGGATTTTCATCGGGACGGACATTACTGCAAAGGGGCTTCCTTAGCAATAGATGTCCTAAAGGCAACCATGAGGGGGATAGAGTACACCGGTGAACACATCGTTCACAACACCTACATGTTATGAGCCTGCTAGTGTTCCACTGGACCGTCTATAAAGAGTCTGTGGTCGTCATCCATACTCCGCTAGATGATTAGATCAACAACAACATCAAGGCCTCTCATCATTTTATTTCTTCACACACCAACTGTCTACCCATGTTCTACCCAACATATCGGTAGATAAAATAGATACATTTATATACAGCTTAAAGCCTGTATAAAACATTCATTCAATAAATAGTTCAAATAAACAAATAATATATAAACATGTAGCACGTATTTTATAAGGAATACTTCATATCTATGTGTTAGAAGAAAACGAATATACACTCACTTGATAAGACAATGATCGGACATCACCTCGTCTCTTAAAATAAACTTTTCCGATAAAACCGGGATGTTTTTCTTGAAAACCGGGCTTCTCGCGGGCAGAGTTTCGGCTCGCAAACTTTACTTCTCGGGATCTTCGGGGCTTCGGAACTTGCTTCGGGGCTCGGGAATGATACCGGGGCTTCGGGATAATTCTGGCACGAAAAATGAGACAAAATGGGAGAGAGAGAATAGAAAAGGAGCAAAATGGTCAGTTGCCCTCGCATCCTTTATATAGGGGCAGAAGTCTCGCATTACGTTGGGCGTAATGCTCAGTACGCGGGGCGTACGCTTCGGAAATCGTCACAGCATGCGTCATCGGAGCACTCGAGTGCGAGGCGGGTCACGCTTCGGTGTACGTTGGGTGTACTCAACTACGCTGGGCGTAGTTCGGATAAGATCAGCGACTCCTTCGGATATCCATCCAATTTAAAGATTAAATGATAAATATTAATTATTTAAAAACTTCAGAAATTCATATCTTCTTTATACGAACTCCGTTTTTGACGTTCTTTATATCCACACGTAGGTGAGATTATGCTCTATAACTTTCATTTAGACTCCGTCGGCTAATTTTGAATTTATTTTTAGTAGGCCGGGACAGGAAAACTTCGTTATAAAATCATAACTTCTTCACCCGACGTCCGTTTTCGTCTGTATTTTTACCGTTGCACTATTAATGACGAGATCTTCGATTCTCGTTTAGATTGTTTCGGTAGAAACCACTCGATCTCATATTCGAACTTCGGGCTGCATACTGCTAAGCTGAAACTTAGAAAAATCATAACTTCCTCATACGAAGTCAGATTTGGACATTCTTTTCATGCACGCTCTCGGTTTAACGTATTCTATGACTTTCGTTTAGATCACTATGGCTAAAAGTCACTCTATCGCAATTTCACATTTTACGTCACGCAGCGTCGTGCCGGTTCTGTAGCGAAACTTCGACAGGTCATAACTCCTTCGTTATAACTCGGATTTCATGATTCTATATATATTCGGAAACCTCGTTACGACCACTACCACATTCTTCATAGATATCGAGCTTATCTAATATTTTATTTCTACGCCTATTTTTATTCTTAATTCAATTAAGACACACAATTAAGCATAAAACACATAATACTCAAATAACACATTCTTATTATTTCAAAATGAGTTACAAAGGTTAACCTAGACTATTACAACAACATTAATGCTTAGCCCAGAAACACGGGCGTTACAACTCTCCCCACCTTAGAATGATTCCGTCCCCGGAATCACACATCAACAAACAAATGCGGATAGCGACTCATCATGTCACTCTCCGTTTCCCAGGTGAGATTTGGCCCATTTGCATGTTTCCAACGGACAAGCACTAATTTGACCATCATACGTCGTAACTTCTTAGTCTTTCGGTCAACGATTGCCTCCGGTTCTTCAACTAACCTTTTGCTCTCATCAATTCTCAACTCCGAAAGTGGAATCATGTCGGGAACTTCTCCCGTGAACTTCCTCAAATAACACACATGAAAAGTGTTATGAATTCCACTCAATTCTTCTGGTAGTTCGAGCTTGTATGCTTGATTCCCAATCCTCTGAAGAACTTTAAACGGTCCAATAAACCTTTGTAGTCAGGCACCCAAGAATTGCCTGGCAGTATATGTGTGTTATAGTATTACGTGGTAGTGGTAGGGGTGAAATAGTCCCCGGTAGTCGGGCGAAATAGACCAACGGGTAAGTCAAGCACCCCAAAATGGCTTGACCTGGGTAAGTCAAGCACCCCAGAATGGCTTGACCTGGGTAGTCAGGCACCCCAGAATTGTCTGACAGTATGTTATTGTATGTTGTATGGTATGATGGGGGAACTCACTAAGCTTCGTGCTTACAGTTGTCAGTTTTGTTTCAGGTACCTCTTCAGCGAAGGGGAAGGAGCCGGCGTGGTAGCATCACATCACACACACACATGATTTCCGCACTATGAGACTTCTTGGGATTGTACTCTGATTTTTATTACTATGGATGATATGATTTTGAGACACGTTGTTACAATTTTATAAATCAAATTGACGTTGGTGATGTTTTTGGTAAACTATTTTATGAGTTACTTAATTAAAAATGAAATTTTTGGCCTTGAAAATTGGGATGTTACAGAATGAGATTATATATATACCCCGGGCCTAATATATATGAAAAAGGACAACTAAGGCCCATCTAACATATATATTATTTACAGGCCCAATAAGCACGTAAGGAGAATCCAAGGTCCGTCGAGCATGTAAATGGGTCAACAAAGCCCAATAAACATGTAAAGAATATACAAAACCTATCAAGCATATAAATGGGTCACTAAGGCCCAATAAACATGAGAATGACGTAATTAGCCCGTTTATTATTATATTGCTTGTTTTAGCTCAATTATTTACCAAAATGACATAAAGACCCACTTTTTGTAAAAATGACATTCTTGGCCCATTAAGCCGAAAATTTACAGTTAAGGCACATTTTTGGTAAAAATAACATTTTAGGCCCCTTTTAAGAACAAAACTTGCATTTAAGGCCATTTTTTTCTAAAAATAACATTTTTAACTCCCTTTTGTCAAAATATCATTTTTGGCTTGATTTTTATGAAAATGTGCATTCTTGGCCCATTTGTAAATAATTTTATCTTTTTGGCCCAATATCTAACAAATTCATATTTTTAGTTATTCTTAGCAAAAATTTATATTTTTGACAAAACTATGTTGAAAATGACACTTAAGCTCACAAAAGCCCAAAAAGTTACAATTTTGGCCCAAGGCCGTGAGAAGCCTAAATAAAGCCCAATTATGAAATTTTTTGTACATTTTTAGTCCTTGTAGGGTCTCAAATGCCGTAATTAACCATGTTTAGCAAAAATAATCTTTTTTGAACCCCTACTAACCGTGAGTTACATAAATATACCCATTTTTGGTCATTTTGTCACTTTTGGTCCTCTTATGCAATTTTTCTTACTTTTAAGTAACTTGTATGTATTTTAAAACCATTTTCTTGTAAGATAAGTTGAAATGAGTGTTATGTTCTACAAATAGCATCATATTTTAGTATATCTTTAAGTTCATGGAGTTTATAACACATAATCACATATATAACATGAGAAACTCACAAAATCAAGCATACACACATAGATCTACACAAAACAACTTGTATTCTCCCCCAAAACATAGTAAAAACCAAAAATAGGGGGGGTATGAACTCACTTTGGGGTGTTGTTTTCGGTCTTGGATGAAGATTGAGAATGATCTCGGCCCTAGAAGCTTTCTTGATAGGATCCTCGAAAATATGATGATTCTAGGAGTATAACACAAGATTTGTGATGTTTTGATGAAGATCTAAACAAAAGATGGATTTATCCAAGTTAAAAGTGAAGTATCTTACCTAGTATGTAAGTTGGAGGGACCTTCTTGAGCACACACACATCCACGGTTTTAGAGGAGGAAATGAGAGTGATGGTGGTGCTCTATGGCCGAGAAATAGAAGAAGAAGAAGAAGAAGAGAGTGACAAGATATCTCATGGAAACATGAGTTTGTATGGATACTTGTTGTGTATTGCATGGAGATTTGAGATGTAATTGCCTTGTTATTTGTTGGTCATTAGTGAGGTGGCCCTCCCTAATATCCCATTGTTTTTTTTTAAAGTGGGTCGTGAATGGGGAAGGATGGGGTTCACGGCCCAATTGCAAACGAGAAGATGGGTTCACAGCCCAATGGGTTCACGACCCAATTGAGATGAGGAGATGGGTTCAGGGCCCATCAAGGTTCATGATAAATACGTGAGTTATTTTAGGCCCAACATGGCCCAATTGCTATGGTTTGACGAATGCGGGCCCAACTAGAGCCCAAATGGGTTTCATTGGCCCAAAAATCATCAAATAGAAGGTTTACTGGCCCATTAGGCCCAATAAGAGGATCCTAGTCCGTACTAAATTCGAACCTGGATATTTAGGGTTTCAGACCCATAGTTAAGTATATGAGATGCATTGTATTAGGTTTTGAACTTCACTCAGGAGTTTTGATTCAAATGGATGATTTTGATTGAGCATAGAGTATGATATCCACTTAGAGTACACGTCTTACAATAGTTGATGTTTACATGAGGACAAAATTTCCTAGCTAAAAATTCTAGTTGTGACAGAAACCCTAATCCGACTGGACTCACGACGTGAGCATGATTTCTCGACGTGATGAGTCAAAACGCCACTTTTCAGGGATAGAATGCAGATGGAAAGTCTACGTTTAAGGCTCACGACGTAAGCATGATTTCTCACGACGTGAGGAGTCAAACGGACACTAATCGAGGCTAGAAAACACCTGGGAAGGCTACGGGATGACTCATGGAAGCTCACGACGTGAGCATGTGAGGCTCACGACGTGACAGAGACAAAATCAGCCTATAAATAGCAAATTCGATCATTTCATTCCTTACACCTAAAACTTTCTTTCTCTCTCTCGTCTGCTGAAGCCGTTTCCCTTCCCAAGCCTGACAACGACGAACCGCTGACCGTTTCTAGTTAGATTCTATCCAATCACGCTACTAATGTGATTGCATAGTTACTTTCATATTACACATAGATATGAAGTATTTTATATAATTTATGTGCTATATGTGCACATTATCTGTATATGAAACATCCCAAAAATATGACCAAAAATTTCGTTTTCACATCATTACTAAAATCATAAACCATCCAAAGTCATAAGTAAAATCATAAATCATGTATCATAAAACATTAGAGTAAACTCCCAGGCTGTGACTGTGGTGTGTGCCATGCGATCATCCCGAGCCCTTTCCCTTGCTAGTGGAAGTACCTGAAACCAAAACTGAAAACTGTAAGCACGAAGCTTAGTGAATTCCCCAAACTACCACATACCATACACATATATCATGCAACTAAGAGATACGGGCCCCGCCCACACTCCACCGACTCTGATATACGGCCCCCGCCCACACTCATCTACTTTGAGATACGGGCCCCGCCCACACTCGAGTACTATGAGATACGGGCCCCGCCCACACTCATCTACTACGAGATACGGGCCCCGCCCACACTCAACCACTAATCCAACATACAAGTATCACACAGACAATAAGTATAGCTAGTTCTAACAGTCAGACATATATCCATAATCAAACTAAACTGTGAGATACGGGCCCCGCCCACACTCAACTACTATCATTTCATACTACGGGCCGACCTTGGTGCTTTAGACTCGTTCCTACTGAAAGGAAACTCACCTCGTATGACTGACTGCTGTAACTCTGGGTGAGGAATCTATGTCTGCTGCTCCGGCGACTCTCCGACTAGAAATTTCCATAAAGGTACTTAGTCAGAAACTGATAATTGCTCTTAGGGTAAAATGACCATTCTACCCCTGGCTAAAGTCAACATCCTGGTCAAAGTCAACATCCAGTTGACCTGACTCGCCGAGTTGATTCATCAACTCGTCGAGTCCATATTCTTTCATCTGTTTCCAACCCCGACTCTACTCGTCGAGTCTAGCAAGAACTCGACGAGTTCTCCTTTAAACATAACATCGAGACTATCTTCATCTGGCTCGCCGAGTTCGTCCTTGAACTCGTCGAGTTCATCTTCACCATATGAATGTGACTAGTCTGTGACTCGTCGAGTTGTATGAACAACTCGTCGAGTCCGTCTTCATGGGTTGGGAGATTGCCTTGGACTCACCGAGTGTGTTCATCCACTCGCCGAGTCCCATGGCTTCCAGGTCCATAACTACGTCTATTTCGTTTAGTCATTCTTCTGGACCCGATTAGATCCCTTCTAAATTTAACTATATCCCTTAAAATTATAGAAGATTGGAGAACCAAACCCCCGACTCGCCGAGTCCCAAGAGCGACTCGTCGAGTCTACTTATGTCCAAGTCCCTAACTCGATTTCTATTGAGCAAAGCTCATCCAAAAGGTAGATCTGGGCTCCTAAGGCCGATATAACACGTAAAGTCACGAACTTTACGTGCATGCATGGGACTTTTAAGCTTGAAGGACCAAAAATGGGGTTTATTACATGCATGGGGTTCTCATGGCCATAGAGATGACACCTTTATGCCATGAAGACCCTCTAAGGTTCCAGATCTGAAGCTTCTACCCTACATTACACCCTAAATTCGAAATGACATGGAAATGCCCTCAAAGATGCCAAGGTTCAATCCCCAAATTAGATCTAACACATAGGAGGTCAAAATAGGGGCTATTTACCTCAAATACACTGGAAATGCAACCAAACTCATAATCCACTGACTTGCTCCTTGATTCACCAAACTTCCCTCCCTTCTTCTAGCTTCAAACCAAGATGCAAAGGCACAATATAGATCAAAGATGCTCACAACTGATTAGGGTTTCGAGGACAGAACTTGGGGGTGATGGAGGCTGGGATGGAAGCCTCATAAGTTGTTTAAATATGGTGCAAACCCTCCAATTTAGGGTTTTACTTGGACAACTCCTACTCGCCGAGTCGGTCTTCCGACTCGTCGAGTAGGTCACTTAATCCCCCGACCCGGAGTTGATCCTACTCGACGAGTTGAGCCTTCAACTCGCCGAGTTCAAGGGTAAAATATTGTAACACTCATAAAAATTGCACCGATTTAAAACTTTTTAATTCATTCAAAAGCCATTAAGTTATTACAACTTGTTTTCAAAAGAGTTTAAACATCAGAGTATCCCCAGAACCAATCACAAAATCATGAAGTATGAGGAGCGGTACGATCACGCCTTCGCCTTGCCACGATCTCCTGAAGCACCTGAAACAAAACACTGAAACTGTAAGCCCGAAAGCTTAGTGAGTTACCCCCAAAATACCAACCACATATAACCATACTCATATCATATCACAATATAGAACAGTCATGCATATCGAGTCTACAGTGTGACTGGTCCGCCCGCACAGGGCCTTCAGTCCACCCGGTCCACTCTCCGAGTCTAGCCATGTATATCGAGTCTACAGTGTGATTGGTCCGCCCGCACCGGGACTTCAGTCGGCCTGGTCCACTCTCCGAGCCTCGACACTTTTGGACTGCCCTCTTGGGGCCTTCAGCCTATCCGGACCGCTCGCTGGGCCTTCGGTTTATCCGGTCCGCCCTGGGTATGTTGGCCTACAGCACAAAGCAGGACCCGCCTCAACCCAACCCCAGTCAAACAACCATGTGCACATAAAACAATTAATCACGTAACAATCCTTAGCCAAACAAACGAATCTATCAGATCATGCAGCATAACAACATCCTAACCAGGATACCGACCTAACCGGGTCACTCATAGCATTACCCTATATACCAGGGTACCGACCTTAACCAGGTTACTAACATAACATTACCCTATATACCAGGATACAGATCTAGCTATTCAATAACATATCAAAAAAATACCCGGATTTCCATCCGATAAAGGGCCGGCCTTGGTGCCGTAGACCCTGTTGATAAAGTGAGGATAACTCACCTTGCAACTGCCGAACCGAATCACGAAAGCACAAACCCGAAGCACTGCCTCCGACTCCAACACCTATAATCATCAATGATCCAATGACATAAATATCCAAAAATTACCATAATACCCTTGAAGGTCAAACTGGTCAAACCTTCCTGATTGACCCTACTCGCCAAGTCAACCCATTGACTCGCCGAGTTCCTAAACTCAGGAAACTCTCATAACACGACTCAACTCGCCGAGTCACCCCATGACTCGTCGAGTTCAACAATCTCCGAGTCCTATCCTGTCCAACTCACTGAGTCACCACTCAACTCACTGATCCGAATCTAACCAGAAGAGGTTGGGGGGGTTTGCACTCTGACTTGCCGAGTCCAAGAACGGACTCGCCGGGTCCACGACAATCTTCATCAAACTCTCCGAGTTGTTCTTCCACTCGTCGAGTCCAAGCTCATCATCATATGACTCGCCGAGTTCACCCATGCGACTCGCCGAGTCACTACGCGACTCAATGCCTGAAGCCCTAGCCCAACTCGCCGAGTCATCTCCCAGACTCGTCGAGTTGATACGGGTATTCCCATAATCGAAAGATACAGATCTACTCCTTTGCTCCAAACAATAGATCTGGGTCCCTAGAGTGCCTTAGCAACATAAAGTTGCTACCTTTACGTGCTTCATGTCCCATAATTCCAAAAACCAAGCTAGAAAAGAACTTAACTCATGGGGAATGGCTTTTGCATAGCAATTAGAAGGGCTTTCAGCATATTTGATCCAAATAGAACTTAGATCTGGAGTTTCAGCTCCAGATCTAACTCATGCACCAAGATCTCATCATATTATCTCCAAACAAACCCTAAAACTCCATGAAAGATGGATCTAGAAAGGAGAATGCCAAGGATAACGATTCATTACCTCCAAAACGACCTCCCACTGAAGAATAAGCCGAATCTCCACAAATCTCCTTGATCTTCAAAATCTCTTCACAAAATCACTTATCTAAGCTCCAAATTGCTTCCAAGGACTCTCACTCACGCTTTTAGGGTTTCTGGATCTCAAAGGGTAGTAAGGGGGCTGAGGGGAGGACATTAAGTCCTTTAAATAGGGTGCAAACCCTAAGATTAGGGTTTTCCTCTTCCAGCACTGACTCGTCGAGTCCAGCCGCCGACTCGGCGAGTCAGGCCACTTATCACGTGCTCTTCACACGCTCCGACTCGACGAGTCACAGCTCCAACTCGCCGAGTCCATCCTTCTAATAACACTTTACATCCCTGAACTCTTGCTTCTGAACTTGGGGTGTTACAAATATGAAGTTGACTTAAGTTTAAATGCGTACCTGAGACCGGGTGTTACAGTTCTCCCCCACTTGTCTTAGACTTCGTCCTCGAAGTCTGCTGTCTCTGAAAACAACTCTGGGTAATGCTCCCTCATTTCCTCCTCGGACTCCCACGTCCACTCCGAACCCTTGTAATGCTACCACTACACCTTCACTAATTCTACCCTCTTGTTTCTCAGCTCCTTCGTCTTGCGATCTAAAATCGCCACGGGCCTCTCGATGTAGTTCAGGCTATCATCAATCTGAATGTCCTCAAGGGGTAGCACTGCTGAATCATCCACTAGGCACTTTCGCAATTGAGAAACACGGAACGTGCTGTGGATCTGGCTGAGCTCTGCTGGAAGATCTAACTGATAGGCAACCCGGCCCACCCGTGCTAAAACCCTAAACGGACCAATGAACCTGGGGCCCAACTTTCCCCGCTTCCGAAACCTGATAACACCCTTCCAGGGTGAAACCTTCAGGAGGACCATATCACCTACCTGAAACTCCAAATCTGAACGCTGGTTATCGGCGTAACTCTTCTGCCGACGCTGAGCAGTCTGGAGCCTGCTCAGGACTTGCTGAATCCTCTCCGTGGTCTTGAGTACTACCTCCGTACTCCCCATGACTCTCTTCGGAAATGCCTTGATAACATATTTATCATGTTTTTCTAGGAACAAATTCCGCAACACTTTCCTTTAAAAGGATACTCTGATTTTTAAAATAAAGCATAAACAAATTGGTCTTTTCTGGCCGTGAAAATGGGGATGTCACAGGTATATAGAGTCAAACGAAAACCTGATGGCTCTATTGACAAATATAAAGCCCGCCTTGTTACCAAAGGCTTTCTTCAACAGTATGGCAAGGATTAATTTGATACCTTCAACCCTGTCACAAAACCTATAACCATTCATACCATCCTTTCCATTGCTCTTTCTAACAATTGGCCATTAAGACAACTTGATGTCAACAATGCCTTTCTGCAAACTCTGCATGAAGAAGTTTTTATGACTCAACCTCCTGGCTATGCTCATCCAGAATTTCCCAATCACATTTGCAAATTAAAGAAATCCATCTATGGCCTCAAACAAGCTCCTAGAGCATGTACAATGAGTTGACTTCCTTTCTTATGTAATTTGGATTTACCAAATCATTAGCTGATGCTTCCTTGTTCATCTACAACCATCACAAGATCACATGCTACTTCCCAGTCTATGTTGATGACATTGTCCTTACTGGAAGTGATTCCAAGTTTTTCAGTCACTTCATCACAACCTTGAGCAACAAATTCTCACTAAAAGATCTTCGCATGCTTCATCATTTCCTTGGTGTGGAAGTCATTCCCACTCATTTCAATCTTTTCCTATCTTAACATTGGCACGTATAAGATGTTTTAAACCGGTTTCACATGGAGGGTGCCAAAGATGTCTCCACCCCTCTCAGTACCTCAGATCCTTATCTGTCATTGACTCCACACCAATCGTTGATGCTACTCCATATCATAAACTTGTTGGGTCTCTTCAATATTTGGCTTTCACACGACCTGATATATCCTTTACCATAAACAAATTGTCCCAATTCATGCACACTCCTCGCCAATCTCATTAGCAAGCTCTCAAGCGTATCGTCCGATATCTAGAAGGTACCATCTATTATGGTTTGTTTCTCAATCACAACTTTCCTCTCACTCTCTCAGCATTCTCGGATTCCGATTGGGGTGGCATTCATGATGTAGGTCGGTCTACTACAACTTACATTCTATACATGGGGTCCAATATAGTCTCTTGGAGGTCTACAAGGCAGAAATCAGTTTCTCAACCATCCACTGAAGCTGAATACAAGGCATTAGCCAATGCCTCAACAAAACTTATTTGGTTAAAGAATATACTACATAAACTTGGAATAGCTGTCAAAACCACTCCAACTTTATTTTGTGACAATACAAGGGCTACTTATGTCTGTGCCAATCCAATCTATCATTCACGCATGAAACATGTTGCCCTTGACTATCATTTTGTTCGTGAACAAGTTTCAGGTGGTTTTTTGCGTTTCCTTCACATTAATTCTCATGATCAACTTGCCGATATGCTCACCAAACCTCTGTCTTGAGCTCCTTTCCTGCGAAATAGATCCAAGATCGGTGTATCTGACGGATCCTCCATTTTGCGGGGGCGTATTAAGGAGAATGGATCATCCGAATCCATTGGGTCAACATAACTGGATTATAGTCGTATTTTAAATACACAGTCAAAGTATTGTTGTATATGTAGAATAGTTTGTAAGAGTCTCTGTTATCTCTCCTGTAAATGTGATATCATCTAACTGTGTAATTAGCCTATTTAAAGGCACGTATTTTACTGAATACAATTAAGCATTCCAATCATATATTTGAAACCCTTATTGGGTGTTGGGTCAAGTAAGCTCCAAAATATCAAAATAAGCTATTACGATTTGCTTGCCAATTACAAGCTTTGATATAGAGTTTTTTCATAAATTTAGTTGTATTTTATTCCATTATCTCATTGATTACAAATTAAAAAGTGCTGTAAGAGTCATAAATAAGCTTTATGAAAAAACTTTATTATAATGGAGGCAGGAAACTTTAAAGTTTTTGGTTTGTTGAGTTGCCATGTATCAAAAGGTTATAATGAATAACGTTCCTATAGTGGGGGTATAAGTCTATAAATCCAAAGCAGAATGCTAGCTTCCTGTTTTGGTTTATCTCCTTTGATTGTTATTTATAATTGATTCAGCCATATTCGAGAAGCAAGAGGGATTGAGTTTTTAAGTGAGTATTTACTTTTAAAGTGGTGGTTTTTAGTTATTTATAGAAGAAAAGTATGATAAAGGATCAACAAAAAGAAGTAGGATAAAGCCCAAACCAAAAGAGATATGGGCCATATGGTTGTAGGTATGCTCCTTACTTGGGCTAACGTAAATCCGACCCGTAAAGGTTAGAAAGAAAAAAATGGTGTCTTAATAGACAAATGCTCATTTCTTACACGTAACCTATTAAGACATGTTATATGTATTAATTTAAAAAAAAAAATGCTTTTATATGTCTGTATAGATTAAGTCATGCCTCCATTTTTTATTAAGTAAAAAAGAACTATGATTCTAATAGTTCAATATTTGATAAATCACATGAGAAAATCTCAGCTATTAAACCAATTCGACACCGACATCATGAATATGTACGTGATCATAATTCATAGAGGATTAGGGGTTTACCTTTACCCCCAAAATAAGAAAACAGACAAATTACAGTGAATTGTAACGCGGGTTTCCGTATGGAACATAGAATATGAATTGATGGTGTCTAGATCTCAAATATAACCCTCAAGATCAGAAGTTTAGCATTCATTCAATCCGTAGGTTGCGTAAGTGTAGCAGCAGTAGGAACAATAATTATGGAGCTGTTAAAGAATTTGCCGCAGATGGATATGATGCGGTCGGAGAAGATGACATCGGTTCAGTTAATCATCCCCGTTGAGTCTGCTCACCGCGCCATCTCTTATCTCGGCGAACTCGGCCTTCTACAGTTCCGTGACGTATGCTCCTGAATCCGAATCCCTCTTTATAATTATACATGCATATGTATTACTCCTCAATACCACATTTTGCTAGACGGACTTGATTTTACTTATTTTCTTTTCTAGCAGTGATTGGTTAGGGTGATGGATCTTCGTGTTGTTTAAGAACGACTTGGATTTTTGCTATGTATTCATCTTTTTGTATGAATTACTTAAAATTCTGTATCCAATAGCAAAAGGCATGCTATGTTTTAGGTTATGGTGGTTTGGTAACCTAAATTTCTTTGTAATTACTTCAAGCATAGACTAATAACATGTTTGAGTTATAAATGTGATATAAACTTATAAAGAGATGGAGTCATTAAGACAAGTGCCAACCTACTTTTGAAGTTGATACTCTCTTTTCACAATCAAATGTTAAGAGTTCAGATGCGGAGTCTGCATGTGTTTATTTAAATTCTTGGCATTACAAGGCAATTCCAAATATCAAGTTGCTTTTATCTATTAGTTTTCATATTTTAGTTTGTAAATTGATTTTAAGTTATGGATCATTGTTACATCAGGCAGATTACTAATCTCTTGGTTCTGATTATCCTTGGCAGTTGAATGCTGATAAAAGCCCCTTTCAGAGAATATTTGTAAATCAGGTAAAGATTATATTTTATCAGTAGTTGATATCACTTGTTGATTGTTGAATGCATTGCACAAAGTAACCTTAAATCCTTAATTACCATATTGTGCTACAATTATCAGGTAAAAAGATGTGCTGAGATGTCAAGAAAGCTTCGTTTCTTCAAAGATCAGATACACAAGGCTGGTTTATCATCTTCATCTCTTCCTACAATACAACCAGATATTGATCTTGAAAGATTAGAGATACAACTAGCTAATTATGAACATGAGCTTCTTGAGATGAATGCCAACAGTGACCAACTACAACAAACATATAATGAGCTTCTAGAGTTCAAGATGGTGCTACAGAAGGTATATATAACCAAAACCTTTAATTTCATAAAGTAATCAAATTTGTAAATGTTATTAACTTATTATTCTTTCTTCAGGCAGGAGGCTTTCTAGTTTCAAGTAAGAGTCATGAAGTTATGGAAGAGAGAGAATTAGATGAGAACGTGTTCTCCCATGATTATCAAGATTCAGTCTCCTTTCTTGATCAAGAAATGCAATCAGGATCATCAAATCCATCAGGTCTTAGATTTATCAGTGGCATTATCGTAAAATCCAAAATGTTATTATTTGAGAGAACACTGTTTCGTGCTACAAGAGGAAATATGTTTTTCAATCAAGCAGATGCAGATGAACCAATCCTGGATCCTGTATCAACTGAAATGGTTTGCTCACCTCTCTCTCTCTCTCTCTCTCTCTCTCTCTCTCTCTCTCACACACACACACACACACAGTCATTCACTTTTCAATGATTCTTTTGAAGGTGGAGAAGACTATATTTGTAGTGTACTTCTCAGGGGAGCATTCAAGAACAAAAATTCTGAAAATCTGTGAAGCATTTGATGCAAACTGCTATCCTGTTCCAGAAGACCTAACAAAACAGAGACAAATAACTGAAGAGGTGTTTTGTTTATTGTTTAATTAACATTCCATCTGTCATTCTATCCCAAAATTATGCAACATAAATCACATAATATTACTTTTTATTTGTTTGTTCAGATTTTGTCACGACTATTGGATCTAGAAACCACTTTAGATGCTGGGATTCGTCATCGTAATGCTGCTTTACATTCTATTGGATTACACTTGTTGACATGGATGACCATGGTAAGGTGTGCATTTTCTTCATTTCTTGTATTGTTAACAATAAACTTAAAAAATGTCATATACAAGACTTGAATTTTCTTTAATATTTTAAGGATTTGATAATGTTGGCAGGTTAAAAGAGAGAAAGCTGTTTTCGACACATTGAATATGTTGGATTTTGATGTAACAAAAAAGTGTCTAGTTGGAGAAGGATGGTGTCCAATATTTGCTAAGTCCCAGGTACTTTTCTTTTATTTTTCAGGAAAAGGTTATTATTATTATTATTATTTTTTTTTAAAGGTTTTGATGGAAGTAATTTATTTATATAAAGATTCAGGATGCATTGCAACGTGCAACATATGATAGCAACTCACAAGTTGGCATAATATTTCATGTAATGGAAGCTGTGGAATCACCTCCAACATATATCAGAACTAACCAATTTACATACGCATATCAAGAGATTATTGATGCATATGGGTACACCTAAATCTCATTCTCACATCTTAAAATACTTTTTGATTTAATTATATTAGTAACAGACTGTTTTTACTTTTTACAGGGTTGCTAAATATCAGGAAGCAAATCCAACAGTTTTTACTGTAATTACTTTTCCATTTCTTTTTGCTGTCATGTTTGGTGATTGGGGTCATGGAATTTGCTTATTGTTTGGAGCTTTATTTCTCATAACTCATGAAACAAAGCTTACTTCTCAGGTACCTCTTTTTTTTTTTTTTTTTTTTGGTTGTCATTTGGTATTTTATATAATAAAAAATTTTGTTTGTATCTGCAGAAACTTGGGAGTTTCATGGAGATGTTATTTGGTGGGCGTTATGTACTCCTTTTAATGTCCATATTTTCCATTTACTGTGGTTTAATATACAATGAATTCTTCTCTGTTCCTTTTCACATATTTGGGGCATCTGCATATAAATGTCGTGACACCTCATGCAGGTATTTAAAATTTAAATTCAGCTTTCCTCTTTCTTTTTCCTTTCAATGTGTTCATAATATAAGCTCAACATCTTATTTATGATATCTGTATGTTAAATAACAGTGATGCATATACAACTGGTTTAATCAAATATGGTGACACGTATCCATTTGGTGTGGATCCTAGCTGGCGTGGAAGCCGATCAGAGTTACCTTTTTTAAACTCTCTGAAAATGAAAATGTCTATTTTATTCGGTGTTACACAAATGAACCTTGGAATCTTTTTAAGCTATTTCAATTCAATTTTCTTCAACAATTCATTAGACATCAGGTATCAGTTTATACCACAGATGATCTTCTTAAACAGCCTCTTTGGGTACCTTTCTCTTCTCATTATCATAAAGTGGTGCACTGGATCAAAAGCAGACCTTTATCATGTCATGATTTACATGTTTTTAAGTCCCTTTGATGATCTTGGTGAGAATGAGCTGTTTTGGGGACAAAAGCTGCTTCAGATCATGTTATTGGTGTCAGCCATTGTTGCAGTTCCATGGATGCTCTTCCCCAAACCTTTTATTCTACAAAAACTTCATTTTAAGGTGCTCGATTTCTACTCTACAATCTTAACCATTCATTCTTCTCTCTCTTTTTTTCTTTTTACATTTTTAAATTTTGTACATTTTAGAGATTTCACGGGGGTTCATACAACATTCTAGAAGCTTCCGAGACAGATATGGAAGATCATGAACCAGATTCAGCAAGAAGACATCATGTTGAAGAATTTAATTTCAGTGAGGTTTTTGTACATCAAATGATACACTCCATTGAATTTGTACTTGGTTCAGTTTCCAACACAGCTTCATACCTTCGGTTATGGGCTTTAAGGTACAAAACATTATATTCATTCTTGTCAATTACAAAATTTACAATCTTACCCTCGTTCTTTCTCGTTGTTACAGTTTGGCCCACTCAGAATTGTCCACTGTATTCTATGAGAAAATTCTCCTCCTTGCTTGGGGGTAAGCTTTTCCGACTATATATTTTTTTTGAGTAAATTACATTTTTGGTCCCTGAGTATAGCTGATTTTTAATATTTTGGTCCAAAAAATTGCTGTTGTATTATTTGTAGCATGGACTAAAAACGTTTTACAGTAAAGCTCAAATAAGGATCAAAATTACAAGGGAAAACATTTGAGGACTAAAATTGCAAAAAATGGCTATACTCAGGGCCCAAAAATGTAATTTACTCAAAACCTGAGTAATTTTTGTAGGTATGATAATGTGATTATACGAATGGTGGGGATAGTGGTTTTTGCATTTGCGACTGGATTTATACTACTGATGATGGAAACCCTAAGTGCCTTTCTTCATGCATTGAGGCTTCATTGGGTGGAATTCCAGAACAAATTCTATTCCGGAGATGGTTTTAAGTTCAAACCGTTTTCGTTTGCAGGAATAGCCGATGCCGACGATCGGTAGAATCACTTCACTTGTTGGGTGAAGACGGAATCCAAATTTTGGGTAGGCTATTATAGATAGATGTGCAGCTCAGTCAGTGTTAAGATATAATATGAATATAGAGAGGTGTTAGATGCAAATATTCAGATAACTTTATAGGTGATGACAGGATTTTGCAGGAAAATGTTGGGGATTCAGAAGTTTTTGGGTAATAAAATTAAAGGTGATTACATATTTACAATTGGCTTCTTTAAAATTGTATCTTAATTCTTATGATTTTGGTGCAACTTTTTAAATCATTTTATGAAACTTCTGCGATTTGTGATTGTGTTCTCATATCTTTGTATAGATTTATATATCGTTTATGTATTATATATAATAGTTGTTACATGATATTGACATAATACTTATTAGCAGTGTTTTAAAAACCGGTTCGAACCGGGAACCGGAGGTGAGGACGGTTCAATTTGGACCGGTTTTATGACAATTTCCTGACCGTATTGAACCGGCCGATTTTGGTAAAAAACCGGTTCAAACGGCTGAATTGAACCGGATTGAACCAGACAGTCTTTGATTTTTGTGTTTGTTTTGGGCTTCTTTGTTTGATTTTTGGCTTCTATAATGATTGTTTTTATATGTTGCATTCTATTTACATTTGTAATACTAAAAAGATGACAAGTTTTGTAATCAATGTATGCAGGATAATTAAAAACATGTAAAAATATAGAACCGGTTTGACCATCCGGTTGAACCGGAAAACGTCCCCGACCGGTTCAATTAAAAAACCGGTTTTTAAAACATTGCTTATTAGAGATGCATCAATAATGATAATGATGATGTCTGCCTGTGGAATCAATTATTGTTCCGTATGTTAAAAAAAAGTTATTTGTAGGGTATGTTAATAAAACTGAATACAGAATACAAAATAAATATGATTGAGCAGCTTGTTACCGAACACATACATAAAAATAGTTATTTGTGGGGTATTTTATTAAAACTGAATACAAAATAAACATGATTGAGCAGGTGATTACCGAATAAATACATAAATAAGAAGGTAAAGATTAATACACAAATAAGAAGGAAAAGATTGAGTGAAGTACACGAGCACTAAAAAAGAAGTTAGTGCATATACTACTCCACCACCCTCATTATAAGGCTACATACCATCTGAGTTCATGTCTTCCGAAAGTGCTAACTTCTTTAGATATAGCCTCATACTATTTCCTCACATACTTTGTATGCATCCTTTCGTCAACGTAAATTGACCAACCACATCCACCCTCCACATCACATTCATCAGTTGTCTCAATGTACATATTTCTTTCCCACAGTTTGTTGATAACCAACACTACCCCCAACAAATTTTTATTTGTCGTATTTGGTACCATATCCAAAAAGTTATACCATATGATTGTAGCAGACTAGCATCCTCATTTCAACGACCTCCATTTTCTCTCATGCCCCTTCTTAATCAGCCAAAAACTTGTCTTATAACCACCTTAGGAATCTTCTATTTAGTTTCAACGAGATCTTCTTGTCACATAAAACTCATGTACTCTCCACTTAAGCCATCCCTCCCTACTATAGTGGATAATGCCATCCACAACACCCATTCCTTATGGATCATAGACCCTATCATATAGGAAATTTTAAATAATCTTTTTAAAAGGTTTTTAATTAATTAAAAAATAATTCAGACAAGGTCCTAACCATTATAGTCTTTAACAATTAAAATTTTTAAAATGTCAAAGTATACAAGAGTATAACAAAGCACAAAGCAGAGCCGAACCAAAAGGGGGAGACCTAGGCGACTGCTTAAGGCCCAAAGTTACGAGCGCCCCCCCCCCCCCCCCCCACTAAAATTTCAACAAATCTTAGGGAAAATCACAAAAATATAGGCCAAACTCCAAAAGATGTAGAAAAGGAGAGGAATATGTGATCGCCACATTAGGAGAATGTGATCGACATAGCAGGAGAATGAGGCAATCATCGAGGAAAATCAAGAAACGAATATCTTGAAAGACACCGAGGCAAATTAGAAAAAGAATATCTTCGATTCTACCTATTAGTTCTTAAAACCATGCATTGACAAGTTATTGTTTCAATTACAATCATGTAGATTATTTTCAAAGACATCTTTAATTTTGCCAAGAAGTGTCGATTTTTTCCTAAATTTCAGTTTTATATGATTTGTTGTCACATAATCCAAATACTAGTAGAACTAATTGAGTTCATAATGTCTTTTGGTGAATTGGTGCTTGCAAATTTTCTAACATAATCTAGGATGATGGATAAGAATACGAGAAATTAAATATCCTTTTATTTTTTTCCTACATATCTTCTTATCAATTTAAAATAATGAAAAGTGTATTAAAATATTATTAATTTTATCCAACTTTGACACATGTCACAATTTCATATGGGTAGGAAGATAAGTAGAAATATATTTAATTTCTATAAGAATATAGATGTTAATTGTATGTGATATATACCATATGGTATCTTTTTTATTATTATATCTAGATCTATTCTTTTGGCCTGATAAAGTCATGTATTAAAAAGTGCATCTTGATAAAATTTTAATCTCCAAAGCCAATTTACTAGTAAGGATAAATTGCAAGTTCTAAGACAACCCACTCACTCCAAGGCCACCATATTTTTTGGGCTTTAAAGTATCTTGCCCCTCCACCTGTAACACTAGTCAAAATAGGTCAATAACAATCACATGTGATTATGCCAATGTAATGTGATGTTGTTAAACTAGTAATGTGATAAACTTACTATGTAGTTCATGATAAATTCTAATACAATTATGAACTTTCTTTATGATACAACTCAAAGTATACGTCCATATGATTCCAAAAATATAGAGAACGTCTGAATCTGACTTCGCATGAAGAAGTTATGATAAACCGAACACTATAAATCTATATAATAAAAGGAATTTAAAATAGACTTAGCATTAGCTATTGGAGTCTAAAAGAGAGTTGTATTACTCATAAATACCTACGTGTGGATATAAAGAACGTCAAAAACGGAGTTCGTATGCGAAAGTTACGACCTTCCGAAGATACAGCTGTCACAAACCCTAATCCGACTGAGCTCACGACGTGAGCATAGAAACTCACGACTTGTTGCAACACTACAATCACTCCCAAACACATGTTGGTCATATCTCAAATGAATATAGTTGATCAGGCTATATTGATTCCATATATGATTACATAACTGTTCAGGTTTAACTGTAATGTCCAACATCCAAATACTTTTGTTTTGTTCCTCTCGTGATTCTTGTTCTAGTATATACATATTCCGAAAAATATTTGTACTTTTATAAAATATTGATATATTTTTAAAGTATAATTCTTGGTCAGAGTGTTTTTATCCCAATGTGTTTATAGTTGTATATCTTTTATGATTGATATACTGAGTTCACTATAAACAATGCTCTGATACCAATCTGTCACACCCCAAAGCGGAACGGCGGAAACGTTCGGGGGCGGAGGACGTCATGTAAGTATCACAACACATGCATTATAGTAATCAAAGTACAAACAACCATTGCATTAATAGGTATAAGTTTTACATAAGAATTTAGACATTACATATTCGAACATTATAGTAGATACGGAAAAAGGCAGGAGTCGCAGCACGATACGAGACAACCTTCTCAAAAGCTTCGGGAGGTGTACCTGTTTACCTAAAATCCTGAGAATACAAACAATTTTGAAGGAGAGTATCAGCATAAAGCTGGTGAGTTCATAAGCATTTAGTTTTAAAAGAAACCGTTCTCTAATCCTTTTGAGAAGTGTTCCTCAAGAAAATCCATTATTTTCTTATGAAAAGTATGATTAAACCCATTCCTTCCGTGACTTCTTAGTTCATACTAGTTGCGCATAAACCAAGGCGTCGTGGAGTTAATATGAATATCCGTTAGTTGAATAATAAACCATCAGTTTATAAAAATACCGGTGTTATTCTGGGAAAAACCCATATTTTCCCTAAATGCAGGTTATTGAATTATCCGTTCTAATTCGAAAAATACAAGTATCTACCATACTTATATTGATTATGCATTGATCTTCTTGGAAACCCTGATTACTATCAGTAGGTAAAAGTAGTTTCATTACTTAAAATAAAACTAATGAAGATTGAAATCCTGTAAACAAATGATTAGATTATACTATTCTGAGTCGTATAACCATGTTTGATATGACCAATGCGACCTTTTCGACGTTCTTCAGGCGTCAGTTAAATGACATTTGTCACCCCAGGCATGCCTGCCTAACTGTAGCTAGCAGTTCAGGTGTGGGACTGTCAGTCCCGAATAGATCTATTCACAAATCGCACGCTCTCCCTCCAGGAGACTCTGGTTATACTAGGATAGGATTTAATGAAGTACCCCTAAGAGTACAGGTTCGAAGTAGAGTCTCACAATCCTGTATAATCTAGTTTACATGTAATTCAGTATTATTCTCTGGTATTTGAATCCGTTGAATGCTATATAATATAATAATTATACTTAAATAATCATTAAATATTATACTCCCATGAAAATATATATCATAACTAAATCTGTCATAGTTTATATATTTACTCATGAATGAAATCTGAATTGGTAAAAGCTGTATATTGAATCTCCCAAACTATACCCATTATAGTTTACTTGAAATGATACGAAATTTCTTTGTAAAATTATTCTGAAAACTATGAAGTTATGTTTTCAAAAATAAAGGCGGCCCTTATGCTCAACATAGTAGAAAAGGGATAAAATATCTAAATATTTTATTAAGCGTGTAAATCGTTGAATTGTATTAATAAGTTTAAAAACTTAATAAAATCCTTTTGAGTTTGGCTTATATTCCCCCTGAAAACATTAAAAATCGTAAAAGCGTAGGGGTATGAACTCACCTTTGTTGTGTGAAACCGACGACTGGAAACAAAGATTCTCGGGTTGTTGTACGTGGCACTTAACGGGATCCGGAACTTGGTTGAATCAGAAAACGAGTCTTTTACTGCTCAAGAGATGTGTATAGCCGTGAACAGGGGTTTACGGTCATAAAGGGAGTTTACGGTCGTGAACAGGGTTTACGGTCGTGAAGAGTTTACGACCGTGAACTGGGGTTTACGGTCTTTAAAGATTCGATGAGTGTGCGACCGTAAACGGGTTTACGGCCTTTGAAGATGGGCCGTAAACTCAAGAACAAGGGTGCTGATTTCGAAGAGAAACGTGTTCCAGACGCTCCGAAATGACTCTAAATGGTGTTTCTCGATGTTTTCCCGAAGATTGAAGGTGTCTTTAGTGTTTACGGCCAGGGGTTCTAGAGAGAGAATGAGAGAGTTTTCAGCCAGCAAAAATTTAAATGAGGGTGGGGGTCTCATATATATATGGGTTTTGTTGTCGGT
Source organism: Lactuca virosa (assembly GCF_052849685.1). Lineage (NCBI taxonomy): Eukaryota > Viridiplantae > Streptophyta > Magnoliopsida > Asterales > Asteraceae > Lactuca > Lactuca virosa. The sequence goes on from NC_136426.1 coordinate 91,024,015, forward strand.
GGGTGGGGTCCACCTGTCATTGGCCGTAAACGAGTTTACGGCCGTAAACAGATTTACGGCCGTGAACTCCAGTCAGGCCGTGAATAGCTATTTCGTTCGAAGGAAAAACCCGAATTCCGCGCGGTTTTTGGTCCTTACTCGTATATAAGCTAAATGATTTTTTTTCAAACCGAAGGAATTTGACGAGACTCAATAAAAATTTTAAATTTTTATTAACGGAAGTTGATTAACGGAAACGGAAAAAATTTCAGGTTGTCACACAAGATAAAACTAGGAACGTTATATGTTGTTATTATTGGTTTTATGTCAAGATAAAACTAGGAACGTTATATGTTGTTATTATTGGTTTTATTTTAAGATAAAACCTAGTTTTTCCTCAAGTTATAATTGTTGTACTGCCTAAAGTATTATGAATTTTGGAGTAAAGTTTAAAAGCATAGTCTAGTAACTTAGGGTCTTAGACACGAAAATGCTTTTGTTGTTAGAGCTATAGGAAGCCGATAAAGTCTACATGAGTTATTGTGTTCATCATCTAAGATTGGGGATCTTAGTGAAAGTCCTCTGACCTGTAACCGTTAATCCCGTGATAGCGAGGAAGTCGTGTATGAATAATATACGGGCTGACAACCCCACTTGTGGTTGCTAGCTACAACCCAACTTAAGCGAGTGACGAACTGTCATTTTACTTGTTGTTACGGCGTCGATGAAGCGTTCGGTATTGAGTATATGTTGTGGAAATCCTCATGGAAATCATGAGTGGGCTGTCCTCATGAAAAACATGAGTGAGATCTATCAGAGGCATTGTATGTCATAGCAGCGGTTACAGACTCATGGTAGCAAATTGTTAGAAACATTATACTTTGTCGTTATACAAGTATAAATGTTAAGTATAAGTTTCCCCATCCTTATACCCTAGGTATATGGAACGTTTAGGTATATCACTTATTTGATAAGTAAACTATTATACCTAATATATCTACTAAACGTTGGAGAGTCAAAATGATACTTTCAAAACTATACTTTTGAACTTGGAAAATGTATTATTTTTATATGGAGTCAAAACCTGTGGACTCACCAACTTTATGTTAACGTATTTTCAAAATGCATGTGTTTTCAGGAACTTGATAAAGCTGGTATGTTATTCGAACATGATAAGTTTTACTATTACCCTTTCTGTTCATTAAGAAGTATACAATAGTCGGATATTATGTAATAGGTTCTAGAAAAACAATAATGTAACTTTCAACCATCAATAAAGGTATGTATTTTATAAAATTCTTAGTATTGTTCAATGTATGTTATATAACTGTGATACAATGTATGACGTTGCACCACCCGGTGTTTCCGCCGACGGCCGCGGTGTGCACTACCCAACATATCTTCTTTCTCTCCATATCACCGACCTATAGAAATCTTCTTTGAAGCGCTTCAAGAATGTCAATCACTCTATTTGGAGCTTTAAATACTGAAAAGTAATACCCTTGATCAAGGAATGACTTTCGTGGGTTGGCGCATCATGTAGTACCCTCCATACTACCAAAAACGACATCTGGAAGTGATTATTTTAACATCATATTTGTTTATTTGGTGTCTTCGTAACTCCTTACCTTTTTGACGATATGCATGTCAATAAGAGTTCCATTTTTGATAGCATAGTGAACAATTCTTTTTCTTGGTCGGATAATCGAGCTTCCAACTGAAACATCCCAAAAACACGGTCCAAAATTTTTGTTTTAAATCACTAATAAAACCATAATTATCTTTCAACATATAAAATCATAAATCGTATATCTCAAAATATAATAACATCTGTCAAATATATCAGAGTATAAACAACCCAGGCTGAACAAATGGTGTGTGCACTGCAATCTTCCATAGCTCCTCTTTTGAAAACTTAAGCACCTGAAACCAAAACTGAAAACCGTAAGCACCAACCTTAGTGAGCTCCCCCAATCACATAGCTCTGGGACTACTCCCAACTGCATCGGGACGAATCCCGGCATCGGCTTATCCGACATCGGACTCCTGCCCGGCATCGGGCTCACCCCGGCATCCGACCGCATCGGGCATCGGGCTCACCCCGTCATCGGGCTTACCCCGACACAAACACAGCATAACATATATCATAACACATAACATAATCACATGATCTGCATCGGCTTGCCCGACATCGGACCGAAGCCCGGAACATATAATCATAACATATAAACTAGCATACATCGAGCTTGCCCCGGAACATATAATGCATGGCATAATAACTAACATACATCGGGCTTGCCCCGACATCGGGCTTACCCCATAACACTTAACACATAACATATAACATAATCGCATATACTGCATCGGACTTGCCCGTCATCGGATCGGAGTCTGGAACATATAACACATAAACTAACATAACATAACATGCATGAATCACAAAGACATCCGGCATACATAACTGCTTCTCGAGACCGCCTCGACATCGGACCGAAGTCCGGAACATATAAACTGCATCGGGCTAACCCCCGACATCAGATCGAAATCCGGAACTACTATCATCTAAACAGCCAGACATTGTGGCCGGAGACCCGTTCCTAAAGGAGGAAACTCACCTTGCACTGCTGAAGCTCTTGCTGATACCCTCCTGACTGCTATCTGGCAACTCCCCGAACCGCTGCTCCTCTAGCTCCCCGAGCTACCAATACCAATATAACACTTAGTCCCAGAATGCCCTCCAGGAGTCAAACTAAGTCAACTATGGCCAATGTCAAAGTCCTGCTAAAGGTCAAAGTCCTGGTCAAAGTCAACCTTCCAGGTTGACCCTACTCGCCGAGTCTGCCTACTGACTCGCCGAGTTCATAAACTCAGAAACCCTACAACTCACTACTCGACTCGCCGAGTCACCCCATGACTCGTCGAGTCCTTTCAACCTCCGAATCCTAGTCCTGTCCGACCCACTGAGTCACCACCTCGACTCACTGATTCGACTCACATCTAGAAGAGATTAGGGTTTGTGACCCGACTCGCCGAGTCCATGAATCGACTTGATGAGTCCTCTTTGTGTCATCTCTATTTAGTCGATTACAATCATTCCAACACTTCCAACTCATAGATCTGGACTCCTAAGGCTAGCATCACACGTAAAGTTGCTAACTTTACGTTCATGCAAGGTGCTACAAAGCTAGAACACTTAATCCAAGACAAGATGAAGGTCTAAGCCATAAAATGGAGCCCTAACTGGATAAAGATGGCAACCCTGAGCTTCTCAAGCTCAAGAGTGCCCAGATCTCTGCTTGGGACGTCCTTGTCCCAAAGGTCAAGCTCCATGGACCATAACTCTCATAAAAGGGACATAAGGAGATCTAAGAAACCATAGGTCAAGGTAGGAACTTGATTACCAGAAAATGATGAGGATGAGGAGCTACTTCTGGATCTACAACTTCTCCTTAAGTCCTCCAACTCATTCTCCTTCTTCTAGTCTTCAAGAGCTTCTAAAATTACTCACAAATGACTCACAAACTCAAGGAGAACACTAGGGTTTCGGGGGTTAGGTTCTGGACAGTGGAGGCTACAAATGGGGCTGAGGGGAGGGGAATGAGATCCTTAAATAGGGCACAAGGACCCGATTTTAGGGTTTCCCAACCCAGACCAGACTCGCCGAGTCAGTCCCCCGAATCGCCGAGTTGGCCACTTAATCCGCGACACGGAACTCGCTCCAACTCGTCGAGTTTTTCCTTGGACTCGACGAGTTGACTCATTGAATTAGGGTTTTTCCTTTCCTTTCTTGACCTTCTGAATTTGGGGTGTTACAACTCTCCCCCACTTAAACTAGAGTTCGTCCTCGAAGTCCGCCACGTCTATTACTCTACAACCTCTCACAACATACATATATAATACATACATACCTTGCCTGCTCGTCCAATCCTCGGAGGGCCGCTTCCGTTGGCCTTCCGCCCAATCTTCCGCATAAGCAATTCCTTGGAGGTAAAAACCTCGTGAGCTCTCTGATCACCAGCAATCCTGAGAACATGGATCTTATCCAGCCGACAATCCCTCCAGTACTCCCCGAGTACTTCCACTTGACATCCAAGGGGCTCACCCCTTTACTCTGTGCCGCTACGGCCTTCCCAAGGCAACGGTACACAATCAACTCCTTTTCCTATCTCTGTGAAGGACATACTCTTCGCTGTATCTGTATTTCCAGCCACTCCCAGCGCTGGTCACTTCACTGATACCCGCCGAATGCTTCCTCCTACTATATCTCAGTGCTGAACGCCCATTGTAGCGAATGGATCAGATAATCCTTCAAGTAAAAGATTCATCCCTGCAACGGTTAGACTCATACGAGAGCTGTGCAACAGGATCAAACCCTTCTCTCTGAGATTATTCAACCCAGCTGTGAGTGGCGTAGCACCTCTCGGTCAACTAGCTGCTCCATACAAGAATTCCCTTATGCTACCCCTGTCCGAAGATCCTGTTATCTCTTATCCGCTTTCCGGATGAACCGGGACCACTCTGGTCCCAACTAAACTACCATCCTCTTGGTTACCGGACTCCCACCGGTTACTAAACCTAAACTCAATCTCTCAGTCGCTCCCAGCGACTTCCAAAGAAACTTCCGCTACTAAAACTGTTTTATCTATCTTCCATAGGAAACGGGACCTCCCAGGTCCTAACTTATCTGTCCTCTATCTGGAATACCGGATTACACCCGGTTACTAAACCACGGATCACTCTCTCAGTCGCTCCCAGCGACCTCCGCATAAAACTTCAGCTACCGAAACTACTTAATCCACATTGTCACTCATGGCTCTATAAATCCTAAAATCCCCGATCCTGTATCTTGACCCTAAGGTCTCTACCAGGTCCCACCTACGCTGCTATAATCACACAGGCCTCGCCCACGGGTCTCACCCAAACTATATCTTAGAGCGGTCTCTCCCTCAAGTTTTACTTGTCTTGCTACTATCGCAAGGGCCTCGCCCACGGATCCCACCCAAACCATACTACTGAGCGACCCTGCCCCCGGTCTCACCTATCTAGGGCTACGCGGGTCCTAAACCATCCTGAATCCTCAACGAACTATCCTTTCTCGATCTCTATCAGGCTGACTAGGAGATACGGGCCTCGCCCACACTCCGCTAACTAGGGGATACGGGCCCTCGCCCACACTCCTCTAACTAGCTACTAACAAATGTTGCGGCTATCCCGCAGTCTTACCACCCTCCCCATGCTGACTCTACACTGATTACTAATCCGAAAGCATCTCATGTCGGATATTCACTCAGTCTGCATCTTGACTCACTCGAGTCCTGCTGGCGATCCTCCAACCTGGTTTTCCAAACCAGCTATCAACTAACGCGAATACTACGGTCATCCTGTAGCCTCACTACACTTCCCGTACTGTCTACCTACCGGTGAATGCTACGGCTATACCCGCAGACTTACAACACTTTAACACTCTCTGGCTGCTAGTGAATGCTACGGCTACACCCGCAGACTTACAACACTCTAATGCTGTATGGCTGCTAGTGAATGCTACAGCTACACCCGCAGAATTACACCACTCTAACACCCTCGGGCTACTAGTGAATGCTACGGCTACACCCGCAGACTTACAACACCCTATCACTATCTGGCTGCTAGTGAATGCTACGACTACACCCGCAGACTTACAACACTCCAACACTCTCTGGGTCGAACGCGCGCTTGACCTAACACTCTACTGAACTCATGTCCTGACTGGAATCCTCAACTTGATTCCCTAAGGCCTGCTATCACGTAACCCCGCTGCGTCAGTATCGTACCCATGCCCGTGATCAAAGCGTCACAATATCCCATGAAATCATCTACAGCCTCTGGCAGGGTGAGAGTTGGGGTCTCGCACCACCGCTGTCTGAGAGTCTCGAAGGCTACCTACTGCTCGGGCCCCCAACGAAAGGCCATCAACTTCTTGGTCAGTCGGGTCCAAGGAACTGCAATCTTGGATATGTCCCGAATAAATCTCCGATAATAACCTGCTAACCCAGGAAACTCCGAATCTCAGATGGATACCTCGAAATCTCCTACTGCATCACGGCCTCTACCTTGGCCGGATCAACTAGTATACCCTTATGGTTGACAAGGTGCCCAATAAATTGAACCTCGCGCAACCAGAACTCACATATGGAGAACTTTGCAAAAAGTCTCTCCCTCCTCAAAGTCTCTAGCACCTCCCTCAGATGCTCCTCGTGCTGCTCCTCAGTCTTGGAATAAACAAAGATGACACTGCACTCTCCCAATCCCGTAACTTGGGGAAATGATTTATCGCTATCCGCTAATAATTCTCGGTACGCAATTGGCATATGACATCTCCTAAAAATATAATTCAACACAACAGAGGATAACCCAGAGTTACACTCACTCAACCCTTAGAACGAAAGGCTCCCTTGTGCAGTTCCCCGCAAGTGCTGCACCGAATCTGGCCCTGCTGGCCTCTCACAAGCTAATCCTAACTCTTGGGTCTCCTACCGAGACCCTTCCGTAAAAGCAACTGATCTGATTCCCTCTTACCAATGTGCTCCAAGTATATACCTCGTTCTCTTGCTCTAGAAGTCATATCATTCAGGGTCTCGCACCCCGAGATACTCACGCCTAAGGTGTACATGCAACCCTAGAAACCTTGGATGTATGTTTGACTAAGATACATGTAAAATTGATTTTCCAAGGTTCATAATACTATCTAGCATACATGGGGTACTTTAAACATAAAAGTAAGCTAGAAAAACATACCTTGTAGTAGTTTGGATTCCTTGAAAACCTTGAGAGCCTAGCACCCCAAGTGTGATGCCTCAAATGTCTCACACAACACCAAATGCACTTGGAATAAACTTGAGAGAAATGTCACACTACTTGAAATCGGCTAGCCCTCTTCTTTCTTGCTTAAGTGCCGATTTTGGTGAACATAAGGATCCTTATATAGTGTGTTACAATTAGGGTTACACCATATAAACCCTAATTGTCATGACCTTTCATTTCCATGACCCATGGATTCTATAACCACCATGGAGCATCCATGGAGTATCCTATGGGTCTTAGCCCAACTTGATAATCCATGGAGCATTTAGCCCACTATACAAGTATGGATGATTTACACAATCCACCCATATATTTAATTAGTCTTCTTTTGATCACTTAATTAATTCCAAATTAATTCTTAATCAATACTAATTAAATAATACTATTAATATATTAGAACTTATAATATATTAATAAACCATAAGTGTTATTTCTCTCATTTTAGTCTATCCAAATGCATGATGCCATGCAACCCAAATGGACCATGCTAAACCGGGTCAAGTACATACCAGAATAGTTATGGACTTAGACACCTTATCCAACACTATCTCAGTGCAGAATGCACTCGGCCACTCATCACAAATCTCTATAATGCCCTCCTTGATCATACTGAGGACCACAGGAGTCTGGTCACTGATACTATGCTTAATCTCAGATGGAATGAACTCCCTCATCTGACCATCAAGCTGCCCGGCTCCAGAGTCCGCGCCTGATCCCTCGCTGGCACCAGAACTGCCATCTGGTCTACCACGTAGCATCACTATACTCGGTAATATACCATCACTAACATCACAATACTCATCAAAACTTGAGGGATCTCACACACTACAAGTTCCCTGGTCTTATCTCAGCCTTCCTTGATTCGAGTACGGATCCTCTGCTTTCAGTAGTACGGGCCCATACGACCTTCCACATCTATCCGTACTTTCCTCAAGAACTGCCTTGACTCCAACAAGACCCTTCTACTGCTACTGCTCTCTGCTACTCTCATCCTAGGCATGCCCTAGGGTAATCACCATCCCGCTCTCCGCCATCAGTTGCATCCGAAGTCCATGCTTTCTTCCCCTAGCTAGCTCGCGAATACTATTACACATCACTCAGACTAGATAATTCTTCGAATGAGAGATCCTACCCTACAACGGTTGGACTCAAACAATAGCTGCGAAATAGGGCTAGACCTAACCTTCTGAAATTATTTAGTCCTTGCAATATGTAACTTAACATATTCGTTTACTAGTTAGTAAAAAATAACTAGAACTCCTAAAAGCACAAAGCAAGCAGCATTCGAGCATTGAGTGCATAAAATCAAGCATATACTAATCAGGCTATCATACTGACTAATCTGTACTAGCATACAGCTCATAGAGCTGAGATACATATAACAGGCATATAAGGCATCCTTCCTAGATCCTTAGTCCTAACTAGCATGCAATTCTTATAAAGCTGATACACATATAATAGGCACATAAGGCATCCTTCCTAGATCCTTAGTCCTAAAATAGCATGCAATCCTCATAAGGTGATAAACATAACATAACATAAACTAGCATGCAATCCTCATAAGCTGATAAACATAACATAACATACTTGAGCTCGGCTGATTGCATGCACCACACCCTTTTCTCTTTTTCAAAATACTTTTTGCTTTTTCTAAAATTGTTTTCTTTTCTCAAAATCCTTTTTGTAAGCACGATTTTTCTTTTGAAAACTTTATACCACTTCCTTAGTTTGAGTTTAGACACACCCGAAAGTGTGCCCGAATCCATCAGACCAAGGCTCCTGATACCAACTTGAAACATACCAAAAACACTGTCCAAAAATTTCGTTTTAAATCACTAATAAAACCATAATTATCTTTCAACATATAAAATCATAAATCGTATATCTCAAAACATAATAACATCTGTCAAATATATCAGAGTATAAACAACCTAGGCTGAACAAATGGTGTGTGCACTACAATCTTCCCGAGCTCCTCTTTTGAAAACTTAAGCACCTGAAACCAAAACTGAAAACCGTAAGCACAAAGCTTAGTGAGCTCCCCCAACTACCACATACCATACACATAACATATAACAATCACATAGCTCTGGGACTATTCCTAACTGCATCGGGACGAATCCCGGCATCGGCTTACCCGACATCGGACTCCTGCCCGACATCGGGCTCACCCCGGCATCCGACCGCATCGGGCATCGGGCTCACCCCGACATCGGGCTTGCCCCAGCATCGGGCTTACCCCGGCACAAACACAGAATAATATATATCATAAACACATAACATAATCACATGATCTGCATCGGGCTTGCCCGACATCGGACCGAAGCCCGAAACATATAATCATAACATATAAACTAGCATACATCGGGTTTGCCCCAAAACATATAATGTATGACATAATAACTAACATACATCGGGCTTTCCCCGACATTGGGCTTACCCCGGAACACTTAACACATAACATATAACATAATCGCATATACTGCATCGGGCTTGCCCGACATCGGACCGGACTCCAGAACATATAACACATAACCTAACATAACATAACATGCATGAATCACAAAGACATCAGGCATACATAACTGCTTCCCGGGACCGCCCCGGCATCGGACCGAAGTCCGGAACATATAAACTGCATCGGGCTAACCCCCGACATTGGATCGAAATCCGGAACTACTATCATCTAAACGGGCCGACATTGTGGCCGTAGGCCCGTTCCTAAAGGAGGAAACTCACCTTGTACTGCTGAAGCTCTTGCTGATACCCTTCTGACTGCTATCTGGCAACTCCCCGAATCGCTGCTCCTCTAGCTCCCCGAGCTACCAATACCAATATAACACTTAGTCCCAGAATGCCCTCCAGGAGTCAAACTAAGTCAACTCTGGCCAATGAAAAAGTCATGCTCAAGGTCAAAGTCCTGGTTAAAGTCAACCTTCCAGGTTGACCCTACTCGCCGAGTTCATAAACTCAGAAACCCTACAACTCGCGACTCGACTCGCCGAGTCACCCCATGACTCGTCGAGTCCTTTCAACCTTCGAGTCCTAGTCCTGTCCGACCCACTGAGTCACCACCTCGACTTACTGATTCGACTCACATCCAGAAGAGATTAGGGTTTGTGACCCGAATCACCGAGTCCATGAATCGACTCGCCGAGTCCTCTTTGTGTCATCTCCATTTAGTCGATTACAATCATTCCAACACTTCCAACTCATAGATCTGGACTCCTAAGGCTAGCATCACACGTAAAGTTGCTAACTTTATGTTCATGCAAGGTGCTACAAAGCTAGAACACTTAATCCAAGCCAAGATGAAGGTCTAAGCCATAAAATGGAGCCCTAACAGGATAATGCTGGCAACCCTGAGCTTCTCAAGCTCAAGAGTGCCCAGATCTCTGCTTGGGACGTCCTTGTCCCAAAGGTCAAGCTCCATGGACCATAACTCTCATAAAAGGGACATAAGGAGATCTAAGAAACCATAGGTCAAGGTAGGAACTTGATTACTAGAAAATTATGAGGATGAGGAGCTACTTCTGGATCTACAACTTCTCCTTAAGTCCTCCAACTCATTCTCCTTCTTCTAGTCTTCAAGAGCTTCTAAAATTACTCACAAATGGCTCACAAACTCAAGGAGAACACTAGGGTTTCGGGGGTTAGGTTCTGGACAGTGGAGGCTACAAATGGGGCTGAGGGGAGGGGAATGAGTTCCTTAAATAGGGCACAAGGACCCGATTTTAGGGTTTCCCAACCCAGACCAGACTCGCCGAGTCAGTCCCCCGACTCGCCGAGTCGGCCACTTAATCCGCGACATGGAACTCGCTCCGACTCGTCGAGTTCTTCCTTGGACTCGACGAGTTGACTCATTGACTTAGGGTTTTTCCTTTCCTTTCTTGACCTTCTGAATTTGGGGTGTTACACCAACTCTATTGTAGTTTGGAATGTTTGGTTTTTTAATCCGTTGTAATTGTTATTTTTTCAACATTCTAGTAACTTGCTAGAATATTTAATATATGAAGATGTAACTGTTCTCATTAAAATATATTAATAAGTAATGCTGTGGGAGCTTTTCCAACACCAATTTGATCAAGGTTAACCTCCATCCGAAAGAAAGTTTTTTCTCTCTCCAATGGCTTAACCTACATTTAAATTTCTTAACAACCGATTCTAAATTCTTAGCTAATTTCATTTTGGCACCAATTGGAACGCTAAGGTAAATGAATGGAAATGAGGCATGCCTATATTTAAGAAAATTGGCCATACAAAGTATATCACCATTTTCGACAACAACTCCATATATCTTGCTTTTGTGTAGGTTTACTTTTAGCCCGGATGCCACATGAAACATCGAAGCAATCTTTTGAGGTTCAAAATACTAACCATGCCTTCTCCTATAAAGGTTACCTCATTGGTATACAATAGGTATGATTTGTGAAAGTGTCGGACCATTCAAAGGAAGGTAATACCTTTGAAGATGTGAACATCATAAGCCGTTTTCATACGAACACACTTAAAGCTTCCATTATAATGATGAATAGAAAAAGGAAACCGGATCACCTTGAGTCACTTCTTTCTTGATATTGAACTCCTATGCTATGCTGGTGAGTGAGCTATTCACAAGTATTGATGCTCTCGCGAAGGTTAAACATCCCATAATCTAGTCTCACCATTTATCACCAAAGTTCATTTGTTTCGTAATATATTTGGTCATGAAACTTTTTGAGACCTAATGTCATTTAATTTCAAATTTGTATCCATTGTCATCCCTTACCATATGTTACCGATCCTTAGCAACTTTTGAAAAAAAAATTGGCTCAAATTTTATTTTTTGTCATGAATTTTGTCCTTTTTTTAATAAATTCGCCCTAACTTCTTTTTTTATAAAAATTGTTTATGATAAAACATTTCAATAATAAAATTTTCACTAAAAATTTCAAAGATTTGAATTTATAAGAAAAATCAACAATGACATTAGCATCACAAAAAACATGAGTTTACTTTATATTTGTTTTAATATATGGGTTGCACAACTATCCACTACGATTTCCCCGATCGGCAAGGATACGAGGGAGGGGGCTCACCTATGGTGAAATGCTAGCACGTCACAACATTATCTTTCTTATGATCACCCCTAATTAAAGCCTCCAAGATTAGAACTTAGGAACTCTCATATGGGGAATCATTGTCTTTACCAAGTGATCATGGCTAAATGTACATATAATATAAATTACTTCATAAATTTTTTATTTTATTGACACCTACATGAAAATGTATACACATGTTTTGGATTTAGCCGATAATTGGTCCAAAATCCAAATAATACAAATTGGTAAAAAATATAAAACAAAAAATATTAAAAAGAACAAAAAATTTGTAAATATATTGAGACCAAATACGTAATAAAAATAAAATTCTTGCAATTTTATATAATTTTTTTGGCCAAGTATCGTGAAACTATACAAGGCCATATCATATAATGGATACAAATACAGCAGCATTTAATGATTTTGGGTCTCAAAGAAAATATAGTGATCAAATAAATACATAGCAAATAGTTGTTTAGAAAATTTCAACATGAACCTAATTCATTATTATAAAATTAATTCAAGACATTGTAGTCCAAGTTTGGATAACAAAACACCCCCTTAATAATAATACATTAATACTTAGCTGTCGATGATAGGTTTTCTAACTAAAACAAAATAACATACGCATGACTTTATGACCCTACCTTTATGGGGTCCATAGTCCCATTTGCTATATTAACCCCAAAATAACATACGCATGTTTATTTCCTCAAACACAAATTTTGCAGCAATGGATGCAGAACCAAAACCATCTAAAGGTGGCTGGATCACCTTCCCTTTTCTTATAGGTATATGTTCTTCTTCTTTTGTTTAACTTCTAGTTTTAAATCCAAGTCTCTTTAATTAAAATCATAACACAAAACCATTTTTTGCCATCTAAATATAGCAACCATGGCTGGTTTGACTCTAGCAGCGGGAGGATGGGCAAATAATATTATCGTGTACCTAATCAATGAATTTAACATCAAAAGCATCGATGCTGCTCAAATTGCAAACATAGTCAATGGTTGCACCACCCTATTCCCAATCTTAGGAGCCATACTCGCGGACTCATTTTTTGGCTCATTCTCAATAATTTCGGTTTCATCTCTTATATCTTTGGCGGGCATACTGCTACTAACCCTAACTGCAACACTCGACTCGTTAAAGCCCGCACCATGTGAAAACGGGTCGAACCTTTGCATGGACCCATCAAAAAGTCAACTCGCGATACTGTACATGAGCCTAGCTCTTTCGAGCATTGGGCTCGCAGGTACACGATTCACGTTAGCAACAATGGGAGCAGATCAATTCGATAACCCTAAAGATCAAGGGGTTTTCTTCAATTGGCACTTTTTTACTATGTATGCCGGGACACTTGTTAGTGTTGTGGGGATTATTTATGTTGAAGACAATGTGAGTTGGGGATTGGGATACGGTTTATGTGTTGCGGCTAATTTGATTGGTTTAGTGATTTTTGTGGTGGGAAGACGTAATTATCGGCTACTGAAGCCACAAACCAGTCCGTTTACTGGATTGGCTTGTGTTGTGGTTGCAGCTTTCCGTAAAAGGAAAGTTTTGTTGTCACTTAAGAGTGAGGATTATTGTCAAGAGCAACGAGATGGAGGAACAAAATCGGTTAGAACAACCCCAACAAATAGCTTCAAGTAAGTTTCTACAAGTTTATTTATTTATTTAATAATGAAATATGAAAATGTATATAGATGAAGACAAATTAAGATTCATGATTCTCCTAACAATAATTTTTGTTTTTGAAAAAACATGATCATAACTAACATACAAAAGTCCAAAGTTATATTGGTAATATTTATTTATTACACGGAAGTTCGTTGTTTGATGATATTTGGTAAATTGTTACGTTATACCAATAAAAAGATGACAAAAATTACTCTATCATATATTGTTTCGTAAAGCTTTAAATAAACCCAATTGAGCATTTAAATTGTATATTATAGCCTTTTAAATATTCAAATACTATAATTTATTTGATACACATACTTTTAAAAGTTTTTTTTTTGTCATCTAATAATTTGGTGTGATGAACATTTCCGAATGAAGCCAACTTAACTTTGTAACTTTTAGTGGGTAATAATAAAGAAATAGCAAGTTGAACCCACCAACCAATTTCCCAAATATGGTAATCAAGAAAGACCAACAAAGTAGTAAGCCTACCTACCAATGATTAATTATCGGAAAGCTTATTCATTTTGTTTCAATTAAATTATATTGTTCTAATTTCAATCAATTAATCTAATATAAATCTTCCATAAACTTTTTTACGCTTTAAAAAAGTATTATTCTCTTGGTCTTTTGGATCAAAATTTATTTTTCACAGTTGTTGATTTTGTTATTAAGCAATCTAATATAACTAACATGGTCATAAAAGAAATAAATGTTTAACTAATAATCTTGTTGATCTTTATACTAATCATAAAAATATAATGCCAATTTTATCTAGTTTTACACGCAACATCAACACAATATGTTTTGGTATTTAACGGGACATTAAAAATAAGAATCCTCCTCTCATTAATATCACAGAAATTGAAAGACAACTTAATAAAAATAATATAATATCCAAAGTTCTTACAAAATAAATTACATAATACTTAAATGTCTTTCAAGTATCTTGTAGATAATGTTTAAAAGGACATATCAATGGTACATGAATCAGTGTCACCTTTATATTTTCCGGTTTTAGGCATCATGATAAGTGAGAGATACTTGGCATTAAAGCAAAGCATGTATGAATGATTAGTGCATATGTAACTCAAGATGCACATCACAATTATTGCATAATGCAGGAGTGCGAGGGTGGACCAAATTTCCAAAACCAAACAATCAAATGCAATCAGAAGTCAGAACTTAAAACGAAACCCATGCATGTCTTTCGATTCTATATTTTTTCAATGTTCTTCTTCAATTTTTTAAACTTAAATTTATATCCGGTCTTATCTTGTTCAATAACGAAATCATATGAGAAAAAGTCTTTCATATATTAAAAATGTAACTTACAAATTCGCGGAGTAGATGGACATTTTGTAATAACATTGAAAATGTGGTAATTATTGATATACTAAGTACTAATCTTCGAAATATGCTAATTAATGATTAAAAATGAAACAGGTTCCTAAACCATGCAGCTCTAATAACCCAAGGGGACACCATCAACAAACCATGGAACCTATGTACACTACAACAAGTCGAAGATCTGAAAACCCTAATCAGAATCTCCCCACTCTGGTCAACTGGTATTCTCTTATGCACCCCTATAGCCATCCAAATGAGCGTGATAGTCCTCCAAGCTCTAGCCATGGATCGTCACTTGGGTCCCACTTTCCAAATTTCAGCAGGAACCATGATGGTCTTCGTTATGCTTTCAACTTCCATCTCTCTCGCCCTCATCGACCGTTTCCTTCTTCCCACATACCAAAAACTTACAAACACCTCCCTCACACCCCTACAACGCATAGGGGTGGGCCATGCTCTGACTGTGTCAAGCATGGCCATTTCTGCACTGGTTGAGTCAAAACGGCTTGCTATGGCTCGATCACATGACATACACGGGAATTCGGTCGTGCCAATGTCCGTGTTTTGGATGGTTCCACAGCTTGTGGTTGTTGGTGTTGGTGAAGCATTTCATTTCCCGGGTAATGTGTCGTTGTATTACCAAGAGTTTCCTAAGTCGATGAAGAGCACAGCTGCTGCAATGGTGGCCATGTTTATTGGAATAGCGTTTTATTTGGGGACTGCGGTGGTTGGGTTTATGAGGAAGACAACGGGGTGGTTACCTGATGGGATTAATGATGGGAGGATGGATAATGTGTATTGGGTGCTGACTATTCTTGGGTTGATCAACTTTGGATATTACATTGTATGTTCATGGTTGTACGAATACCAAAATGTCGAAAAGATGGGAATCTCAAGTTCAAGTCCTTGCTAAGTAATCATATATATACATAATGTTATAATAATTAGACATAATAGAAGCGGAAGATAAATTGTGAAGTAAGGAGTTTGATGGTTATATTTGAAATCTCATTACTTGGGATCAATTGCGGATATAAGTTGTATAAACCTTTTACTCATAAGTGCATTATACTTAATTATATGAGAAATAGACTTATTAATGTAATTAATTTTTCAGTTTTTTCACATCTGAATAACTATTTTTCTTTTCTTTACACACGTAGGTAACAAATTTTTTGGAAGTGTTCACATATGACCATTATGACCGGCTGTAGCAGGTTACATCCGGTCATAATGGTCATATGTGAACACTCCCAAAAAGTTTGTTACCTAGATGTGTACAAAAAAAAATAGTTACCCAGATGCGAACATACCGAAAAGGTAAGAGTAAATTACACGAATGGTCCTTGTGGTTTGGGTAATCTGTGCGTTTGGTCCCTAATTTATTTTTTAACTCGGATAATCTCTACTGTTTATTTTTGTTGTGCGTTTGGTCATTGTCTTACCTCAAAAGACTATTGTGTCATTTTTAATTTATTTTTTAATTAATTTTCTTATTTATGTATTTTATATATTAAAAAAAATTAATAGATCTTATATATCTGTATCTCCTCACTCTAAACCTGAAACCACATTTGAGAAATTTAAGTTGAGTCCCACCAATTACCATCACATCTTTCATCCTCTTCAACTTCTATTTCTTTTCTATCTTTAGCATTATTGCAGAAATCAACATTAATCGTGGATTAATCGTTTGACATTCTCCAACCGACTAGGATTAGTGTGTTTGACGGAAATTATGGATTAATCGGTTTTGGCGAGATTAATCGGTCAACAAAAGTAAAAAAAAGTCAAAAAAAGTTTTTAAAAAATTCAAAAAATTAATTTTTTTCACTCCAAAATTTTCAAATTTCCAAATTTCAAAATTTCAAATATTATACCAAAATGTTCATATTTTCGTATTTTCAAACTTTCAAATTACAAATTCTCTTATTTTCTGATTTTGAAATACTTATTTTTCTTAAAATATTAATCTTTGATTAATTTTAATATTTTATTCATAATCTATGGTCCCCGGTTAATCTCCGCCTAGTCCGATTAATCCCTTAACACCAGTCGACCGTCGAACTACCGTCGAACGATTTTTACAATCTTGATCTTTAGTGACGTCGACGTCTTCACCATCCTTTTTTTCGGTCTTTCAACTACAGCGAATCAACACCACAACCCTTCTATTGGGTTGTGATGGTGGAAAATTCAATGAAGAGACAGTGGGTTGTAGTGTTGGTTCGCCAGAGTTGAAGAACCGAAAAAAAAAGGATGGTGAAGACGTCGATGTCACTAAAGATGGAAAGGAAATGGAAGTTGAGGAGAATGAAAGATGGCACGGTAACTGCGGTACCCAACTTAAATTTATCAAATACGGTTTCGGGTTTAGGGTGAGGAGATACAGATATGTGTGGTCTATTAATTTTTTTAAATATATAAAAAATAATCACATAAATAAGAAAATTAATTAAAAAATAAATTAAAAAGAGCACAATAGTTTTTTGAGGCAAGACAGTGACCAAACGCACAACAAAAATAAATAGTAGGGATCATCCGAGTTTAAAAATAAGTTAGGGACCAAACGCACAAATTACCCAAACCACAGGGGCCATTCGTGTAACTTACTCTTACCTTTTCGATTTGTTCACATCTAGATAACTAACTTTTTTGTACACATCTAGGTAACGAACTTGTTGTAAATATTCACATATGACAATTATGACCGGATGTAACCTGCTACAGCCGATTATAATGGTCATATGTGAACACTTCCAAAAAGTTCCTTACCTAAATGTGTATAAAAAAAGATAGTTACTCAAATGTGAACAAACCGAAATTTAATTACCTTAATAAGTCTATTAGGTTATAACCTGTGGAAACCACGGTAGCTTGTTTAAAATTATTATATAAATAAATTGATAAAAATATAATAAATGCCAAAAAAATTTAACGTATTATTGATAGTAAATAATTCTGATTTCTGAATAAATTTGTTACGTAAAACAAACATAATATTTTACTATAAATTTCGAAAATGTTTTTATGAATAAGATTTTGTATTTTCAAAATTTTAATTGAAGTTGATTTGTTACCAAAAAAAGAGAAAATGGTAAAAATCATAGAAAATTGCCACGTGTCAAAAGGGAATGCTAAAAAATGGACATGTGACATTTTTAGGTTTCATTTATTAGAATAAGTAGAAGTAGATTTCCCTTATTATGTAACATCCGGATTTCCAGGTATCATAAATTGAGTGTTTATTTTTGAGTCAAGGAGAGGGACTCGACGAGTTGACGCCTAGACTCATCGAATAGGATCGCGTCTGCTGACTAGGATTAATGAGTGAACTCGACGAGTCGGAGGGTCGAATCGACGAGTCCGCGTTGTGGACTGAAACCCTAAATCTTTGGGTCTGTGCCCTATTTAAGGGTCCTTATGGCCTTCATTTGCGGCCACCCTTTCAGAGAAAAGAACCCTAGCATATTTGAGTGTGTGTAGTGAGAGAGAGAGAGCCATCTTGAACCATTTGTTGTGATTTTGCTAAGGAGGAGAAGTGATCCAGCAAGAAGGACCAAAGGAGGTTGTTGTTCTGAGACTTTCAAGCAAGGAGGCTTCACTTTAAGGTAGCAATTCGGCCCTTTTCTTCCTTATTGTGTAGGTTTCTTGAATCAAGGGTTTCTTTACCCTTTCTTGAGTTGGAATAAGAGCATGAGAGGTCCCAATGTGAAATAGACCTTAGATCTGGACCTTGAGAGGTCCAGAGAGCCCTAAGCATCCAGCTTTATGCAGTCCCTTTTTGGGTTTTGGATCATGGTTGTCATATTAGGGCTAATTCATCAAATAGAGCCATATGAGTGTTGCATGAGCATAAAGTTTGGACCTTTACGTAACTTTTGAGTGTTAGAAGGCCAGATCTATAGGTTAGAGAAACAGATCTGACCTCAGAAGGTCGTTTGAGCATTCTCATGGAAGAAACTCGTCGAGTCCATGAGCGGACTCGACGAGTCGGATCGTGTTGCACCACGATTCGTGATCAGTGGTAACCCGTCGAGAAAAAGGTTAACTCGACGAGTCGAGTGAGGCCTTAGGAGGATTCAGAGGACACGCATGGACTCGCCGAGTCACCCGAGTGCACTCGACGAGTCTGGTCAAAGTTGGACCATTGACTATGGTTGACTTTTAGGGTTTGGTCAACATTTGGACATTGGACCATTGGAGGGGTAAAATGGTCTTTTCCCCTTCTGAGAGAATATAGGGAGGGACTAGTCTAGCCTTTGAGAGTCGTATTAATTAGAGATAATTACTTTATGTGATTAGGCGGAGGCTAGATCAGATATTCGAGTTCGAGACTTTCCGAGATTACCCGAGGTGAGTCTTCTCACTATACATTACCTAGAGTGGTAACTATGTGCAGACCGGAGGGTCTTATGTGTTATGTGTATGTTGAGTTTATGTGTATTGTGATATATGTATGCTATGTGTTATATAGACCGGACCAGAGGGTCCTACGATTTAGACCGGACCAGAGGGTCCAACGATTTAGACCGGACCAGAGGGTCCAACGAGCTAGACCGGACTGGAGGGTCCAACGAGCTACGGGACTGGAGGGTCCCGCCGAGACACATTGACCGGAGGGTCATACCGAGTCATAGCCTCGAGTGGCTTAAGTGTTGTATGTGGTATTTTGGGGAACTCACTAAGCATTTATGCTTACCGTGTTATGTGATATGTGTTTCAGGTACCAGCGAGGATTGCGGGAAGACGCCGGCATGATTTGTACACACTGGCAGATGATTATGTTTGAGATTCTGGGATATGTTTTATTATGATGACATTTGATACATGAGATTTCGAGAATATTATATGAGTTTTATTATGTTGAAAAATGAAAAATTGTTTTAAAATTTACGTCGTTACATATTATATTTACCAAGAGACACAGAAGTTGACAGATAAGTGTCCCTCATCTAAAGATCGAGGGTTTAAATCTCGTTGCGGACGAAAGGTGTATATAACAAATATATTTAAAAAAAGTAACAAAAATAAAATAACATTACAACTTTGAACTAAATTTCATAAAATAAAAAATGAAACATATCATGTTCTAAGGTAGATTAGAACATATAATCAAAAAATATATCTAATCAAAAATTAAATATATCAAGACTGATTTGTGACCGTATATACATATAATCAATGGAAAAGAAAAACCCATCAAAATATATATAATCATTGGAAAAGAAAAAACCCATCAAAATATATACAGGGGGTGTTGGTGTTAATATACAATTGTCATTGCGAAATTTATATTCAAGAACGAACTTATGTATGTAAAAAATGAAGCTCAAGATTTGCTATTTTTTACTTATGTCCCAAGCTGCATATTCAGGGCTTCATTCCACATATCTGCATTATGCATTATGTAGGCTGCATTCAAGTCCACATAGACATGAAAAATATTACTAATCATTTATGCAAGGCTGTACTAACAAAATAAAAATGCTTAACTCGATGAATGTTAATAATAACTTGTTATTTATTTGTTTTTTTTGGAAACGGCATCTTATTTATTTGTGGATTTAAAAACATGTTGTGCAACAAAGCCCACTTGTTATTATGTAAACTAAGAGGCAAATGAGTACATTAATTGGTGCCACTACGGCAGAAGTAGAGTGTGCATTGTTGCATATGAGTAGCCTTCAAAAAAAAGTTATTACCATTTCAATATATCAAATGAGACAAACCTGAAAATTTATATTGTTCGATTGAAAAGTGAAATTCCAGTCTACCCCGGCAGGTAAAGCTTGTCTCCTTTCCTTAATAGCTATAATCCCCAAACGGTCAAAAGTATCCTAAGAAGAGCCAAATTATGGAAAGCCCAACCGCAATTAACTTAAGATTTAGAATCTGAAAAAAAATGAGCAAACTTATTCCAAATTCAACATCGACAAGCTTGTAATACCCCCTTAATAAGTTACTTGATGTCCATAGTTCTGATGACTTGACATTATTGACATACATATGGTATGACCCTACCTTTATGGGGTCCATTGTCCCGTTTTCTATATATACCCGAAAATAAACTTACACATTCAGTTACATACAAATTTAGCAGCCATGGATACAAAACCATCTGGTACACCTGCCAAAGGAGGCTGGATCACCTTCCCTTTTCTCATAGGTATGTATATGTTCTTCTTTTGTTTAACTTTTAGTTTTAGAATCCAAGTCTCTTTCAAATCATAACAAAAACCATTTTTTCAATCAAAATATAGCAACAATGGCTGGTTTGACACTAGCCGCGGCAGGATGGTCAACTAATATTATCGTGTACCTAATCAACGAATTTAACATCAAAAGCATCGATGCTGCTCAAATCGCAAACATAGTCAACGGTTGCACCACCTTGCTTCCAATCCTAGGAGCCATACTCGCTGACTCATTTTTTGGATCGTTTACAATAATTTCGGTTTCATCTCTTATATCTTTGGCGGGCATATTGCTGCTAACCCTAACCGCAACACTCGGCCCGTTAAAGCCTGCACCATGCGAAAATGGGTCGGACCTTTGCGTAGGCTCATCAAAAAGTCAACTTGCAATCTTGTACATGAGTGTGGCTCTTTCAAGCGTAGGGCTCGCAGGTACGCGGTTCACGTTAGCAACAATGGGAGCAGATCAATTTGATAACCCTAAGGATCAAGGGTTTTTTTTTAACTGGCACTTTTTTACCTCGTATGTCGGGACACTTGTTAGTGTCGTGGGGATTATTTATGTTGAAGACAATATAAGTTGGGGATTGGGGTACAGTATATGTGTTGCTGCTAATTTGATTGGTTTAGTGATTTTTGCGGTAGGAAGAAGTAAATATCGGCTGTTGAAACCACAAGCCAGTCCGTTTGCTCGTCTGGCTTGTGTTGTGGTAGCAGCTTTCCGGAAAAGAAATGTTTTGTTGTCGCTAAAAAGTGAGGATTATTGTCAAGAGCCATATGTTGAAGGAACAAAATTGGTTAGAACAACTCCAACAAATAGTTTGAAGTAAGTATCTACAAGTTTTTATATATTTACTTATTTTATGGTGGAATATATATATATATATATATATATATATATATATATATATATATATATATATATATATATATATATATATATATATATATATATATTAAGATTGGTGATTCTACAAATAATAAATTTTGTTATTGAGAAAACTTGATCTTAACTAAAATACAAAAGTCTCATATAACAAATTGGTATGATATTTGGTAAATTGTTACGTTATTCCAATGGAAAGATGATAGAATTTTACTATATCATTATATTGTTTCGTAAAGCTATAAGTAAATGCAATTGAGAATTTAAATTGTATATTAAATACTAGAATTAATTTGATACAGATATTTTTTACTTATACACTTTAAGAGTATTTTTCTTTTTTGTCATAACTGATGGTAATAATTTGGTGATATGAACATTTCTGAATAAGCCAACTTAATTTTGTAACTTGTAATGAGTAAACAATAAATAATTAATTATCTAAAGGTTATTTATTTCTATTTAATTGGTAATATCAATAAAAAAAGCTATTTTTAATTCTTAAACCTTTTTAAAAGTTTCTTTTTTCTAATAATTAAACATCATTTTCATCCGGTTGAGATAGTTTATCAAACATTTAAAAAAAACGATAAAAATAATACAATAGTCGTTATATCCTTTTAACATTTGACATAGTACCATTTTAATCGACTTTCTTTTCATATAAAAATAATATAATAGTCGTTATATTCTTGGTTTTTGGTTTAACCAATATTTTAATATCTCAGAAAGTAACTTGAAACAAACCAAATAATGTTCGATTTCGATTACAATTACGAATGTAATCAAATAAAAGTTTACTTAAACTACATATCAAATTTTTTCTTTATTATAATTTATTTGTAACATCCCAAAACCATGATAAATTTTTTGATTTTTATAAAAACATTTCTACAAGAATCCATAGATAACAACCATAGTTTTCAAATCATATCCAAGAAAACTCAGAGTATCAAGTCAATCTCTCAAAACATAAAATCATAGGAGGATGTGTATGATCACGTTTTCGCTTTGCCCCGATCATCAGAAGTACCTGAAACATTGAAATCAACAACTGTAAGCAAAAGTTTAGTAAGTTCCTCCAAAATACCCACACAACAATACATAAACAATGCATGCACACCGGGACTACAGTATAAAATTGGATTGCCCCTGGGCCCACAGTCTCCCTACTGGATTGCCCTTGGGTTTGTTGGCCTACAACACAAAGTCGTACCGCATCAACCCAACCGCACTATGTCGACATATGCAAACAGGAAATAAATGACCAACAAGTACAGGAAATCATACAAATTTATCAATCTAACAGACCACTATAACATAGCAACATCCTATACACAATGATACATAACATGATCTAATGGGTTGACATTGGTGCCTTCGACCCACGAGTATGGTGAGAAACTCACCTCGTAGTCTAGAAGGTAATAGTAATGATCACCAATCCGCTAACCAACTCTACAGGTCGCCTATACGGCAAACAAGGACAATTCCTCAAGTTACACCCAAACCCCAAGTCTGACCTAAAGTCAAACTTCGTCAAAAAGTCAACGATCCAGTCAAAGTCAGCCCTCAAAAAGTCATTTAGCCGATCGCCACGTCGTGACCACCCTTTGGTCACGTCGTGGTATAATAGAGACTGGATAGTAGCGGATGAGCCTTCGTCACGACGTGACAACCAAAATGTCACGTCATGAGAAACGCTATGGGCAGCTTAATGCATTAAGCTTTTAATCCTTTTTCCACCCATCCATACTTTCCCGAAGGCTTTCATACTCCTAAAAGATCATAAAAATCAGTGCTTTATAGACATGCATGACCAATGCATGTCTTGAACTTAAACTAGGTAAAAAAATGGTGACAAATAGGGTCAAGATCCCATGCAAGAGTTCAAATCTCTATCAAACTTCAGATCCATCACTTCTAACCACAAATACATAAAAAATCTATATCTAAGCGCTTAGGATCATACATGGAACTTTGAATACTCACAAAGGTCCAGAGTGTGAGAAAGGATGATGGTAAGGCGTGCCAAGCTGGAATGATGCACAAAACTCTTCATCATCTTCTTCTTCTTGGCTAGAAATCACCAAAAATGGAGCTCAATGTTCAACTTATGGGAGATTAGGGTTTTGGAGGTTGAAGGGAGGTGATAGAGGCTGAGGGTGAGCAAACCCTAACCCTCACTTCCCTTAAATAGAGGGAAAATCCCCAAAATTGAGGTTTTGGCTTGAAACAGGTGTCATGTCGTGACCCTCATGCGGTCACGCCGTGGCACTTAAGTGAAATGTGCGTTTCCTCAAACATGGTCACATCGTGACACACAAGTGCCCACGTCGTAACCAAGGTTTAAACCCTTAAAAATTAATTGAAAATTCTAAAGAAATATTTACCTGGAACTGGGTGTTACATTATTGATGTCGATCTTTAGTCAAAGAAGATAAATAATAAATAATTCTGTCATTAGAACACTATAGACACATCGGTAACTACTCTTTATTTATCTAAATATATAGTAACATATACAATACAAATATATCCAATTATATGAATACTTGGAGATTATTTTAATATTTGATATCAGGGATGCGTTTTTTCATTGAAAAATCGAACCGGTTGAAACTAGTTAGTAGTATTTGCTCTCGTTCTTGGTTCTTAGTTTACAACTTGTTCGGTTTTCGATTCCGGACCGATTTACAAGTCTATTTGACATTTTATTCGAGAAGCATTTCTACCCAATCATTTCGGGTGTCAACAAAAAAAATATTTTAAAATGCAGTAAATGGAAACATTCAAAAAAAATATATTATTATTATTTTCATCATTTTTATTACAAATAAATAAATAAATAAACCTATCTTTTTAACATTACATATAATATTCTAACAAAATATTATATGTATGTTTATGTATGTATATGTATGTTTATCATTCCACTAAAATATTATACTATAAGTTTTTTAGAATACTTCAGATTACACGTATAATTATTTCAAATATATATATATATATATATATATATATATATATATATATATATATTATTAATAAATTTTTTGTTGGAATATTTGCTTTTGACGTTGATTTTTTTATTTTTATAATTTTTATTGAAAAGAAATGTGACGAGAATTAATCCTTTTTTTGCTTTTTTTATTTTTTATTTTTTGATCTTGAAAATAAATGCCTAGGTTGCATCCTCATGTATAAGAAAAAATTCATGGCCTCAAATAAACCTTTATATATATATATATATATATATATATATATATATATATATATATATATATATATATATATATATATATATATATATATATATTCGTGAGAAAACAAAAACTTTTCTATTTTTTTTAATACTCCCTCGGTCCCAATACTATTGTCCACAGACAAAAAACACACATATTAAGACAAACATTAATTACAATTAACTTTATTTAATAAAATGACAGTTTTGTCCTTACTTTGCATTTAATGTTCCATTAAATGCTTAGTTGGTTAAGTAATAATGAGGAAGTATTTTGGTAAAAACGTTATTTATTTTTAGAAGTGGACTATTATTTTGGGACAAACCAAAAAGGAAACATGGACTATAATTTTGGGATAAATGGAGTAATACTTTGACACGTCTAATATATATATATATATATATATATATATATATATATATATATATATATATATATATATATATTACTTTATAGGAAATTAAGTCACTTATTAAGTACTTCATTTGCTAAAAAAACTAAAAAAAATGATTTTTTTTGTATATATGCGCAATTTCTAATATGCATGTATGCATCTCAAAAAATCTGCACATATACATAAAAAATTGTTTTTTTCCCAGCAAATTAAGTTCTTAATAACGACTTAATGACCTATAAAGTAAAAAAGATGTCTCAAAATATTTATTTTGTATTTTTTTTTTTAAATTCTCAAGTTTTCACGAATATTTATGTTTTTAACGGATCTCAACATGGGATTGTTCACTTGAGATTAAAAAAAATAGAGATCTTGAGATTCAACCTTCAGCCACATATTTCTCATTTGTCTCTCTAACGCTCCACCGTACCGGCAGCAGCAAGGTATGCCTAATCATAAATGATTATATGACAGAGACGTATAATCATATATGAGTATACATGTTTGTACGTATATGCCTAATCATAAATGATTATACATATAAAGTAAAAAAGATGTCTCAAAATATTTATTTTGTATATTTTTTTTTTAAATTCTCAAGTTTTCACGAATATTTATGTTCTTAACGGATCTCAACATGGGATTGTTCACTTGAGATTAAAAAAAATAGAGATCTTGAGATTCAACCTTCAGCCACATATTTTTCATTTGCCTCTCTAACGCTCCACCGTACCGGCAGCAGCAAGGTATGCCTAATCATAAATGATTATATGACAGAGACGTATAATCATATATGAGTATACATGTTTGTACGTATATGCCTAATCATAAATGATTATACATATATGTATGTTCACAGATTGAGTAATCATATATAATTATAACAGTTGGAGGCAGAAGAGGTACTAGTAGTAGAGGTGGCGGTGGTATAAATGACGGAGGTAGCAGTGGTGGGGTCAGCTGGTGTCAGAGATGGTGGTAGTGGTGGCGGAAGTGACGGTTGTGGTGGTGGGGATGACGGCGAAGGAGAAAGGAACAGACGACGCTATATTAAAATTTATGAATATAACATGTCTGTCGCGCCGGTAAGCTGGAGGGTTAGAGCGGCCGAATTGAAATATGTGGCTGATATTGAATCTTAATATCTCTATGTTTTTTAATGTCAACAGTACATCTCTCTCTCTCTCTCTCTCTCTCTCTCTATATATATATATATATATATATATATATATATATATATATATATTTCGGTTTATTCGGTTAACCAAATTAAATTAGCTGAAAACCAAATAATACAAACACATTCGGTTCTATTTGATTTCGGTTTTTTCTCACATCCCTATCCTAATAATAATTATTGGGCATGGCTAATTATAAGAAACAATAATTTTATTATTTATTTGGACTAATATTATAAAAGTACTAAATTTTTAACTCGTAATTGGAAAAAGCTCTAATATTTTTTATTATTATTGCTATGGCCACAACTTTCTTGCAGAATTATCACTCTAGCCCATTTAACGAGTTTCATGGTTAACTTGGTTATTTTTTTTTGCAAAATCAGTTCCAAAAGTTCAAATTTGGTCCCTGAGGTTTGCAAAAAATCACACCACATGATGTTTTAACTTTATTTTTCGATTTTTGTATACTTTATTTATTTTCGGTTTTTTTATAAATATATATACATTTTTTATTTTCGTTTTTGTATATACTTTATTTATTTTCATTTTTTAACTTTATTTTTCAACAATTTGATTTTTTTACCTTTTATAAATTAGTATAACAAGTTTTTTATAGAGACCGATTATTATTATTATTATTATTATTATTTTCTTTTAGTCTATTATCAAATTGAAAAATATTATCTTGAATTTAAACTATTGATATCACATATAAAAATATGATTTAATTTCCAAGTTATATAACACATTGAAACACTAATTCTCAATAAACAAGCTATTTTTTTTTAATTTTCATTTTTCGTAACATAAATATAATAGCACTAAAAAAAAGTAAAAAGAAAATAAGTTGGACCGAAATTACAAATATAAACATAACAAATTTATTTACTTGAATAAAAATAAAAAAAATTACAAAAACTATAAATTATATAAATTGTAATATAATCTAAAATATTAATACATTTTATATTTTTTGAAAAAGGTCAATAAAAAGTTAATAATACAAAAAAATAAAAACAAATAATTGGAAAACAAATAAAAAAAAAATAAAAAAAAAAGATGAAAAAATTAAAATATAATACAAAAAGAAATATGAAAAAAAAAACTAAAAAAAGGTTCTAATATACTTTATATATACACTATAAAATAGAAAAAAAAAGATAAAAAGGTAAAAAAAATCAAATTGATGAAAAATAAAGTTAAAAAATGAAAATAAATAAAGTATATACAAAAAAGAAAATAAAAAATGTATATATATTTATAAAAAAAACCGAAAATAAATAAAATATACAAAAAACGAAAAATAAAGTTAAAACATCATGTAGTGTAATTTTTTGCAAACCTCAAGGATCAAATTTGAACTTTTGGGACTAATTTTGAAAAAAAATTAATCAAGTTAACCATGAAACTCGTTAAATGGACTAGAGTGATAATTCTGCGAGAAAGTTGTGGTCATAGCAATAAAAAAAATATTAGGGTTTTTTTCAATTACGGGTTAAAAATTTAGGACTTTTATAATATTAGTCCTATTCATTTAGTTGTATACTATTTTATTTTGGAAAATTTTAATTATAACATTAAACTTCTTTATTTTTTACCATGAAAATTCCAGCTAGTTATGTACGGGGACATTAATATCATCGATCTTGAAAAGACACTTGATAAAATAATATAATACCCAAAGTTCTTACAAAATAAATTACAAATAAAATACCTAAATGTCTTTCAAGTGGTATCTTGTGTAGATTGTGTTTAAAAGGACTTATCAATATCAATGTATATGAATTAGTATCACCTTTATATTTTCCTCTTTTAGGCAATGATCATGAGTGAGAAATACTTGGCATTGAAGCAAAGTATAAATGAATGACTAGTGCATATGTAACACATGTATGGCGCAATTATTGCGTAATACATGAATATATGAATAGCGGACCATATTCGCATTCAAACAATCAATTTCAATCGGAATTTAAATATAAACGAAGTGTATTTTCTTTTTTCAAATTTATCCTTTGAGTTTTTTTAAGTCAATTTTAGTTAGATATTATTTTGTTCAATAAGGAAATCATGTGAATTTTTATTAAAGATAATTTAATTTAAAATGATCATATTTGAAGGCTAACATATCAATATAACCAGTTAACAACATTTTAAACGTCTATCAGAGAATAACTATCAATTTCATGAAAAAAGAACTTATGAATTGGCAAGATTATTTTTTGAAACACAAACTCATGAATTTTTAAATATATTCATGAGGTTGAAATTTTTAAAAATGGATCAAACAAATATTTCATAAAAATGTAAATAAAATAAATTGTACCAAAAAAAATTGAAGTATATATGTGGTTTTCACTTTTCAGGGTCTCCATTGCGGATTCAATTCTTATTAAAGACATTTTTTTATACATGAAAAATCAAAAACGAAAAATAGAAAAAAATAGTACTCTACTTATTTGTCTTTGTTGGATTTAGAACCCCTAGTCTAAGCCCTAAAAACCATACATCTTTGACATTGTTTTTCAAGAAATACTCATCTTATTCGATTTTGATCTTTTTTTTAAACCTCATGGAAAATACATTAACGTTGTGTTTCGAGTTTTTTATTTGAAAGAAAAAGAAGGGAAATAAGAAAAGAAAGGGAAGGGAAATGAAGATATATAATTGTATATTTATGTTCTCGAGTTAAAAAAAAACGATATAAAAGTTAGGTTAAATGGTAAAATCAAGAGTCGCCTGATGTTCAAAAACAAGTGAACAACAATGTCATTAGAGTCGTTGAAGAAAAACAGGATATAGACTAACCTTAATTAAAATTCAGGTATTAGCTTATAACAATTTATTTAAATTTAATGTTAAAAAACACTTTTAAAATTTAAAAAAAATCAGTTTATTTAAAGTTTGGTTTACTTTAGTAATCTCCACATTTAAAAAAAATAATAAACAATCTTATTTTTACAAAACTATAGAAGTTTAGTCAATCACTTCTTCTGTATATATCTGAAGATGTGGTCCGCACACTGCTAACATTTAACCTTTTAAAAAACAAAAATGTTAATATATATATATATATATATATATATATATATATATATATATATATATATATATATATATATAGGTTAAAGTTCATTTGAGACCATGCTAATTTTGTGAAACCGTGAGACCAAATCTAAAAATAATTTAAAATGCAAAATACAAGGAAAAATCCAAAAATTCTTTTTTTAATTATTATTTTCATCATTTTAATTACCTAAAAAAATAAAAAATAAAAAAAAAACCATTTTTTTGAAAAATACGTGAAATATTGTAATAGAATATTACACTGTAAATATTCTAATGTGATTTTTAGAATGTTAGAATATTCTACTAAATTTGTTAGATATGTAAAATATTCTAATATTCTACTAGAATATTCTAATATTCTACTAGAATACGTAAAAATGGTATTTTATTTTTATTTATTTTTTGGTATTTTTTTTGGAAAATATAAATAACAAAAATAATATTTGAAATTTTTTTTTTCAAATTTTTTTATTTATTTTGCATTTTAAAAATGTTTTTTTATCTACAAAATAATTGGCTAGGATTGCGTCTCACGGTCTCACAAAATTAGGCCGTCTTACACGAACCTAATTTTATATATATATATATATATATATATATATATATATATATATATATATATATATATATATATATATATATATATATATAGAGAGAGAGAGAGAGAGAGAGAGAAAACTAAAAATTAGGCCACGTGCTTGTCAAAATTATATGGTTTTGAACCAAACAAGTTGGACTAATGTCATAAAACCCTTACGTTTAAAAGTTTTTGTCGGTTTTGCCCAAAGTTAGATTTTATGTCCGTTTTTATCCTCATATTTTACAAAAAATGTTCGGTTTTTTTACCAGTAATTACAGGTTTTCCAATTTATCATAATAATAACTTCGCAAAAAAACCCTTAAGTTGACAGTTTTTTACGCTTTTACCATTAATATTATAATTATTTTTACGCTTTTACTCTAAGTATTTTTTTTTTCACATTATACATATTCATGCAGCAAATCGTATTTATATAAAAAAAATGTATTTGTACTTCTAATATATATATATATATATATATATATATATATATATATATATATATATATATATATATATATATATAAACACATTATGATTGGACATGTTTTTTTGCATATAAACATGTTTTTGGTTGATAAATAAAAATATGTATTTATATTTTATAGTTCTAAAAACATATATTTTTTTTCTTTTACATTTTAAACGGTATAACCAAGCAAAAAACTCATATATATATATATATATATATATATATATATATATATATATATATATATATAAGAAATAACATTTAAAAAGAACATAAATACAATATTTAATTAAACATTTTTTCGTATATAAATACGATTTTTCTACATGAATACGTATAATATGAAGAAAAAATATTTATGGTAAAAGCATAAAAAACGTAATAAGCTTAAGGATAAAAAAAAAGAAATTTTAAAGTTTTTTTTTATGAATTTAATATAATGGTGACCTGAAATTACCGATAAAAGGGTAAAACCGAATATTATTTTGGAAAATGTGAGGACAAAAATGAACATAAAATCCAACTTTTGGCAAAACCGACTAAACCTTAAAATTCACGGGTTTTTAAGGCATTAGCCCAAAAAAGTTTGAAGGTGCATCAGTGGTCCAATTTTAGATACCTTATATGGTTTTGGTCCCTATGATTGAAATTTTCGTGTGATTTTGGTCCACATCCAGTCTGAATTGATGAATATGCCTCTAAAATTGCTTTTTTAATTTCTTTTTATCTATTTTCTTAAGATTTCTTTTTTTAATTAAATAAACTAAAACAAAATCTCAAGCAGCCCCACATAAGTCATCATGCCTAATACCCACCCATCCCCCTCCCCCTCCCTCTCTCCCTCGATCTTCCTTCTTCTTTACTCTCAACATAACATCCACCACAAGCCTTGCCTCCGATGATGACAACAACCCCACCTCCCACCGCCTACACTGTAAATTTCTCATCGATGGGTTATTCCCCACCGTCGCCATAATATGAGTCAATCAGAGCTAGGGTTTGCACAAAACAATTTAGGGTTTTTGATGATTAATTGTGGTGAAGTTTAGAGGAATCTGACAAATATGGTGGTTCGAATCATACACAAGAAGGAGTGAGCGGCAACGAATGTGTGGGGAAGTTTCATCAGGTCTAAGGAAGGAGAAATAGGGTGAGGGTGGGATTGAATGTTTGTGGTGGGCTATGGTGGCATTCGATGGTGATCGTGGCAGTGGCTTTAATCATCGCCCACCCTAACAATCTCCGACAAGAATTGTGGTGCTCCTCCGGCTACAACGAGAAACATAACTTCCCTGCTTGTTCATCATCGACCACCCTAACAAACTCTGATGTAAGAGGCTTTAGACCCAAATGCAAACTAAATCGATGTGATTGATCTCCCACTGACACTTCTTCCGTACCAACACCACCCCACTCATGCTTGTTCATCATCTTCTTCACCTCTCTACTCTCTGAAACGTGAATCAAATAAAAGCGATGTAGGTTTTCGTTTAGGATTCTTTTGGGTTTCAGGTTTTAATTTCAGCTTTGTACACTTGTGAATTTTTGTTTCGAGGGTTTTGATTTCATCCTTGATTTCTGATTATTATTGATGTAATTGTTTTGGGCATGATATGAGGGTTTAATTTGTGGGTTTGAGCACTCCTCGCATCAATTATTGGCACTTGTTATAGGCATGATATGCGGGTTTAATTTGTGGGGTTGAGCACCCCTTGCATCTATCTGGGCACTGAGTGTGATTTTTGGGAATTGAATATGATTTTTGGGCACTTGGTTTAGATCTGGTCAAGAAGGGGAGCTAGTGTTGGTGGTTTCCGATGAGAGAGGTGAAAGATAGAAGAGTGGGGTGGGTTGGGCTATTTTTTTTAGGGAAATTGTCAGAAAAGTCCCAATATTTTCAGGAAAGTTACACTTTAGTCCCAAGATTATTTTTTTGAACATTAAAGTCCCAATTTTTTGTAAAAACACGATAATATGTCTTTTCCTGTTAAAATAAAAAAAGGACTTTTTGTAAACTTGAGCCAAAATGAAATAATCGGGACTTTAATGTTCAAAAAAAAATCTTGGGACTAAAGTGTAACTTTCCTAAAAATATTAGGACTTTTCTGACAATTTCCCTTTTTTTTAATTTCTAAATAATTGAGGATTACAATAATTAAAAAATAGAAAAAATAAAATATAAGGGCATAATAGTCTTTTCCAGCTGATAGGGTTCAAAAACACTAAAAAGATCCAAAATTGGACCATTGAGGCACCTCCGGAACTTTTTGGACCAAAACCACATAATTTTGATAAACATAGGGACCATTTTTGCAATTATATATATATATATATATATATATATAT
Organism: Lactuca virosa; assembly: GCF_052849685.1. Taxonomy (NCBI): domain Eukaryota; kingdom Viridiplantae; phylum Streptophyta; class Magnoliopsida; order Asterales; family Asteraceae; genus Lactuca; species Lactuca virosa. The sequence goes on from NC_136426.1 coordinate 91,057,318, forward strand.
ATATATATATATATATATATATATATATATATATATATATTGGACTATGTTATTTTGTTTCTTATATTTATTGTGTGCTAGAATTCACCAATAAGAATTTAGTAATTAAATAAATATAAATATTAAATGATTTCCATAATTATATGTATATTAAATGATATCCATAATTATAATTCTAATTTTATGGAAGCTAATTAAATCTGTCATTAATGTCAGCAATAACATTCTTTCAGAATGAATTCGCATCTAGGTTTTTATATACGAGTTCGTATTTTGTTTTAGGAGTCACTCACTTAAAATACAATAAAGTTGCATGGAATATGAATAACGAAATTGTATTTTACTAGAATACACTCTCATTCTTCTAGATATGAATTAATTCTGAAAGAATATTATTGTTGACATTAATGACGAATTTAATTAGTTTCCATAAAAATGAGTTATAAGTATGGATAGCATTTAATATACATATAATTAATACTAAATTTCTATTGGTGCATTCTAGCACACAATAGATGTGAGAAACATTTGAACCTATATATATATATATATATATATATATATATATATATATATATATATATATATATATATATATGAAACCTAAAGTAAATAATTTGTTTCCAACATCTAAAATAAAGAAAATGATAATATACAACTAATAAAAAGTATGTTTAATTAACAGAGATACTAAATGACAAGTGTTAAAATTTAAAATTTTTTGTGAGAATAGAAAGATTTTATTTGAAAATTTACAATTAACATCGATTATTTAATTTAATGTGGGAAGTTGTTTAAAATTTGGATTTGTATTGAAAAACATTAGTTTATATTATTTTCTTTAATGTGTTTTTAAACAATGACGGTGTCAAATTATGCATAAAGGTAGCTAATATGAAAAATATGACATTTTTTTTGATCGGCAGGAGAGAAAATGTGATATTTGTTTGAGAGAAAAAACTCTTTGCTTTTGTTAACACCTTCCATCTAATAAGCAAAAGAAAAATGGCATTCATATACCTACACCATCCATATTTGATACACTTAGAAGGGATAAGTGAATATTTATGCAATCATGTTTCATAATTTTTTTGAATTTATTCTAACACAAAGGTTTTTGGTAGAAAAGTATACAAACATGTTCCAAATCATTTACTAAAATGTCACACAGATTATGTTAACATTTAAACAAGCATTCAATGTTGTATAAAGTAAGTGTTGGTAAATTTATGATTAATGATTATGTTTTTTTTTTTTTATATATCAAGTGACTGTAACTAATGATTAAAAGTGATACAGGTTCCTAAACCATGCAGCTCTAATAACAACCCAAGGGGACACCACTTCGGACAACAGCTCGATTAAAAAACCATGGGAACTCTGCACAATACAACAAGTCGAAGACCTCAAAACCCTAATCAGAATCTCCCCACTTTGGTCAACTGGTGTTATGATGTCCACCCCTTTAGCCATCCAAATGAGCCTAATAGTCCTCCAAACTTTAGCCATGGATCGTCACCTCGGACCCACACCCACCACCTTCCAAATCTCAGCAGGAACCATGATTGTCTTCGCTATCCTTTCAACTTCCATCTTTATCGCCCTCATCGACCGTTTCCTTCTTCCCACATACCAAAAACTTACAAACACCTCCCTCACACCCCTACAACGAATAGGGGTGGGCCATGTTCTGAATGCGTCAGGCATGGCCATTTCAGCACTGGTCGAGTCAAAACGACTTGCTATGGCTCGATCACATGACCTAAAAGGGAATTCAGTCGTGCCAATGTCAGTGTTTTGGATGGTTCCACAACTTGTGGTTATTGGTGCTGGTGAAGCGTTTCATTTACCGGGTCATGTGTCGTTGTATTACCAAGAGTTTCCTAAGTCGATGAAGAGCACAGCTGCTGCAATAGTGGCCTTGTTTATTGGAGTAGCGTTTTATTTGGGGACTGCGTTGGTTGATCTTGTGAGGAAGACGACGGGGTGGTTGCCTGATGGGATTAATGATGGGAGGATGGATAACTTGTATTGGGTGTTGACTGGTATTGGGTTGACCAACTTTGGATATTACTTGGTGTGTTCGCGGATGTATGAGTACCAAAATGTTGAAAAGATGGAACTTGATGATAGTTCTAATGCTCCTTGCTAAGTGATGTATATGCATACATGCTATGAGTAATTGAATCAAGAATCAAGTAGATGACCATTGATGGAGGAAACAGGTGGATCGATGATCATATTGTCAACACTTATCAAATCTATAAATTATGCCTACAAATATATAGAAGCTAAATGGAATAGAGGATCTTGTATTATAGAATATAAATGCTCCTTAGAATAAGTTTGCATAAGTGTAGTGTTTACAGGATTTGCTATGCTTTATATGTTATGTAGTTCATTGTTTAAAGAATTTATAATGAAATTTGTTAAAAAATTTGCTATGAAGTTTATAATAAAAAATTGCTACAAAATTTATAGTGAAACATTGATACAGACTAGTTATTTCATAACGAATTTGCTACAGATTTTAGCTATGGAAATTTTTTCCCTCTCTATGTTATTTATAGAATAGTGTGTTATAACTAATTTGCTACCAAGTAGATATCAATTGTGTTATGAACTGATTTACTCCAACAACTTAATAGATCTTTCTTTAAAGGAATTCTCAAACTACGTTTCTTTTCTGTTCCAATTCCAAGATCAACCAAACAATATTAAGATCTAATAAAAATAAAAATAAAAAGTCAATTTTCACAGTTGTTGAGTTTACATTTGGTATTAATAAGCAACTGCATACTCTCTAGCTCCTCCAATCACAGTATCTATGCCAGCATTTACAATTGTCAATTCTATCATTGTACAGCTCAGGGGAAGTGAGTGGAAACAAAAGATATACAAATCCAACTACCCCTGCCACAAATCCCACACTCACCATTCCTGAAATTTTCAGATTTGAAAAATTATGACTAATTAATTGAACCATAATAATATAAATAGATAAATGAAATTATAAAAATGTGTTTTGTTACTTGTCCTTGGAGAAAAAAATGCAGGAAGGCCCATGAAATTGCAAAACATGTGTGACACAAGTGGTGCTGCTATATGTCCTGCAATTAACAACAAATATTATTTACATAAATCACTAGCAATTAATAAAACATATAACATATTATTGATATTTAATCATCACTCACCAGTTCGGACAAAAAGAAATGATGCATATGACCCAAAGATCACAGTGTACCCAAGTTGAAAACCTAAAAAAATAGGAAAGAGATATTTGGTGAATATAATAAAAAAAATCCTTCAATAAAAAAAATGTTAAAGGGCATGTGAAAAAGAAGCAAATACCTACAACCATGCAAGCTTTCAGAAAACTGGAATCTTGATGCATGTAGAACTCCAGTAAATGATTTAAGTGAGCTGCAAAATATATGGTGTAAGAAAAGCTCTTTGACATGAATATGTGGAATAAAATATGGTGAAAATAAAAAAAACTGTTGGACTCACCTAGGCTGAAGAAAACTGGAGAAAGAAGTATTACTGTATATGGTTTAAATCCTCCACATAGAAGCAAAGGTATCATACAAGCTCTAAAAACCAGCTCTTCTGTAAGTGGAGCCTGTAAATTTGATAAATTCTCACTTTATAAACTCAATATTTAAATAGAACTTTGAAAACAAGAGACATTAGAAACTGACCACGATATAGAGTCTCCATGATGAAATATTGCATACATGTGAATGTATCCAGTTGATGAAGTGTTGAAGAGCAGTCTTTATGCCATGAAATGATAGATCTATTTGTTGACCACTTTGCTTGGTCAACGAGGTCCAGAGTGAGAAGAACTTGAGGAGAAATGATCCGGTGTACATGAGAGAAGTGAGGAAAAGAGGAAGGAGTACAGCTTCCCACTGTTTCATACATAAAAGTCCATTTCAGCAATTTACAATCTGCAAATCATGAAAGATACATAAATTGATAAAAACAAGTGTTTATGACTTTATTCATGTTTGATGCACCTGTGTACAAACATAAGGACTACTTACAGTGTGGTGTAGATGGATACCATAAGCACTAAACAAGTATGGTGTTTCCCAGCTCTTTATCTGGAACAATTAGGGAGAAATTTGGTAACATCAGTAAGTTGAAAAGGAAATACATGATTGAGAACATAATGTTTTTCAGGATAGTTTATAACTCAATCATGGGATTGTAGGATATGAATTTGGTTAGCCCTGAAGTTAGATATAAGTGAATCATTTCAATTTTCTTGGGATCACTTCTCTATGTACAGTTGTTTAAACCCTAAAACTGGTTGGAGAAAAATAAACTACTAAAAGAATGAAGTAGGGCCTAAAATGGGACTGTAACATCGATAAATTGATAGCTTTTGAGCTGAAGGAAAGCAATTACTAGTTCGAAAAGTCCATTGCTCTAATACACATCGCTGATTTTGTCAACTATCGAAATTTGCACTAGAAAGGGGATAATGGAAGTTTCAACTTACAGGAAGGATACAAGCGCAGACAAGAAGCGAAACGACGGTAGAAATACCAGCGCAAACGAACCGTCGAGTCATGTAGCTCTTGAAGGATGTGGGAGGCGGGAGACGGAGGATCAATGTGGGAGAGTAAAGAATGGCAACGTAGAAAATAGTCATAGCGGTACATGCCACGACTGCTACTGATACCGAAACGCCATCACCGGCGCCGCCGTCTACCTCCATGTCTGATGGAATTGAAGACTGAATGTGTTTCTCCAGATCGGGGGTTCAATTTCTTCGTCGAACTGTTGACCTACAGAAGACTAGCCCATATCCTTAGGTATGATTCGTCTTCTTTTTTACTTGGGTGAAAAAAGTGTAAAACTTTTTTTTTTTTTTATAAATATAAAAGAGAAAATCATCAAAATAACGATCTTTCCTAAAGTAATTAATATTTTTATAACAAAAATAACCACTAGTCTGTCTAAAATACGTGTATTTGATCCACTTTCTTGGTATTTACGAAAATGATCCATGAGTCCAAAGACAATAGTGTATTATACATTATGCCTAAGACATTGTGCAATTGTTATTCTCATTTTAAATGTTTTTATTTATTTATAAAGAGGATTTTTTAAATGTCTTAAGGTTGTTTATTAGCTTAAGGAAAATGCAAGTTCTTTGGACTCTAAGATGTTGAATTTCGATATTACCAATTTGGCTTACCAAGCCTAAAATACGTATTTTAACATGTATAATTCAAGTCAAACTATATAATGAACATGCTAGTTGAAGTTATAGATCTTTATAAGGCCATGATGATTGTCGTGGTTTTACTTTAAATTATGTTATGATGTTTAAGTTGTTGCACCTTCGTATATCTTTGAAAGTTTTACATAAACCTTGGTTTTTAGGACGTCATGACCTATTTTTTCACAAATTATGCTTTTGTTTGAAATAATGCTTTTAAATGGTCAAAACGTTTGAATCATATGACAGGTGTTTCAAATTAGTGACAACGAGTATGCTTTAAATGAACTAGGTGCTTACACCTAGTTCCCAAATTTTAGCAAAGAAAAGAAAAAAGAGGAAAAAAAATAAGGAGAAAAAATAAAATTATATTTTGTGTTCCTGAGTTATAAAAAACTGAAAGAAAAATTTTAAAAAAAATGTTTTTTTTTTCCTTTCCAAATTGAAAGGAAACTCAGGAGGGTAAGTAATTATGAGCATGTTTGGTAAAAGTAGCTGTTAGCTGGAAGCGGGTAGCGGTTAGCTAGTAGCAGGTAGCTGGTAGCGTGTAGCGGGTAGCGGGTAGCTGGTAGCGGGAAGTTGTTGCTTTTATTTGTTATATGAGTGTTTGGCAAAAGTAGCTGATAGCTTTTGAAATATATAAAATTACATAAAAGAGCAACCGATTAAAAACAAATAAATATATAAATATATTTTTAAGGGTAATTATGGAAATTGATTTCAAAAGCTCAGTAGCGTTTTTTGTTAAACGCTACATGAAGTAACTTTTAGATTTGGAGCGTTTTGTTTAAACTAAAAGCTAAACACTCGTACTGCCAAACGAAACTTTTTGTTTAAATTAGAGCGTTTTGTCAAAAGCTAAAAGCTAGAAGCTCCCAAACGCTTCCAAAAGCTCCGTGCCAAACACGCCCTATATCATTTCCTTTTTTTTCATTTCTTTCCTTTAATGAATTCAGATACACTAATTTATTTTACTTTATTCTCACTTATATCCATTTCTCTTATTTTCCCTCGTTAAGTTGAACTCGAGAAGAATGTGTTAGTCTTAAACCATAGTGAGTAAAGACGGGTAGAAAGGCGATGATGTGGCCCTATTATGTGCCTAGGATACAATGTAGGATTCTCCCTTCTTTTAGTTTTCAATGTTTTACTATTATTTAAGAGCTAACACATGGATTTCTTCAAAATGGTGAACACTCTCAATAACCGTGCACCACATGTGGAAAAGCTTGTTGGAAGGACAATGAGGATACCCAATCGAAACTAACTCTTCTCAATAACTTCTTATCAATGTTGGAAGAAACAAAGAAAAAAGAGAAAATGATAGGGAAATTGTCATAAAAGCCCTTAAGTTTTCCAAAAAGTGACGGTTTTACCCTTGGATGAGTTTTGGGGGCATTAAAGCCGGATACTTTCATTAAACCTATCAAATATCTCATTTAACAAGTTGGACCCTTTGTAGCCGGTTACCATGTGCTGATTTGGCACTTAATTGACATGTCAAAACGGACGTTACTCCGTTACGTCCGTTTACCCACCAACTAATCTCACCCTTTTGCACATATACGTACACTTTCTCAGAATCCTTCAGAAAGTCGATATCATTCATCTCAAAATTAGGGCTTATGGTTTTTGAAGAAGATTAGGTTATTAGAGAGTCGATTTCACAGGGTATGTGTAATTTCTTTGAAGATTGTGTTATTACAGTTCTTTGTTCTTCAAAGGTTAAGGAATAACGACAACATGTGTTTGTGTTTTTTTCAGGTTGTTATGATGGATTGGGATTCAGAACACGAAGGTAACACAGACTCATTTTTTGGTTTACGCGAGCCTTTCTCTGGTCTTAATGAGATGGATTTTGAGCTTCATGGCATCTACATGGATCATGAACCAGACGAAGAGTTCATTACTCCACTGGACAAGTGTAAGGATGCATTTCTTAATGTGTTACTAAGTGATGAAAATATTAGAAACTCTAGTTTGACTAATGATGTAAGAGCACAAGTGTATCATCGTGGTGACTTGCAAAGTGATGAAGATGAAGAAGAGCAAGAACAGGTGATAAACAAGTACAGATTACATGATCCAAAAACAAGATGGGACAAAATGGAACCAAAACTTGGTGACATTTTTGAGAATGTTACACAACTGAAGTTTTGTATCCAAAACTACGCAGTCCACAATGGGTATCAACTCTACTTTGAGAAGTGTGACAGTACAAGAATAGTTGTAAGATGTAGGAAAAGAAATGAGGATAATTGTTGCCCTTTTAGACTATATGCCTCATGGATGTTCAATGAAAGATCTATTCAAATCAAGACTTTAGAAGCTACTCATGTTTGTGGTAGGAAGTTCAAACTTGGCTGTATGGTTACTCCTGAATAGATAGGTAGACACTACATAACTGAAATTGCAAATAAACCTAAGGTGAAGCTTAAAGAGATGATTACTGACATCAGACAAAGGTTTAGGTGTGTTGTGTCTATAGGCCAATGTCGTAGGGCAAAGAAATGGGCCAAAGAGCTAATTGAAGGTAAATTGACCGAACATTATGCCAGAATATGGGATTATGCACAAGAGTTGTTAAGATCCAATCCAGGTTCTACATGTAAGGTGTGTGTTACTGTCAATCCAGATGGGATAAACTATTTTCATAGGTTTTATATTGGTTTCAAAGCTATATGTGAAGGCTGGAAAAGAGGGTGTAGAAGAGTTATTGGTTTGGATGGGTGCTTTCTGAAGGGAGCAGTAAAGGGTGAGTTGTTGACAGCCATAGGTAGAGATGCCAATAATCAGGTCTACCCAATTGCTTGGGTTGTTGTGGATGTTGAGAATAAGGCTAACTGGACATGGTTCCTTGAGCTTCTAAGGGATGATTTAGATCTTGATAGTGGAAGAGGTTTGGTAGTGATATCAGATCAACACAAGGTAAAATTTAACATACTTGTCCTCTACTTAATTGCATAATTATCTTATTACATATTTGTCCTCTATTAAACTAATTAAATGGTTGTCTGGTAGGGTCTGCTTGAATCTGTGAAAGATATACTGCCTCATGTTGAACACAGGAATTGTGCTAGGCACATTTATGCCAACTTTAGAAAGGCTTTCATAGGTGTGGAGTATAAGAAGTTGTTTTGGGCTGCCTCTATGAGTTGCACAGAAGGTGACTTCAAGAGGCATATGGAAAGCATCAAGAAATTGAGCCCTTCTGCATATGAATACTTGATGTCAAAGCAACCAGAAACATGGTGTAGAGCCTATTTTGGAACAGGCTATGCATGTGAAGCAGTTGAGAATGGGATCTCAGAGTGCTTCAACTCAATAATATTGGATGCTAGGAAAAAACCTTTGATCACTATGCTTGAAGAGATACGGATTTATATCATGGACAGGTTTGCTTACATGAATGTGAAAAGTGAAAAGTGGAATTCAAATGTTTGTCCAAAAATTTTGAAAAAAATGAATAGATTTGGGAAAAGTTTGAGGTACTATTTTATGCTTTCTAAAACTTATCTTAATCATTAATTATTGTTACTAACTAGATACTTGATTGTAGGTTCTGGGGAATAATTCATAGTCAAGGGCATGTGTTTGAGGCCAGAAGAGGGTGTGACAGTTATAGGGTGGACTTAGATGATATGACATGTTCATGTAGGCTGTGGGATTTGGCTGGCATCCCTTGTGTGCATGCAAATGCAGCAATTAATTTTATCCATCAAACACCAGATGCATACATCAATGCATACTTCTCTAAAGAGAAATTTAGGCAATGTTACTCAACAAACATTGAACCTGTTAATGGCAGCAATCTTTGGGCCCAAACTGAATACATTAAGCCATTGCCTCCAATGTCTAGGAGGATGCCTGGTAGGCCTGCTACCAAAAGAAAGAGGCATGCCAGTGAGAAGGAGAGCAAGTTTTCAACAACAAAAGTGAAGGTTGCAAGAACTACCAGATGTGGTAATTGTTTGGAATATGGTCATAACAAGAGGGCATGTAAGAATGAGAGAAAACAATATGTACCTCCCCCACCAAAGAAGACAGGAAGGCCAAGAAAACATCTCATCCCCCATGTGTCTACAAGCCCTGGTCAACCAAATGTCCCAAGTCAACCTTCATGCTCTAACACAGTGAGGAGGAGTCCAAGAAAACATAACACATTGAGGATGAGTCCCAGAAAACATCAGCAACAGACAGGTTCTAAAAGATTTAGGAGAAATAGTATTGATGTACCAAGGAAGAAGTTGTGCACAAGGAGAGGTGGTGGGAGGATTGGTTCTGCAACTATAGGTACTCAAGAGAGTGTGGTTCAACAAGTTCCAGTTGTTGATGAGGGTGATAATGTGGGTCAAAGTGTGGTTCAACAAGTTCCAGTTGTGCAGGAAGTTCCAGTAATTCATATTCAAGATGGTCATATGATGCAAGAAGGAGAAAGTAGTCAAGCAAGTGTGATGGAAGGTAGTGACACTTTTGGGCAAGTAGGGTCCAGTATTGGTAGGAAGCTTAAATCAATAAATGATGAAATTGAAGATAATCAGTTTATTGAGTTTACTGAGGGAAAAGAGGATGATATTCACCCAAAGAAGATACATTTAGGACCTGAAGAAATTGCTAGTATGCTAGAAGCTGGTTATAGCATGGCAGAAATAGAAGCTATGCCAGGGGTACAAGTGGAATTGGATGATTCCCCACCAGTTGAACTGGTAAGACCTATTATCTTTTATTAATTAACAATTTTTCTGGTGATTCTTGTGACCTAATTATATCTTTTTACACTAGGATGTAAATGATTTCATTGACGGTCATCATTCTGATGATGATGTTGGTCTGGATGGTGGAGCTGAAGGTGCTGGAGATGAAGTTGCTGGTGATGGTGGTCTGGATGATGATGTTGGTCTGGATGTTGGACCTGATCATGGTGCTGGATATGAAGGTGCTGGTGATGGTGATGAAGAAGGTCCTGGTGGTGGAGATGTTGATGATGGTGATGGGCCTGAAGGTGATGGTGATGAAGAAGGTCATGGTGGTGGAGATGTTGATGATGGTGAGGAAAACCAGGGTGATGATGAGGTCAGTGCATAATACCCTTACTACAATCCTGCTAAAGAAAAGGGAAAATGATTTTTACCTTATAATTAGGGCACCCCCAAAATTTCTTGCCTGGATTTTCTGGTGTGCGTGAAACAAACATTGGGCATAAATCTTCACACCAACACTTCACTTCGATCTTCTTCTTGAATCGTGAATGTGAATTCGAGCTTGATTTTGCAGAAGATGTTGGCATTTTGCGTGCGAGAATATTTTGCGTGGGATATTGTGGTGCGAGAGGATGCAAGAAACAGGGGGGTGGGGAAGGGTTATGTGGGGAGAGGGTTGGGGCCCACGTTGTTTGACATGTCAATTAAGTGTCAAATCAGCACATGGTAACCGGCTACAAAGGGTCCAACTTGTTAAATGAGATATTTGATAGGTTTAATGAAAGTATCCGGCTTTAATGCCCCCAAAACTCATCCAAGGGTAAAACCGTCACTTTTTGGAAAACTTAAGGGCTTTTATGACAATTTCCCAAAATGATACTCCTTTCCAAAAATGTTGAAAAGGCGAAAACATAAAGATGCAGCCAGAAATTTGGATAGGAGGTTGCAAACATAGTCGGAATTCAAAATAGTATTTACAAAAAGTTGTTTAATATTTAAATCCATGCATCCTAAAAACATAATATAAAATAAACATTAAAATTGAGTTTGTGGAGTTCATTTGTTGAAATCAATATATGATTTTCTTAATGAAATTGCCAAAAAAATCATTCAAATATACAAGTTAAATTACTTTCATTTGTTTTATATTTTCATTTATAGGTTTTATTTATATTATACATAAATACATGATAAAAATTAGACATATAACAAATGCTCTTTTAATTTTACATTTTATGCTCTATTTTCCAAGATATCATGTGCCACAAAGCACAACTTTTAACAGTAGCCTTCAATTCCATTACACTTGCCAAGTTGAAGTAATTGACAACTTCCCAATAAATTATTCAACAAAAATTCCAAAAACAAAGGAAAATCTTTTACGCCTTAACTAACTTAACATGATTTAAAGAGAGACCTTAAGATGTGGTACCAGTTTTCACGTAAAGTGGGTGTAGTACATGGCCTTGTTTGGGTTCAACATTCACCCACTTACGTCCACTCAGCTTATGTCGTTCAAATCTGACACACCCTTCTTTCAAAGCATAAAGCGTATGATCTTTTCCCATTCCAACATAATCACCTGGGTGAAACCGAGTTTCTCTTTGTCTTACAATGATATTCCCAGGTATCACTCTCTGTATAAATTTCCCAAATATTAACAAAATAGAAAAGATAAATAAAATTTAATACAAATTTAGAGACTAACCTCACCACCAAACTTCTTGACACCAAGCATCTTGGGTTTTGAGTCGCGTCCGTTTTTTGTGGAGCCTGCTGTTTTTTTGGTGGCCCAGCGTCTGAATATCATGCTTAATCCATCTCCAGATACATCTATGTATGATTCAGTTTCAAATAAATGTTATGTTACCACAAGATAAATGGAAATAGAAAGGATTTTATGTAAGAGTTTATACCACTTGCAGAGGTGTAAACAGGGATTCTAGTAACCAAGTTGCTAACAGTTAATCTCCTACACAATGAGGTTGCAAAATTCATCCTCCCTGACCCTTTTTATGTAACTAAAACCTGTATGTAGGCAAATCAAATTCAAAACAACATGTAAAACTATTGGAAATTTATCAGTTGATGGTTAACTATCTAGTCCCTTCAAATGTAGTTAGGTTACAGTTACTAGGAAGACCGACATCTACAATTGTGAACTTCTGGCATGATTTAACCAAAATCTGAGTTTTAGCAATTAACATATAAGAGCTGTACTTCAGTTTCAAAATATGAGTTTCAGATTCACAATCAGGCTGCAATTCACATAAACAGCCATCTAGTTACCTAAACAAGAATATGTGTTGTACTGTGTGCAGCCGTGGTTACAAAAAAAAAAACGAGACCGGGAGATGGCTGCAATCGTAGTCCACTGACAGTGATGGAGGCGTGGATGAAAATTGAAATCGTGAATCAGCGTCGATGGGAAGGTGAAAATTGAAATCACAATTATCATTATCAGATTAGGATTTAGGGCGTAAAAAGTACTGAAAGAAAGACACATACCCTTGTGAGTCTGACGCTGTGGAATGAAGAAAGGAGTTCTGAAATCGACTACTGGAAGTCTGGAAGCGGAGTCCCGATAGCAAGAAAGTAAGAACGTGTTTGGTTCACGAATTGAATTTCAAAGTATTTAGAGGGGTTGAAATGTAAATTCATGATAAAAACAATTGTGTTTAGTAAAAAATCAAATAAATTGGAAAATTTTAAATTCTATTAAAATATGAATTTGAATGAATTGGTATTTTTTTTTACTAATAAATAATATTTTCTATTCAATTACTTATAATTTAATAAAAATATAAAAATTTCCTCCAGTTATCTTTTTATTTTAACAATTATTTATCAAACTCTTTCATGCATCCAACTTCACACATACCCTACTCACACCCTGTACCTACAACCACACATTCATTGTGCCCATCATACCCCCACACCATTACATACATACACCCCAATCCTTATACTCATATAAATATACATACATGCATTTCCACACTTATGTCATGTTCATAAGCCCAAGGCCAAACACCTACCCTCACCCCTGCATCCACCCCCCATGCAACCACTTCTACACCTACATTCCACCCACATACAACATCATACACCCGTACAAACACGAACATTTATACCCCCACCTATACCCATAACCACATACGTACACCATATATATATATATATATATATATATATATATATATATATATATATATATATATATATATATATATATATATATATACACCTACATCTACACCCATATAAACATACATGTTCACGCCTATGCCCACATGTCCATGCACACCCTACACATACGTGTATACACATGCATACACATATGTTTTTTTTAACTCTTTAAATCTGTATCTAATTCCTACTAAGTGGCTCTACAGCTATCCCCAAAACAAGTTAAGGTCCAAAAATCTTTCAACTTGAAAATAATATTCCTTCTCATAGTGTTTGATTGTGGATTTTATCACCGATTTTAATAAATTTACCCTCCTTTTAGATTTTTAATTATTTTTTTATATGTTTATTATTATAACTAAATTACAAGTGGACCCCGTTCCTTAATTCATCAACCCATCAACTCACCCATACCCTCTATCTCCTTTCGTCTAGTCACCACTCCTTATTCTCTCTTATTTCCTACTGCCACCACTTTCCTTCGACGACCTTATTTTTCCCATCGAGATTCCGACCAAATACCCATTGAACATCATGTGCAATGGCTACAAAAAAATACCAACAAACCTAAGATAAACCCATAGAAGTTGTAAAAGTTACAAAATGAATGATAATGACCAAAATGTCACACCCCCAAACCAAGGATGGCGGAAACATCCGGGGGTGGGAATGACTTCATTGATAGTATCACAACAACGAGTATAATAGTGCTCATAGTAAATACAACTTTCATAATTATAATTGAAAAAGTTACATCGTAGTATGAGTTTACATGTTTCACAATCAATTACACTATGATGACAAAATGAAATGTTTGACGATTTAACGTTCCATCCTCAAAAGCTGTTGATTTCCTGTTTCACTGATTTCCTGAGAATACAAGTAGTTTTGAAAGAGTGTCAACAATTAAGTTGATGAGTTCATAAGCTTTTGGATGAAATGTTGGAAAAACCTCTGTTTGTAAATGTAAATGAATACTCAAGAAAAATCCAATATTTTCCTTATAAAATGTTATGTAGCCTTAAATCCCAAGACCGAGAGTATGTGCGTATTTTGTACTTATAACGTGTTTGTAATTGTAATGTGTATCCAAGAAAAATCCAATATTTTCCTTATACAAAGTCATGTAGTCTTAAATCCCAAGACTGAGAGTATGCAGTTTTAGATAGATAAAACCTCCTTTTTAAAGTAGCATTTTCCCCTAAAATTTAAGTGTTGTTAACTCCCTATGTGAGTCGTTATAACCATACTACAACTAGATGACCTGCTACAACATTTCTCAGGCGTTAGAATTTGTTATGACTTTTGTCACCCGTAGACCTGCAGGTCCCGCTGTAGCTAGCGGCAAGGTGTGGGGTGTCAATTCCAATATAGATCTATACACAATTATCACGCTCTCCTTACAAGAGATTCTGGTTATAACTTACAGGATTTTTTTAACCCGTACTCTAAGAGTACAATTGAAGAATTGTCTCACAACTTATGTTAACGAGTTTACGTGTTATTTGAGTATAAAACCTTTTTGTGTGATGGAAATAAATCCCCTCTTTATGTAGTATGTTTGAAAAGTACAGTCCATAAACTATACTTTTTATGTTTCATCTAGTATGTTTGTAATGATAAAGGACTCTTAAAATTCAGTGAATCATTTTTGTTATTTAATGTAACTCAACAGAAAACACATGTAAAAGATAGAGTCATCAAAGATAAACACTTTGCTCAACATGTTACAAAGTGTAAGTTGAAAACTGTTAACTAGTTTTTAACCTTTCTGCACTGTTTTAAAATGATCATAGAAAAATCATACGAAGTCAAAAAATGAATCCGTAAACTCTGAGAGTTTAGTAAATGTGTCTAGTTTATCCATAATTTTTATTTTGATTTTTAGAAGTCTCTAACTTGTGTGAAATTGTTCATATTCACAGACTGGTCCGAATTCGTTTCTGAAGTGATAGGCAGTTTTGTAAAAATCACCATAAATTGTAGAAAAATCGTATGGAGATGTGCAAGTACTCATTAGAAAGGTATAAACTTGAACTACTTGCATATAAAACAGTTTTGAAAGATATTAAGTTTAAGATGGTCAAAACAGTCCGTGAATAGGACTCAACTTTTTTGTGAAAAGCTGAAGTACGAGTTTGAGTTGTGTTAAGGTGATTTAACTTGTATTCCCCCCCCCCCCCCCTAAAAATTGAAGAAAATATGAAAATATAGGGGTATGAACTCACCTTGAGTGATTTCCTTAGATGTATGCTGAAGAGAAAGGGTTTCCAAGTCAAGAACACTTGGTAGGAGCTTGGAGAGTTGAAGATCTAAGAATAATTATAGTGTTATTTGTTATGAGAGACTCATAATCTAAGTGAAGGAGTGAATAATGTTCAATGTAGGATGGGAATACTTACTGAATGAGGGTGAAAAGCTCAAAGGCAGCCTTGGAGTCTCAAGTTCTGAGAGAGGGAAATGAGAGAGAAGTGTTTGCTTCTTGGTGAGAGAGTGAGTAAAGTAGAAGGAGAGATGGGGGTTTCCAACTTTTGATCAAATTACCGGCTGGAGGAGAGGTGTGAGAGGACAAATAGTTGACTAGGTATGGATGAATAGTGACTGAGGGTTGTCCTATGTGGGTATGGGCGTTAGCTTGAGTCACACTTCATGAAAACATCAACACTCTAACACAATATCTCACCACTAGATATTGTTCTTAAGTTAAGATTTCTCCCAAAATGCGATTAAATTGTGAATATATATGGCCTTATATGTCAAAATATAAGTTCGGGTGAAAATCCCACGCGAAAATAATGAAAAACGAGCTTAAAACGCAAAAGCGGTCGAAAACCGGGAGAAGGAAGCGAACCTGCGAGGGTTCCGGAGTCAACATGCCAAATTCCGGAGCCAATGTGCAAATTCCGAAGCTCTTTCATGGTTCCTGAGTGGGGAGTGCGGAGTAAGCAGCTTCCGGAGTGGATCCATGGCTTCCGAGGTGCGAGGCTTGTCCGGGGCGAAGTCCTCCTGCCGTATGCGAGATGGTCCGAAGCAAGGCATGCCGGAGCCACTTTCCGGAGTGAAGGAGTTCCGAAGCTGAGGGAGATGCGAAATTGTCCAGTTCTTAAGAGGGATCCGGACCAAGAGGGTTCCGAACCAATAGGGTTCTTTTGGGTTTTCTCCTTTGGTTTTGGGCTGTTTTCGACTGAGGAAGGTACATAGAGAGATTTGGGAGAAATTTCACATACTTGGAGAGATTTGGGAGAGATTTCACATACTTGGAGAGATTTGGGAGAGAGATAGATACAATGGGAGAGATTGAGAGAGACTTTGTCGGGAGCCTTTATTAATGCTTTTCTTCGTAGTTCAAAGACCGTAGGCTTAGTTACATCCCATTTTGAGTGTTATACACCCCCGAAGGGCACGTGATAATGTTTTATAAAGTTGTTACTTCCTTACTTCTGATTAAGGTTTAGAATTTTGAACATTTGAAACTTTCAAGTGTTACTTTGCATTTAAGATTTAGAGTCATACATTAGTAACCATAAAGAAATCCCTAATCATATTAGTACTAGTTGAGTTGACCAGTTTGACTTGTTGACTTTCTTTGACTTTGACCTGACCAGAAAGTGACGATTGTCACACAAAAAGTTAAAGCAAAAAAACCTAGATGACTAAATTCACATAAACCACAGGATTCCATCACTTAGTTCATTAGTAAAGAACACCAATATCAACTTAATTTAAAACCATCTTAAAAATATGCTTAGAGAACAATAATCATGTCAAATGTTCAAAAAGTCAACCTATAATTAAATTCACATTGAATTCCAAGACCGTGAGACAAATCATCCCCAAAGAAAACATAATTCCAAATCTACTTTTATATAAGGACCAAACTTGTAGCAAAATTAAAACAATGAGTAGGAGGACATGACAGGAAATATAGGAGGTATTAAAATAGAAACAATGTTAATTAACAATTAATAATTCAATAAAATTAAAAATAAAAAGGAAAATAGTAATTTTTATTTATCGTCTTAAAACAAATGGATATTAAAGTTAGTCTTCTACAGCCAAACCAAAATGACTATTTTTTGCAAGTTAAGAGTTTTTTGGAATTTAGCCACAATCAATTGCAAATCATATGGACCATTTTTTATAGTTTTCTCAAAAAAATAACCCATAAGTTTTCATGGTTTTTTTTATTCTTTTATGAAGATAACAAAATACTAGCTAAGAATAAACCTACACATTAACAGTCCATGAGCCTTCTCAGAACGATCCTATATTTTTAGGAATGGTCTTACAGTTCAGGTTTTTCCAGATATGTCCTAGATGTTTACAGGATAATATTTTTTTGGATCTATTTCGGTTCAATTTTGGGGGTTTTTGATCCGTTTTCAATTTCAGGTTTTTCCACTAATAAATGTTTGATTAACACCAAAATGATATATTAAGATTTACTAAAAAATGATACATTAAAATTTAATTAAAAAAATAGGTAATACGTGATTAACAAATGTGAATTTTGTGAGATTGGTCTTGGATCAATCCATAATTTTTGAGATTGGTTTTACGATCCAATCTCATTTTAAACTAGGACTGTATCGGTCTTTGTCTGGGATCGGTTTAAAACCGATCCATTTGATGCTATATAGGCCCAAGAAAAGTCCGAGAGTCAACTATGTCCCACGAAAATCGTCCACATTTTGTCTCAGACTTTGTATACAACTCTTTCCAAATTCCAAGTTAATCAAAGCATCTTCTTCTTTTTCCTCCTCTTCCGCCATTGAATAACAACAATGGCAGGGGAAGTCAAGAGGAAGATTTCAGCATCATCAGCAAGGTCGCATACCAGGAAATCAAAATCCGAATCTTCCTCTTCTTTCCCTTCAGGTGCTCTATTCTCATATACTTGTCACCATTTTTTTTTTCAAACTTACAGACTTCACTATTTGATTCATTCGTTATAGATTCGTCGGCGATTTTACCGAATCGAAGTGTTTGTGTGCCAATGAATGAATATTGTCAACTTGGATTTCCTTCAATTAAGATCCTAAAACATATCACATCTGTAGGTAGAAGCTTAGAAAACCGTAAAATCATGAACTTCCCGATCGGAATTGAACCTTTTAACATCCGAACTGTAATATTGATTTTACTTGAAATCAAGAGATGGGTCCATCGAGCATTAATTCTAATTTGATTTCTGAAATGCAATTTAATCACAGCAATGTTTTCATCAATTAGAATCAAATAATCATCATGTCAAATTGTCAATTATGAATCATAAGAACTAATCCAAACACCATATTTTTTTCAGGGTTTTTCATACTATTAGTCTTCATTATCGGGTTTCTGGCATGGGCTTATCAATCAGCTTGTCCACCCCAACCCAAGAAACTCGGATCTCCAGACGGACTTCCCATTACAACACCTAGAATCAAGCTTCGTGATGGTAGACATCTGTCCTATAAAGAATACGGTGTACCAAAAGCGGTCGCCAAATACAAGATTATTTATGTCCATGGATTCGATTCTATCAAGTATTATGCTGTTATTGCCACATCAGCCTCCCCGGTAGGTATCCTGTTTTGTTCCTCATTTATTAGTTTCGTTATTCAGTTTCTTGATTACTTGGTTGATTTTAACAGGCCCTAATTGAAGAATTGGGGATACATATTGTCTCATTCGATCGACCTGGTTATGGAGAGAGTGATCCAAACCCTAACCAAACATTAAAGAGTTCGGCTTTGGATATCGAGGAGCTTGGTGATCAGTTAGAACTCGGATCAAAGTTCTATGTAGTTGGTTTTTCAATGGGAGGTCAAGCGATCTGGTCTTGTTTGAAATACATTCCTCACAGGTTAGCAGGAGCAAGTCTTATAGCTCCAGTTGTTAATTACTGGTGGCCAAGTTTGCCATTGAAGCTATCTCAAGAAGCGTATTCAAAGCAGTTCATTCAGGATCAATGGAGTGTACGTGTTGCTCACCACCTTCCATCATTGACGTACTGGTGGAACACTCAGAAACTGTTTCCTTCTTACAAAGCTATCGCTCACAGCCCTGATATTCTTTCTCACCAAGACATGGAACTCATTCCAAAGTTTACAGCTGGCAGGGGACCCATTGAGGTACTCATTTAAGTAATCACACATCCAAACATCTAATTACTTGACCATTTTAAGAAGGAGAATATGAATCTAATGTTACTCTTTTTTTTTTTGTGTTGAAAAGGGACAAGTAAGACAGCAAGGGGAATATGAATCTATACATCGTGACTTGAATATTGGATTTGGTACCTGGGAATTCGACCCGATGGATATTGAGAACCCGTTTCCAAACAATGAAGGATCCGTTGATATTTGGATGGGTGATGATGATAAGATTGTGCCTGTGACACTGCAACGTTATATTGCCCAACAGCTTCCATGGATAAGGTATCATGAGCTCAAGGGTGCTGGTCATATGTTTCCTTATGCTGATGGGATCAGCGATGCTATCCTAAAAGAACTTCTTCTTGGTAAAATTTAGATTCATATACTTTTTGTACGAGTAAAAATTTGGGTATTTTTGTAAGAGTAAAAATTTGAGTTGTTTTTATTCTTTGCACACTTTTGGGTATTTTGATGTCCTTTGTGTAAATTAAACTGTTGTATTTGGTATTATAAATTTATGACTACATTTAATTTTGGGGTTGAGAGTGGTTGATGAAATATATTGTTGGTAGGTCGTGTGTGTGTATATATATATATACTAGTTTATAACCCGTGGAAACCACGGTTATAAAACTAATTAAATTTTCATAGTAAAAAAATCAAAATTATTAATCAATTATTTTAATTAAATTGTTAATTAAGAGATATTTTTTAGTTATATAAAATTATAATCGTCGATTTAAATAAATAAGTGGTCTTATAATTTGTATTAATGTTATTTTAATGTTTATTCTAATGTTATTAATTTAATGTAATTAGAAAAAAAATTATGAAATTTAAAATTTGAAATACAGAATCAATAGGTTGACAAGTGGCATTAGAGGACTTAATAGGATGACACATGGCAAAAGGAGAATATATATATATATATATATATATATATATATATATATATATATATATATATATATATATATATCGAGCTTATCAAATATCGGATAAGAGGGGAAGCTTTGGATCCATACTCCGTAGTAGATCAGATTGAACATATTCGTCTACCCTAGATGTGCACAAAATCGGTCTCTAAGATGCATTTGGTTGTGGAAAACTGTTTTCATTTTTTAAGATAATGTTTTCAGAAAATAGAGTTTTGATTTTCAGTTTTCAAATAAATTTTTAGAAAACGCGTTTGGTTGGGATGTGTGTAGTTTTCATTTTCCATCTTAGAAATTTAGAAAACTTTAAAAATCACTTTTTTAATTTACATACAATTTGAAAAACATAAAATTTTCGTTTTCTTGGAAAAAAATTTAAAATTGAATCAACAAAACATTTCGAAATTTTCATTTTCTTTTGAAAATTTTCATGAAAAATTAGAAAAAATTTTAAGGAACCAAACGCATTCTAAGCGATCCTTTTTTTCCGGTCTTTATCAAGACCGATCCGGTCTGACCACCTATTTTGGAAAGTCTTTTTTTGGTTTGTACTTGGGTTTTATCTATCGGGTTTGGGATTTTTAACGGTTCGTTTTCAGTTTTTTTTTGTTTGAATTTTATTGTTGAAGTCATATATTGATTATCGAATCTTGAATATAACTAAATTAAAAATCTACTATGAATATCTTTTTAGTTAATAACATCTATAATCATTTAGAGTAAATATCATATCGTATTAATCTTAATCTCCTTCTTTGGTCACAACCATGACAAAAATGTCACACCCCGATCCTTGTCGGAATCGATCGAGGCGTGATATATTGAGATAATCAATATATTGAGACCACTGATCACGGTGGCCGGAAGGTGGCAAATAGATTGAGACCATTGGAGTTTGAAGAGATAGCGAAGTACTTTGAGATGCCGATAATCATGGCAGCAAAGGAACTAGGGATAGGGTTAACATTGTTGAAGAAAAGATGCAGAGAGCTAAACATAAACAGATGGCCTCATAGAAAACTTAAGAGCCTTCAATCCCTCATTCAAAATGCCAAGGTAAACTACGATAATAACCTTCTATACATTACTCATGCATGTATGCATGCACTTGGTAACCAAAGTAGTTTTGGTATTTTCTAAAATTTTAATTATTAGTTTCTTTATAACATAAACATAGGCCCTAGGCATATGTCACATCGAATCAATTGTTTTACTACGATTTCTGATTTATATTTACATAAACTTAACTCATTGTAAATTTTATGAACTCACACGAAAAATATATTGCATCTACCTAAAAAAAACTAGGAGTTGGGATTAAAGGAGGAGGTAGAGACGTTAACAGGGCACAAGAAGATGATGGAGAAATTGCCAGGTATGGAATTGACAGAAAGAACAAAGAAGCTTAGGCAAGCTTGCTTCAAAGCTATTTATAAGAAGAGAGGACTTAACAATCCTTAGTCCTTACCTTTTCTTTTAGCCATTTTGTTATAATTAGTGGATTTTAATCTACATTGTATGTGTTTTTCTCTTGATAGATTGATACCCTTTTTAGTTTCATTGTGTTTGTCTATTGATTTTTTATGCAGAAAATTTTGTATAATTTGGGTATTATAGTTTGTATTATGTATTTAGCTATATTCTAGATTGCCGACACGACTACGCTGACGACTCTATACCAGAGGTCTATATAAATAGACTTATGAATTTAGTAGGAATAACTTGATTATAATCTTGTGATTTGTTCCATGTCTGATCCACTCCTAAGATTCACTCGACATGCCCCCAGTTATGTGTAATTAAAATTTTATTAGACTGTTGATCCTAATGAGTCTACCCTAAGTCCACAACCAAACAAGGAACATGTCAACTATGAGAAACACGCATATGGACTTGTGAGTTATTTGTAAATTGATTAGGGAAATAAAGTTTTTTTTTTTAGACATTGTTGGGTAAAATAATTGTAAAACATTTGTTGGGCCATGGTTAGGAGTGTTGGGCACCTTTTGGGCTTTCCATGGTTACTAAATGTGAAACATGTAGCACTTGCGTGGGCCCCCACAAAACTAAGTTTTCACATTTCTTTCCCACTTCTAGGCCCATTAGGGAACTTAATAGTCCAATGAGTTGGCCATTTTGGAGTGTATCCTTTCGGATACGTTTGATAAGGTCGGATATTTTGATGGCTCAAAAGTAATGTGAATGACGCGCTTTGGCCTATAGGTTTGGGAACTCTCGCCTTTGGTCCCCAGATAAGCAAACTGGTCCCTCGGTTGATTGGGATGTATACGAATGCTTACCTAGTCAGGACTTTCGGGCTACCGGCACCTCCCCCTTCCAGTTACTACGCGTCCATTACTATGATCCTACCCAACTAGAGTGGATGACTTTGAATTTCCTATGAGCTCTAAGGAATACATATATGTATATACATTTTGTTAAACAACTTGGGTATGTGTGTGATTTTCAAAGAAAGTGGAGAATATTCACAAGTGTATGCACACATATAAGTGTCAGGAGTAATACGTATGCACATAAGGGAGCAATTAACACACAAAGGTATTCCTAGGATTTTCTAAGTGCGAATTGCATGCAGTTGTGTGTGCATTTTATAAACTAGCATACGAGAGGACCCTAGAGGCTATAGACTAGGTCAAGGCAATTAACCTAATTCCCTATAGTCAAGGGCTCTGATACCAATCTATCACACCCCGATCCTTGTCGGAATCGATCGAGGCGTGATATATTGTTCAAAGTCTCATGACAACTATGTTATAATATGATTAGATTCAATTAAGTACTAAGTATGCAAACAAGATCCACAACATACAAATACAAATCCAAATATGAACAACATTTATTACATCAAATTTAAATAGTCTTGTGGATTTCTAAGGCACAACCTATTTTTCATCAACTTCATTCTTCAAATCTGCATCATGGGTAAAAACAGGTCAACTACGAGAGTTGGTGAATAATCTAATTTTAGTAGAGAAAATTGTGAAGTTGAAACCTTTATAATTGGAAATTTGTTTTCTTTTGAAGTCGGCAAACAATTGTATTTGAGATAACGGTTTATAAATCAAAAATTGATTAACAAATGATAACAACAACAATAAGTCCTCACCCTATATATACATATGTATATATATATATAAATATATATAGGATGGAGCATCTAATCATCATACACACTCAACCACGTGCGATCAATCACCTTAGCGTCCCAAGGCGGGGTGGTCAACCCAATAGCGCTATTATTGTCCATAACGTACCTCAAGAATACGGGCATAGTCATGGAGATTAGACTAAAAATGATAATGCACTACAAGTACATGTAGCGTAAACAAACAATAGTTATACAATTAATGAGTCACGTATAAATGTCCCAACAATGTCTCAATTGTGATAAAACAATAAAATGAAGTTGGAACATATTAGAACCACATGATACACCCCAAAAGTATTGAAAATTAAAAAATATGGGGTAGATTACTCACATTAGTCCCAAAACGAAATGCGTGTGTCGTACGATAGACGATTCGGGTCAACTGGCGTAGAACCTAATATAATTAATAGTTTTGGTTTAGGAACTGCTAAACGAGAATGGAGTATTAATACAAATAATTAGACACATATTCTTATATTAGATGAATTAACAATAATTCATTTTGATTATAATATTAAGGTATTTATTTGTTAAATGAATTTTAAATTGAATTACTTACTTTGCATAATTAATTTATATTTTCAATTTAGGCCAGATTTTAATAATTTCTTATTAAAATAATAACTTGCCCAATTATAATTATTTACAGATTTTAACAATTATTTATATGAAATAATCATTAAAATGCATTTTTACATGCTTAAATACTTAGGAAAATAGTTTTAAATAGTAAACAGTATTGAAAAATTATGAAATTATTAGGAAATCATTATTTCATACAATATGAATTACTGTAAAATTTGTATATTTTTCTGAACTGTTTTAGTATTTATTTAATATTTTAATGATTAAACAACACAAAATTCGGGAAAAATAGTAAATGATTCTCAAAAAATCTGTAAACTTAACCATAGTTTTATAACATGATGTAGAGCTCAGTGTATAAGTTTCAGATATTTGTGACTATGGGAAGTATTTTTTATATATTTCATTATTAATTAATCAATAAAATCATAAATAATAGTAAAAAGTAATATAAATGCATGAAACTTCATATATCATGTTTAATCAGTATACAGGTCATCCCAGAATTTTCTCAGAATTTATTGAATGCAAAAAGTATTTTATGTGAATTATTGCCCTACTTTATTGCAATAATTATAGTAATTCAATAAAAATAAATTATTTTCTGAAAATTTCCAGAACTTCTTATTTTATTGATGGGATTCTGAGAAAAATCAAGTTTATGCATAAAATGAGTTTTAGATATTTTGGTGGATTTAATTTGTTTCTTGTATGAATATGAAACTTTTAACAACATACCTTGATGAATGCTTCAAGAGGGATGAAGATTTGAGTATAATAGATTGTTCTTGGATGGAATATGAGTATTCTTGGAGGAAATTTCGAGATTGAGAGTGAGAGAAAGAATAAAGAAGGTTTAAGTGGTGAAGAGAATAATGTGTTGGGAGAAAAAGGAAAGGAAAGTGGATGGGAGGTGTGAGTGGGAGACCATGGGAATAATCTTTTTGCTTTTGGTGGTCTTCATAATTTCCCACTAACACAAGCATCTTTTACATAATTAATATAAGAGTTTTATAAAATTTAATGTAAAGTTTATAAAAATAGAGTTTTATAAAATTTAATGTAAAGTTTATAAAAATGGAGTTTTATAAAAGATGAGTTATTATTTGATTATAACAATCTACTTTGATTTGAAGTTTAATTATAGCATTCAAGTTTGATTCTTTTAAATTTAATTAGAGCATTATACTTTGATTTGATTTTAATATGGTATCATAATTTAATTTGATTATAGTTATAACGTTGTACTATACTATGTTGCTATTAACGTCAATTTATATCGTAGTGTATGAGTTTCGATCCTATTAGCGTCAAGTAATCTTGAGTAGGGTTTGAATGAGATTGGGAGAGGTTTCGTTTGTGATCTTTTTGAGTGTCCGGCTTCGCAACGCAAGGTCCATAGACCCCGTTAAGCCATGATTTAGTGTCCTACACAATCCCGATGATTGTGCAATAGTGTTTTATCGCTTTGGTTCATTGTTTAGCACTGTTAAGGCTAAGGAAAATCAAACACATGAACTTTCCAAATGATGTTTTCTCATTAAAATAGCGAATTGTACAGTGATTACATAACGTAAACCCTATCATACAAGGGTTAATGGAGTTGACCGGTTTGACTAGTTGACTTTGACTTGACCGAAATTTGATGGTTATCACATCATCCCCCCGTTAGAGGGAATTTCGTCCCGAAATTTGCATTTTGATTGGGACTTCAAGAGTTTGGAAAAAGATGTGGAAAACTTTTCGTAGTACAAGAAATTGATTATGGTGAGGAACAACCCTCCTGATGTCACATGATGACCTTGGAAATTTCTTATTGTAACTTGAACTGAGTCAATTTAAAAGGAGTTTATTGTTTTGGGATGATAGAGTATTCTATGTGTGCTTTTATACTCCCTGTTTTATCCTTGGTATTACCACTATGAATATTTTATAACGTAGTTAGCGAGTTCCATCATTACGAATGTTTCAACAAATTTTGACGAAATTTGCATTATAAGTCCTACAAGTTCTTTTATAGTCGATTGACGTAAACTAGTCGTATATCATTAAGATTGCAACGGCATTTTGGATGGGTGACCCCGCCTTAAGCCCACAACCAAACAAGGAGCAGGGAATGAGGCGGAATCACACATTCTAAGTCCATAGAATCTTAATGATATATGACCATAATGTTTACACTAGCCCTCATAGATTCCAGGGGCGTAGTATTATTGGGCTAGAAGTAGGAATTGTAGTTCAAAATAAAATAGTTATAAGACTGCTATCTTCAAACTTGGGCTTTGGCCCCTCCCGATTCCTAATCAGAATGGTCCAATACTCCCAATTCTCCAAGCGACCAAGCGGTATCAAGAAATCAAAATCGATTCATCCCCATTTTCCCAATTCGCTGCCTATCTCGCCTGCTGTTCGTTTGTCGCTGTCTCGCCAAGTCAGTCGCCTGGTCTCACTCTCGCCAATCATCATCGCCAAGTGCCCAAGTCCCCATTCTCACTTCACAGAAATCAGGTATGTAATCCCGAGACCCAAATCCTGTTCAGATGTTTTTTCTTTTCTGATTGTAAGATTGTTGATTGTTGGTGTTGGCGTATTGCACTGCTGCTGCTGTTTTCTGTCAATTTGTTGCCTATTTATGCGTTACTACTGTCTTACTGAGTTTCCTTTTAATTTGGCTGTCATTTGCGATTTGGCGATTTGCCAATTTGATTTATAAGTTATGAACTTATAGATTTGGTTATTGATTTGGTTATGCTTAACAACTTGTCAGCTTCAAACAAAACTGAAAAGTGACAACAAAGATTGATTTGGTTATTGTTAAATGAGTTATTGGTTATTGTTCTAATTTTGAATTTGATTTTATTTTGATTGGATCAATTGTTCCTTCATTTTGATTTTTCTAGATATAATCATGGGAAAGATGAAAACATTGAAAGAGAAATTGTTGTCTGCTTACTAATATATCATTCATAATCTGTTTTTAAAGACATTAAAGGCTGTCGGGCTGAGTTGTAATTCTTTTTCTAGGTGTTTTTGGTGTTTATTTGTAGAAAACAATCTGTTTTTTTTTTAATTTTAATTTCAGTTTATAATATTTTCGCCCCCCCCCCCAAGTTAATTGTTCAAGCTCCGCCACTGATAGATTTACTAGTAAAAACCCTGAGTTTTTT
This sequence comes from Lactuca virosa, assembly GCF_052849685.1. NCBI lineage: Eukaryota > Viridiplantae > Streptophyta > Magnoliopsida > Asterales > Asteraceae > Lactuca > Lactuca virosa. The sequence continues at coordinate 91,084,442 of NC_136426.1, forward strand.
TTACATAGATGATAAGACTTATTTGGGTTTTGCCGTGTTCTCAAGATTCATGGTTTATATACTTGAATCGATGCTAGTTTTAGTAATAAAAAGAAATTTTGAATTTAAACGTCGAGGTTAGAAGCTTGTACTGATATTTAAGGGGTTAAAAAATAAAATTTTATTAGTTACCTATAGCGACACACAAGTCATAATTTGCATGTGTGAAGACTTGGAGTACTTTCTAATTGGTTCGTGTGTGAAGACTTGGAGTACTTTCTAACTGGTTCATGTGTGAAGACTTGGAGTACTTTCTAATGAAAAGTGTGCTACTGGGGAAATTTGAAACTGGTACGTAGCTTCAAAGTCAAGAATATGCGGTAGGCATGTGATGTATTAAATGCATGAGGCACATAAGTCATAATTTGCGGCAACATATACGTATATGTGTGTGAATTGAAGAAGAAGGTTACAGTTCAAAGACCATATATATTCATTTCCTCTTTATTTGTTATTAATTACTTCTCCCACTTCACTTATATAAATCATCACATTCTTACCGCAACTTTTAACTTCTCCCTCACAAATGGATCCACCTGCAGATCATCAAAACCCCATAGATGACCTCGATTGGTTTCAGTACTTTGATCATCAAGATCTTTTCAGGTATATATAAACGTCACTCATTACCCCATCTTTCGCACAGAAAAGTGATTTTGTCTATATTGATCAAAACATGGTTTGGATTTGTAGTGATCAAAAAGAGTCTTTCATCGTGTTGGATTTGATTATCTTGAGTTTTTTTTTTTTTTTTTTTTTTGGATTTTTGCAGTGGTGACATGCTCGACCATCATGATTACGAGTTGTCGGAAAAATTGCATGAAGTGCTCGATCAGAACGTTTCCACAGTACTTAACAAAGATCAAAACATCATTTCTAGAAATGAGTTTCACGATTTGGATCCCCTTAAAGACATAAGCTTATGGGATTGTTGGGAGGATGGTAATTTACCATTGGTTAGTTTTAGTGAAGACTGTAAATCCGGTGGTAAGGCTACATGTAGTTCTAGTGCTGCCACCACTGATCACGGTGGCCGGAAGGTGACAAATAGATTGAGACCATTGGAGTTTGAAGAGATAGCGAAGTACTTTGAGATGCCGCTAATCATGGCAGCAAAGGAACTAGGGATAGGGTTAACATTGTTGAAGAAAAGATGCAGAGAGCTAAACATAAACAGATGGCCTCATAGAAAACTTAAGAGCCTTCAATCCCTCATTCAAAATGCCAAGGTAAACTACGATAATAACCTTCTATACATTACTCATGCATGTATGCATGCACTTGGTAACCAAAGTAGTTTTGGTATTTTCTAAAATTTTAATTATTAGTTTCTTTATAACATAAACATAGGCCCTAGGCATATGCCACATCGAATCAATTGTTTTACTACGATTTCTGATTTATATTTACATAAACTTAACTCATTGTAAATTTTATGAACTCACACGAAAAATATATTGCATCTACCTAAAAAAAACTAGGAGTTGGGATTAAAGGAGGAGGTAGAGACGTTAACAGGGCACAAGAAGATGATGGAGAAATTGCCAGGTATGGAATTGACAGAAAGAACAAAGAAGCTTAGGCAAGCTTGCTTCAAAGCTATTTATAAGAAGAGAGGACTTAACAATCCTTAGTCCTTACCTTTTCTTTTAGCCATTTTGTTATAATTAGTGGATTTTAATCTACATTGTATGTGTTTTTCTCTTGATAGATTGATACCCTTTTTAGTTTCATTGTGTTTGTCTATTGATTTTTTATGCAGAAAATTTTGTATAATTTGGGTATTATAGTTTGTATTATGTATTTAGCTATATTCTAGATTGCCGACACGACTACGCTGACGACTCTATACCAGAGGTCTATATAAATAGACTTATGAATTTAGTAGGAATAACTTGATTATAATCTTGTGATTTGTTCCATGTCTGATCCACTCCTAAGATTCACTCGACATGCCCCCAGTTATGTGTAATTAAAATTTTATTAGACTGTTGATCCTAATGAGTCTACCCTAAGTCCACAACCAAACAAGGAACATGTCAACTATGAGAAACACGCATATGGACTTGTGAGTTATTTGTAAATTGATTAGGGAAATAAAGTTTTTTTTTTTTAGACATTGTTGGGTAAAATAATTGTAAAACACTTGTTGGGCCATGGTTAGGAGTGTTGGGCACCTTTTGGGCTTTCCATGGTTACTAAATGTGAAACATGTAGCACTTGCGTGGGCCCCCACAAAACTAAGTTTTCACATTTCTTTCCCACTTCTAGGCCCATTAGGGAACTTAATAGTCCAATGAGTTGGCCATTTTGGAGTGTATCCTTTCGGATACGTTTGATAAGGTCGGGTATTTTGATGGCTCAAAAGTAATGTGAATGACGCGCTTTGGCCTATAGGTTTGGGAACTCTCGCCTTTGGTCCCCAGATAAGCAAACTGGTCCCTCGGTTGATTGGGATGTATACGAATGCTTACCTAGTCAGGACTTTCGGGCTACCGGCACCTCCCCCTTCCAGTTACTACGCGTCCATTACTATGATCCTACCCAACTAGAGTGGATGACTTTGAATTTCCTATGAGCTCTAAGGAATACATATATGTATATACATTTTGTTAAACAACTTGGGTATGTGTGTGATTTTCAAAGAAAGTGGAGAATATTCACAAGTGTATGCACACATATAAGTGTCAGGAGTAATACGTATGCACATAAGGGAGCAATTAACACACAAAGGTATTCGTAGGATTTTCTAAGTGCGAATTGCATGCAGTTGTGTGTGCATTTTATAAACTAGCATACGAGAGGACCCTAGAGGCTATAGACTAGGTCAAAGCAATTAACCTAATTCCCTATAGTCAAGGGCTCTGATACCAATCTATCACACCCCGATCCTTGTCGGAATCGATCGAGGCGTGATATATTGTTCAAAGTCTCATGACAACTATGTTATAATATGATTAGATTCAATTAAGTACTAAGTATGCAAACAAGATCCACAACATACAAATACAAATCCAAATATGAACAATATTTATTACATCAAATTTAAATAGTCTTGTGGATTTCTAAGGCACAACCTATTTTTCATCAACTTCATTCTTCAAATCTGCATCATGGGTAAAAACAGGTCAACTACGAGAGTTGGTGAATAATCTAATTTTAGTAGAGAAAATTGTGAAGTTGAAACCTTTATAATTGGAAATTTGTTTTCTTTTGAAGTCGGCAAACAATTGTATTTGAGATAACGGTTTATAAATCAAAAATTGATTAACAAATGATAACAACAACAATAAGTCCTCACCCTATATATACATATGTATATATATATATATATATATATATATATATATATATATATATATATAGGATGGAGCATCTAATCATCATACACACTCAACCACGTGCGATCAATCACCTTAGCGTCCCAAGGCGGGGTGGTCAACCCAATAGCGCTATTATTGTCCATAACGTACCTCAAGAATACGGGCATAGTCATGGAGATTAGACTAAAAATGATAATGCACTACAAGTACATGTAGCGTAAACAAACAATAGTTATACAATTAATGAGTCACGTATAAATGTCCCAACAATGTCTCAATTGTGATAAAACAATAAAATGAAGTTGGAACATATTAGAACCACATGATACACCCCAAAAGTATTGAAAATTAAAAAATATGGGGTAGATTACTCACATTAGTCCCAAAACGAAATGCGTGTGTCGTACGATAGACGATTCGGGTCAAAATGGCGTAGAACCTAATATAATTAATAGTTTTGGTTTAGGAACTGCTAAACGAGAATGAAGTATTAATACAAATAATTAGACACATATTCTTATATTAGATGAATTAACAATAATTCATTTTGATTATAATATTAAGGTATTTATTTGTTAAATGAATTTTAAATTGAATTACTTACTTTGCATAATTAATTTATATTTTCAATTTAGGCCAGATTTTAATAATTTCTTATTAAAATAATAACTTGCCCAATTATAATTATTTACAGATTTTAACAATTATTTATATGAAATAATCATTAAAATGCATTTTTACATGCTTAAATACTTAGGAAAATAGTTTTAAATAGTAAACAGTATTGAAAAATTATGAAATTATTAGGAAATCATTATTTCATACAATATGAATTACTGTAAAATTTGTATATTTTTCTGAAATGTTTTAATATTTATTTAATATTTTAATGACTAAACAACACAAAATTCGGGAAAAATAGTAAATGATTCTCAAAAAATCTGTAAACTTAACCATAGTTTTATAACATGATGTAGAGCTCAGTGTATAAGTTTCAGATATTTGTGACTATGGGAAGTATTTTTTATATATTTCATTATTAATTAATCAATAAAATCATAAATAATAGTAAAAACTAATATAAATGCATGAAACTTCATATATCATGTTTAATCAGTATACAGGTCATCCCAGATTTTTCTCAGAATTTATTGAATGCAAAAAGTATTTTATGTGAATTATTGCCCTACTTTATTGCAATAATTATAGTAATTCAATAAAAATAAATTATTTTCTGAAAATTTCCAGAACTTCTTATTTTATTGATGAGATTCTGAGAAAAATCAGGTTTATGCATAAAATGAGTTTTAGATCTTTTGGTGGATTTAATTTGTTTCTTGTATGAATATGAAACTTTTAACAACATACCTTGATGAATGCTTCAAGAGGGATGAAGATTTGAGTATAATAGATTGTTCTTGGATGGAATATGAGTATTCTTGGAGGAAATTTCGAGATTGAGAGTGAGAGAAAGAATAAAGAAGGTTTAAGTGGTGAAGAGAATAATGTGTTGGGAGAAAAAGGAAAGGAAAGTGGATGTGAGGTGTGAGTGGGAGACCATGGGAATAATCTTTTTGCTTTTGGTGGTCTTCATAATTTCCCACTAACACAAGCATCTTTTACATAATTAATATAAGAGTTTTATAAAATTTAATGTAAAGTTTACAAAAATAGAGTTTTATAAAATTTAATGTAAAGTTTATAAAAATGGAGTTTTATAAAAGATGAGTTATTATTTGATTATAACAATCTACTTTGATTTGAAGTTTAATTATAGCATTCAAGTTTGATTCTTTTAAATTTAATTAGAGCATTATACTTTGATTTGATTTTAATATGGTATCATAATTTAATTTGATTATAGTTATAACGTTATACTATACTATGTTGCTATTAACGTCAATTTATATCGTAGTGTATGAGTTTCGATCCTATTAGCGTCAAGTAATCTTGAGTAGGGTTTGAATGAGATTGGGAGAGGTTTCGTTTGTGATCTTTTTGAGTGTCCGGCTTCGCAACGCAAGGTCCATAGACCCCGTTAAGCCATGATTTAGTGTCCTACACAATCCCGATGATTGTGCAATAGTGTTTTATCGCTTTGGTTCATTGTTTAGCACTGTTAAGGCTAAGGAAAATCAAACACATGAACTTTCCAAATGATGTTTTCTCATTAAAATAGCGAATTGTACAGTGATTACATAACGTAAACCCTATCATACAAGGGTTAATGGAGTTGACCGGTTTGACTAGTTGACTTTGACTTGACCGAAATTTGATGGTTATCACAAAAAAGATCTAGGACTCATCGAGCGTTGGCTTATGGGCTCATGAATCAAACACTTAAGAGTTTATAGTGAAAGCATAATGCTTAAGTGTTAGGTAATGAGTTATACTCACGACACTATACCACCTTCAACACAAATCTCTCCATCATGAGAGAGAGAGAGAGAGAGAGAATGGTGTTATAAGGAATGGTTGAGGCCTTAACCTTCCATGCCAACAAGCCTCCATATCATCACCACACCGGGAGGGGGTGGTGTATCTACATGGCCATGCATGCAAAGTCAGCACCACATACACATGACATGTGATGAGTATACCGCATGGTCTTATAATGAATAAATGTGTGAAAACTAATGGTTATGTAAAGAACCAAAGAAAGTAAGAAACCATAGGAATTATTATGGAGGTGATTTAGAATGTCGGACACACAAAAAAGGGAATTGACTTATCGACCGACACACCTAGCACCATAAAGGAGAATGAGGAGATTGTGCACTTTCACTTTGTGATTTTTTTTAAATGGACACCTAAAAAAGTCTTTTCTACTTCTTTGAAATTCTATTAGCAGAAGAATATGACCGAAAAATGATTATGTCTTGGAAAAGATAAAAATATGTATAAAAGTTAGTTTATTAGGAAACAATGTACAAAAATTTGAGTTTAATAGTGTTTATTGAACAACAAATGATGTTTCCTTTAAACAGATAAACCACTAGAATTACAATACCATATCAAAATAATACTTTAAACAATAAATAAAGAGAAAATTACAAATTTAGCTATTTTTCTTAATTACTTTGTAAAAAATAGCTAAAAAAACCTAACTTACAAAATTAGCCACCACAATCGCAGATGGATTAGAGTCATCTGCGATTTTGACATTTGATCTGTGAATGTACAAGTTTTTAAAGTGTGGACGTGCATTAGCAGTTGTATGTTCGCAGATGGAACATCAGAGGAAATCGCAGATGAACTTAGTTCATCTGTGATTTCCTCTGATGTTTCATCTGCGATTTTACGCAAATTTTTTTTATTTTTTTAAATAATTTTGACTACGAAATGATAGGGTTTGACTACGATTTTACATGAAATCGTCAAAAGCTATTGATTTTCGCCTTCAGAGAGAGTTCTCCCAATAAAAACCTTGCAAAATGAAAGCGCAATTTTTTTTAGGTATTTATACCCTTAAAAAGTCAAAATCACAGATCAACTAATAAAATCCCAGATGGATTGAGTCCATCTGCGAACGTACAACTACCAATGCACGCCCACATTTTAAACACTTGTACATTCGTAGATCAAATGCCGAAATTGCAGATGGCTCTAATCCATCTGCGATTTTAGTGCTAATTTTGTAAATTTGTTTTTTTTTTGTTATTTTTTGCAAAGTAATTAAGGAAAATGATTAAATTTATAATTTTCTCATAAAAATCATACAAAATAATAATAATAATAATAATAACAACAACTAAAAATATATATACAAAATCAATATTTTATTACCATGCTATCATTTCGTGTTTCTGTCTGACACGATACGACACGACAATGTTTTTTGTAACACGAACACGATACGACATGATGTCGTTTTTTTTAACTAACACGAAAACGAATGAATTTGAAAAACAACAAACACGACACGACACGACAAATATAACATATACTAAAAACTAGTTTATCTAATGAATACTTTATGAAATATAACACGATAAACACGAGAAACACGAAAAATACGATAAAAAATTGCTAAATCGTGTCAATTTCGTGTCGAATTTTGAACACGAACACGACATGACACGACATCGTGTTTTTTACAGCTAACACGAACACGAATTCAAATTTTAGTTTCGTCCCAACTTCATTTCGTATCGTGTATTTTTATCGTGTCGTGGCATAAATTGCCACCCCTACATAAAAGAATGCCAAATTAAATTAACAATGCTACCTAATTTCAATCGTTTTCCGCCACATTTGTTGTCAATGAGTTTGACTACAGCTCTTCCATGTGATGATGTGAATCAAAGCTTCTTCTCTTTCTCAATCCTATTCAGCCATCGAAGAAACAACAACAATGGCAGCGGAGGTAAAGAGGAAGATTTCAGCAGCATCAGCTAGGTCCCATACCAGGAATTCCAAATCCAATTCTTCCTCTTCTTTCCCTTCAGGTGCTCTATTCCCATCTACTTCTCGTTATCAAAAAAAATTTAGACTACAGACTTTAATTACCCTTTGGAATCGAAGCTTTTAATTCCGAACTGTAATACCGATTTTGCTTGAATTCAATTTCTAGCAGATGGGTTCATTATGCATTAATATAGATTTGATTTCTGACTTTTTTGGTCAAATCAGTTAATTTTTTTATCTGCAATTTGAGTTAGGTATTCGGATAATATACGATTTACACTCATAGCATATGTTTTGAGCAACTAAAATCAAATAAGGATGGATCTAGTAATTAAGATATACACACTTGTAGCTACCTACTTTAGTTTCAATCAACTAATAATCTAATTCTCTGTCTACTTATTCAACTCGCATCACTTGCTGAAATTTTCAGGGATTTTCATACTATTAGTCTTCATCATCGGGTTTCTGGCATGGGCTTATCAATCAGCTTGTCCACCCGAACCCATCAAACTCGGATCTCCAGACGGACTTCCCATTACAACCTCTAGAATAAAGCTTCGCGATGGCAGACATTTGTCCTATAAAGAATATGGAGTACCAAAAGAGGTCGCAAAATACAAAATCATCTATGTCCATGGATTCGATTCTGTCAAGCATTACGCTGTTATTGCCACATCGGCCTCTCCAGTATGATTTCTTTCGTTTTCTCTTACACATTTATTAGTTTCGCTATTGTGTTTCTTGATCATTTCGTTGATTTTACAGGATCTAATTCAAGATTTAGGGGTATATATTGTTTCATTCGATCGACCCGGGTATGGAGAGAGCGATCCAGATCCTAAACGAACTTTGAAGAGTTTGGCTTTGGATATAGAGGAGCTTGGTGATCAGTTAGAACTCGGATCAAAATTCTATGTGGTTGGTTTTTCAATGGGAGGTCAAGTGATCTGGTCTTGTTTGAAATACATTCCTCACAGGTTAGCAGGAGCAACTCTTATAGCTCCAGTAGTTAATTACTGGTGGCCACGTTTGCCATCTAAGCTATCTCAAGAAGCGTATTCAAAGCAGTTCATTCAGGATCAATGGAGTCTGCGTGTTGCTCACCACCTTCCATCATTGACGTACTGGTGGAACACTCAGAAGCTGTTTCCTTCTCTCACTGTTATTGCTCATAGCCCTTATATTCTCTCTAGACAGGATAAAGAACTCGTTCCAAAGTTTACAGCTGGCAGAGCAGCAGTTGAGGTACCTGTAATTACAATTACTTGACTATTTTAAAGCATGGAAGGAGAATATGAATCTAATGTTACTGTTTTTTGTGTGTTGAAAAGGGACAAGTAAGGCAGCAAGGAGAATATGAATCTGTCCACCGTGACTTGAATATTGGATTTGGTACTTGGGAATTTGACCCGATGGAGATTGAGAACCCGTTTCCGAATAATGAAGGATCCGTTCATATTTGGATGGGTGATGAAGATATACTTGTGCCTGTGACACTGCAACGTTATATTGCCCAACAACTTCCATGGATAAAATACCATGAGATCACAGGTGCTGGTCATATGTTTCCTTATGCTGATGGGATCAGTGACGAGATCTTAAAAGAACTACTTATTGGTAAAAATTAGATTAAAATATGCTTTTTGGGGTTTGTTACTAGTTATTTAAGTTTTTGAGAACATGATGAAACTGTTGTGTTCTGTACAATGTCCTCATCACAACAAACTTTAGTACCTTTACCTTTACCAGACTAGATCGATCTTATGTTCATAGATGTGTCTCTTTATGAATGATTTTTCTGAGGCCCGTGTTGGCGTTCTTAAGCACATTTTACGATATGTATGGGAACTATTAACCTTTGGCTCTAGATACACACTTCTATCTCTATGAATATCGTACTCTAATACTGACATATGGGAATATATCCAACAATAAAACAATCTACTTCTAGGATATTGTGTTCTTTGCAAAATCTTATAGACCAGTCCTCTAAGAGAAGGAGTGCCATCTCCTGGTCCAGCATCGAAGCCAAATATCGTTGGTTCGTCAATGTTGTTGTAGATTACTTAATTTCCTTAGAGAGCTTCACTCCCTGCCTCCTAAAGCCACTATTATGTATTGTGACAATATAGTGTCATTTACATGTCAAATATATAAAGTGGGGTTGTTCACCATTGGATATCCTCATATTTTTATACAACCGATCTAATACTAATACAATCATCCATAGGATATTGGATATTGCCAACTGGTCCAATCCAATTTGCTACGACCAACTAAAGACAGGATTGGTTTTATCCATTGGATATTTAATGTTGGATATCCAATATGTCAAGTTTCATCTAATTTCCATCCGATTGGATCCATCCAAATTTCATAAAATTTATAAGTATTTAAAATATCTGTATTAATCGTTTTTGATAATTGAAACCGGATACTAATTGGATTATAATTGGGACACGTTAAATTGGATAGTAATTGGATTGGATCGGTTGAATTTTCATTAGGGAAAATGACACATTAGCCGTACAATGTACTGCACATTTGTGCTTTAGCCCCTTAACTTATTTTCGTACTTTATGAGGAATAAACTTGTTTTTGTCGGGTCTTTTTGGTCACTTTGAACAAATTGAAGGGGTAACCCGGATACCCCTTTGTCACATAGACTTTGACTTTGAAAAGCCCCACCTCTTTTGACCTGACTCGTGTTTCGTTTCTCCTCCAAACCTATGACCAGATTCACCTCTTCCACCACTTGGCGGTCTTCTTCTTCTACATCGTCGTCTTATTTTGGAGTTTCCATCTCTCATAAGGCAACCTATGTTTCTTACATAAATCCTTCACAATCGAAGAGATTTTTCTGTAGTGACATCTTAGCAATCTTGGAAAAAGATGATGCTCGATCTAAAACTAAAGCCCACCTTGAAACCAGTCCATGAGTGAAGAACAAGTGATATTGAGTGTGACATTTGTTTTCTTTTCAAAACAATCGTTTCCGCTTAGTTCACGTGAACAGTAGAATAGAAATGATTTAAAGTAAACTGGAAATATTGAATCCCAGTTACTGAAAAGCTTGCTATCACGAACATCACCCTTTCACTCCAGTTGGGTAAGTAAGAAACAAGCAAATGATATTATATCCAAAACACTACAAGAAGCTCCCGACCTATATTGGGTACCTTTGTGTTCGATAAAAGCAACACGAAAGATTGAGCAAATAGATTGAGTCTGCTACACACATAACATGGTAGTATGTTAAATGTTGGTAGATAACAAGGAACCTGGTTATAGAATCGAAGATTAGTTTTCTTTCGTAGCATTTGGATGTGAGAGAGTTGATGCATTTTGAAAAAATAGTGAACACTGGTATATGTTGAAGGTCAGGATCCTCACCGCCTTCTACCAACCTCTGTAGAACCACAGACGATTTAAGGGGCTCTCGGTGTGGCACCAGCAACCCCTAACTTTTCTGGCCGCAGTGGAAAAAATTTCGATTTTTCGATTTTTTTTACTTATTTTTCATGTATCGGCAACACCTATTCGTCCCCGCAACACCTGCAATGTATTCCTGCGTCCGTCCCTGTGTAGAACAATCCTCATCTCACATAACATGGTAGTATGTTAAATGTTGGTAGATAACAAGGAACATGGTTATAGAATCGAATATTAGTTTTCTTTCGTAGCATTTGGATGTGAGAGAGTTGATGCATTTTGAAAAAAATAGTGAACACTGGTATGTGTTGAAGGTCAGGATCCTCACCGCCTTCTACCAACCTCTGTAGAACAATCCTCATCTCGCCATCCACATATCTCCGTCAATGACCTCTCTAATGGGAGACAACACCTCAAATCTCCACTAATACCAATACAAAAACATGGTCGTGGCACGATCTATTTTTAGGTCTAAATTGGAGTTTCCATTAGTCGCCATGATCTTGAACATTGATGATGCTCTTCTCTTTTCGTCATACCTCTCTTGCCTTAGCCGTGCAATTCAGGTTTTGATTTTTAGGGTTTTGGTGGATAATTGGAAGAGTTTTGCGAGTTCTCTTTTGAAAGAAGATGATTAAATGAAGAATATGGTTGTTGGGGGTGAAGAGAACGACGGAGGATCTAAATTGATGAACCGAATGTTTGATGCTTCAATGAATAATTATTAAAGTCTTATCAAAAGTCAAAAGTCATATGCACCGATCTTTACATGATAAAATTGTTGTAATTAGATTATGTTTGATAGACTAACTGAAAAAAACTATATGCTAACTTATAGATAAAAAATAATTGTTAGCTGATAAGCTAACTGAAATATATAAAATGATATAAAAGACATTTAAAAAATTGAGTTTTTTTTTTTTTTTTTTTTTTTTTTTTTTTTTTTTTTTAATAATTAATATAAATGGTAGATTTAGGTGAATTAAAAAAACTCAATAAACTTACTTAAATGTTAGTGTAAATAGCATCTTAAAAACCTACTTGATACACTCCTTTTTGATTTGTCAAATAAAACAAGAGAAAATTTGTGAATTAACAAAAAAAGAGGGGATGTTTGAGAAAAATGACCAAAAATTTTTGTTTTTCGGAAAATGACCATGACTTCCGCAGAGAGGAGCTCTGCGGAAGTCCTTATCTTCTGAGGAATGGATTTGGCTTTGAGGAAATGATGTGTCATGGTAAAAAGACAAAAAAAATTTCATGGTTTCGCAGAGATGTCTAAATCTAACGAGTTATCAACATTTAGCACATATAATTGATTCAAAATAACAAATTAAACTATAAAACTATGTTTCTAAACCGATTTCTAATCCGATTATAACATAGGGTTTTTAGGGAAGATGATGAAGTTTCGGACTGTCACAGCGATCGATTTCGATCGTTTTCAATCATTTTTCAACGAAGAATAAATACTCAGAGGAGTACCTATGATGAACAGATCCGCATAGGGCATCTCTGCGGAACCGATGCACCCTCTCCGAAACAATGAATGTTTTTTGTCTTTTTCCCATGACACGTAATTTCCTCATAGCCAAATCCATTCCTCAGAAGATAAGGACTTCCGCAGAACTCCTCTCTACAGAAGTCATGGTCATTTCCGAAAAAAAAATCTTGGTCATTTTTTCTCAAACATCCTTCTCTTTTTGGTCATTTCACAAATTTTCTTAAAAAAATCTAAAATCTTGGCTATGTTTGACGTACTAGCTGAAAAGCTAGCTGTTAGCTGAAATGCTAGCTGATAGCTGAAAAGCTAGCTGTTAAATAAAAAGCTAGCTGATAGCTGAAAAGCTAGCTGATAAAAAATAACGTTTGGTAAAACTAGCTGAAATATATAAAATTACATAAAAGGACATGTAGGAGTATGTGTTTCTATAATTAATTAAAATGTGTATTTGGAAAATTTTAAAAAAGCTCCTAAAAAACTAGTATAAGTAGCTTTTTAAAAAACTAGCTTATAAGCTACTTTTTGGCTTGCCAAACACGACAACATAAAAAAGCTCGAAAAATAAGCTAGCTTATAGCTAGATGTGGCGCGTCAAACACAGCCTTAATAATACCCCTTCAAGGGCTAAGAATGATATATTAAACATGTAACAAGAAATTCATATTTCGAGCACCTTGTTACAAAGTGGATCAGTAGCAAGGCTTTGGATAAATAGCGAATCAGATTGAACCGATTCATCATTATCGTTTCTATGCCACGACCACATTGCATAACTTTCACTTGCCACATGAAATTCTCCATGCCCAAAACTCGTTTCCCTAAATGCCGATATCTCTGATGGCGGATATATGAACCTATTACAAATCAATGGTAATTTTCTTATGTTTCAATACTCAAACTTGTTTTCCCTGAATTAATGCAATAGAGAAAAGAAATAAAAACATTTGAGTCAACTCACATGCCACCAAGCAAATCCTTATTGCCTCCATCCCCGATTGTGATATGCAGTGGGGCACAAATCGTAACTTTTCCCTGGTAAACGCGATTCTGCAAAATAACCATAAAAATTATATATATATAATCAATTTATCGTTTAGATTGAACTTTGAAGTAACAATAATACATACAAAACGCTCATAAACATGGACATGCCCTGCAAAAACGATATCTACACGATAATGGAAAAGTAATTCTTCCATGGATTTCCTCATGTCGATTGACTCCGGCTCATCATGATGAGCAGTGTAAGAATTATACCATGGAGCATGAACCACCACAATCAGCCATGGTGTTTTGCTCCGGTTAACCTTCTTCAGATCAGACTCTAACCATCGGTTCTGTATCGAACCATGGTCAAACTCGATGTAGGAGTTCAACATGATGATGTGAACCTTTGAGACCTCAAACGAGTAATACAGGTTAGACGTGGACCCACTCTCCTCATATGGCATTCGCCACCTTGCATTATAGGAAGTGAACGGAATCTGGTGGAAGTCCGGGAGTATTTCAGTGTCATGGTCGCCTTGTGCCACCATCCATGGCCGTCGGCTCGCTAGCGGCTCCACCAGCCGGCCGAATGAGTCCCACAACGGCTGCAATGCGTCGGCATAAGACAGATCTCCGGGTAAAAGTAACAGATTATAGTTTGATTCTGAGATGTGATTAAGGGTCGATTTGGTCCATTCAGTTTGTCCAAGGTCACCGGAGACGGCAAATTTGATCGGAAATCGCTTTGGAGGAGTCTTGAAAGAGAACTCCGACGTTGAACCAGGGGTAAAACAGTAATAATACACGGTGCTATGGTCCAATGGACCTATTACTACATCATGTATTTTACCAGACTTGTAATGGAAAATTTCGTAAGAAGAAACGGTGCCGTTTGCTGAATTTTGGTAGTTGCCGGAAGATGTACCATAGTATACGGTGGCCGGAGTATCGATATCTGTAATCCATGAAATTCGCATTCTATCTTCACCAACCAAAGATATATGAACCTGTTAAAAAAGAGAAATTAAGTCATTTACACAAAAAAATTGGTAATGAGAGGAGTAGTAATCGATTACTTGTTGTGGAGTGGTAGGATCAGCATTTTTTGCCGGTGACAGGACGAGTGATTCCCAAGGGGGAGGCCGGTTATAAGAATGGGCAACTTGCACCACTCCGGCGAAGACGACGGCGGCCGTCACCAGCAACGAGAAGTTACGGAGATTCATATCGGAATTCGGAACTACACAGAGGCACGGAGGGTGGAGGAGGGCGCTCCAAATTACACTGGTTTTATACCCACGTGTTATATACCTTGAATTTCAAGATTGCATGAATTTAAGACTTTACATTTATGTCAAACATTAAAGTTTATTTTTGTTTTCAATCTTATTAATTTTACACTTAATGCTATAAATCTCAATATTCTTTTTATTTTGTTTTCGTAATATAGCAACATATTCTGAGTAAATTACAGATACGGTGGTTATGGTTTAATGAAATTCCTACTAGGAAATTCACGGATCTACCGCATATACATGAAACATGTTGATTAAAGACAAAATTGCAAAAATGGTCCATGTGGTATGTATTTTTTTGAGGTTTTAGTCCAAACTACGATTTTCTTGGATTGGTGGTCTTTTTGAGGTAGTTTCGTTGCGTTTTCGGTCCCTCCAAATAGTGAAATGACTGTAATACCCTTGGGGTATTTATTTTCTATTTTTCTTTATTTTTTTAAAATCTAATACTAATTTATTTATTTTAATAATTAAAAAAAATAAAAAAAAAGTCTCTCTCTCTCTCTCTCTCTCTCTCTCTCTCTCTCTCTCTCTCTCTCTCTCTCTCTCTCTCTCTCTCTCTCTCTCTCTCTCTCTCTCTCTCTCTCTCTCTCTCTCTCTCTCTCTCTCTCTCTCTGACTTGAGCTTCTTCAATTTCTTCATTTCATAAATCCTACAACTATTATAGCAGTATAAGAAATTGAAGTAAATAGTAAATTTCTTCAATTTCTTCGCTCCAAACATGTCCAAGATATTCTAATTCCCCCAAATCTTAAACCTAATTTCGATCAATGACAACTCCTAAATCCCAGTTTTAAACACATTCATCTCCATCATCGTCATTATCATCTTCTTCGTGAAGGTTTACCCCTCCAAAACCCTTAAAAATCCTATCAAAAACCTCTATTCAAACGTCTTCATCTTCATCATTTGACGTTTATTGTTGCATCGTGGGTAAGGGTAAGACGGTGAACTTCTCAAGTTCAGTAACATCCATGGATTCGTGGGTAATAGTTCTCGGACATCGTCAACAAGTGGAGGTAGCTCATCTGCTTCACACCCACACCGACGTCTGTAACCTAGGAAGAATATATGGATGAAGTCAAGACAGAATCGCAAGGAGTTGAAGAGACCAAGAAGATGAGATCAAATTCTCTGGTGGATTACGAGTTCCTCTTCACTGTCGATTCAGATTCTTCTTCTATCATCGTTATTCTTGTTTCTCAACTTAATTTCATCAATTGTCTTCGACACATCAACAACATACAATTGGATTGCGATTTTCTTGTTGGCCTTTTTATGGAGGCGTCACAGGCTATGATCTGAACAAAAAGAATGGAGAGTTCAAGGCTTACATGAAAGAGATTTGATTGAAATGATATGGTTTCGGTTTCAGACAATTTTTTGATGTCTTCCTATTGATATGAGTTTGCTTAATGGTTGTGTCTTCGTATTGATCTGGATTTTATTGTAATGAATCCCCTTTTTTGCTTCTTTAATTTTAAACTTTTTACTCCTTTGCCATTTTCCCTTTGAAGAACAACAATTCTTAGAGTTAGAAAACAAATCGTGGTGGAGGTTAATGGAGATTGAGGTGAAGGTACTGAAAAAGAGAGAATGTCCGAGAATGGTGGTGCAGGTAAGGAAGAAGAAGAAGAAGGGGTGGGGAAGTGGTTTTTTGAGAGAGAGAGAGAGAGATAGAGAGAGGTCCAATTTAATTATTTTTTTTTCATTTAAATTAAATAGAAAAAACATTAAAAAAAAATATCAGAAGGGTATTACAGTCATTTCAGTTTACCGAGGGACTAAAAACGCAACGAAACTACCTCAAAGGGACCACCAATCCAAAAAAATCATAGTTTTGACTAAAACACAAAAAAATCATACCACAGAGACCATTTTTGCAATTTTGTCTTGATTAAATTCAAATATATTTAAAATGAACAACCTACCCGAGATTGTCTTTTATGATTTCTTAAATTATTTAAACATTTTTAAATATTGTGCTCCGTTTGGTAAAAACCAAATTATATGAGCAAACCATCAAACTCAATTTTAACAATCTACGAAATTCATACAGTGATCATGATTGATAGATAGAGAGCGATGACTTTTATAGCCATGATTGATAGATAGTGATCATGATTGATAGATAGAGAGCAATGACTTTTATAGCCATCAATAACCTCTTGGTGATTGTCATTAATGTTAGCCATCTATTTTTTTTAGGGAATGGCTAAATAAACACCCCATTTACTAGAAACACAATCTATGCTAAAAAAACACCCTAATAAAAAAAAGTCAAACAATGCCATTTTACATAGAAGTTTGTATACCCTACTTTTTGTTTTTTTTTAATTCACGTGCATTCTTTTTATTTTTATTTTCTTTACTTTTTATTTATATTTTCTTTTTTATTTTATGCTTGAATATTAATATTTTTTTTGGAGTATTTAAAACATATATATATATATATATATATATATATATATATATATATATATATATATGATTAATTATTTATTTTTAATTAATATAGATTAATAACGTATATATATTTGTATATTATTTAATAATTAAATATAAATGAATATATAAAAACAAAAATATGATGCAAAAAACAATAGCATTAGCAATCCTTCATGAATACATAAATGCATAATTCGAGAGAAAATTAATACTCTCTAACAATCCTCTATAGTTATAAAAGGTGTTTCAGGATTGTAAGGTTTCAGTTGTCTATAAAGCTCTAGACGTGACATGAACATAGTTTCCCATCCAGCTGCACATGGGGCTTTGTGGCGGATCCAGAAAGCTGAAATGGTAGGCAGCGGGCAATATTCTTCTAATTGTACCATCACATAATGATTACCATATACAAGTGAAATCGTAATAACGCGATGGTACAAAAATTCTTACGGACCTTTCCAAAGAGGAAAGAACGTAAGAGAGCCTTGGTTGGTTAAAAAAGTAAGGACTACACCAAATCTGTTGGCAATGAGGATACCTGTTTCAGGCATAAGTAACCAGTATCTTTTAGGTGCCGGCGATTCTAAGAAATTCAACGAAGTATATAGTTCACCGATTCCATCAGTGAAAACTCTAGCATATGCATCGTATGAACTCAATAACTCGTCTAGTAGTTGACGTCGAACATAGAGCCAATCATTCTCGCCATACCCAAGACAAACAGATATTGCTCGAAATCCACAGTTTCCATCCCCTCTACATCTTGTATATGTGTGATGTAAGGATGAAACATCACTTGAATTTCATCTATTAGTCGATGATTGTAGCATGATTGAGGCTCTTCCTTCAAGTCTGGAATTTCATTCAAGTCTGGCTCTTCTTTCAAGTCTGGAATTTCATTCAAGTTTGGAATTTCATTCAAGTCTGGAATTGTGGTTATGTATGAACTATGTCTTGCCGGTTCCCTATTGTTCAACTCAACAAATTTTGGCATGGTTGAAAAGCTGCGTCTTCTAGGAGCTTGATTGATAGAATCAGTCTGTTTTTGTTTTTGTTTCTTCAAACTTGGTCGTCCACGTGTATTTTTTTGAATTGCGGGTTCTCTAATGTGTGTTTTACTAGGCTGGAATATATCTAGTAGCTTTCTCATCATGCTTTTTTTCATAGCTTCCGGTTGCTTATTGTAGGTTTCTTTAAACATTTCAAATTTACCATCACCACATATATCTTCATTTTCCATAGGAATTGACGGTGAAATTTTAAGCTTTCTCCAGAATACATCTATCGATTCCAATGGAATACACTCACCTGCATTGAAATATCATTAATATATAAACAACCAATATATAACTTAAATTTAAAAAATAATTGTCAAATGTACCCACCGGAGTTCAAGTACGCTGATAGCTTGCAAGCACATGGTAAACCACAACTATTTTGTAGTTTACAACCACAGTTTGAAGAGTCAACTTGATGTACCCGTTGAAGTTCCTCTACAAGCATATCTAGAGCTTTAATTGAAACATTACCCTGCAATAAGTCGAAACACGAAAATTTGTGTTCGTGTTTGGAGACAATCATGCTCTTTTCAAAACTCTCATTTATTGCAGTAAGTTGAGACTTCACAAACCGATCAATAGCACCAACAAATTTAGCTAAAGAATAATTTTTTTCTTGTAAGTACTTCTTTAACGCTGAATGTTGGCCCTCAACTCTGCTACTGGTTCGTTGTCCAAAGTTCAGATGTTGATCAATCCAAACAGAGACAAACATTTCCTTATACTTGTTTAACCAAACATCGTCCAAATATTGTAAGACATCTGGATTTATATAAATGTTATTTATACATAAAAAGCCTTCTAAATTTATAAACAAGTAATTAAAAAATAAGTAGCATTGTACCTTGATGTTCTCTTAACATTGACTGCAGTTTTCTGTAGTTTTCAGTGTATGATGTCCATGTTGGAGACTCAACAAGTATACTCCACATAGCACGAAAGGATTTCCACTCAGCTTTCAATGGGATTAGCGTCTTACAATGCTTTCTAATATTTTCGGTAATGTGTCATCTACAAAGTAAGCGAGTTGCATAAGGGAAAACTTGTTGGCATGCATTCACCAATGCCAATTCTCTGTCTGTCACTATAACGCGTGGTTGCATGCACTTTTCTAGTGTCAACCTTAGACACGTTAACACCCACTTATAACTTTCCTCCTTTTCGTTAATGATAAAGGCAAAAGCAATGCTAAATGTCTTGTTGGTTGAAGTTACTCCAACAATCTCAACAAAAGGCATAGCATATTTGTTTGTTTTGTATGTTGCATCAATAATCAAAACGTGTAGAAATGCTTGCCATATATCTAACGACAGAGGATGAATGAAAAACAGGTTTTCCAATTCATTTGAAATATTATTTACGGAAAACTCGATAACAAATTTTTTATCATTCAAAATTCTCATAAGAACCTACATTGAAATATCGTTAATTAATAAAAATTCAATATATAAATTATATGTAAAATATACTTGTTGAAATATTATACCTGCATCGGAGTTTTTCCATCGTTCTGGGACGAGCGAAGCTTGTATTATGCATTGTATATGGTTTTGAGTATAGAAACATTATTCTCATCATGCTCTTTTAGTATCGAGAGTATGTTGCGTGGTTCAACATTCTGACTTGTCAAGTCAGCCACCAACTTTTTTTCGTTTTCTTTCAACCGTCTAGCATAAGCATGTCCTTCCATATGTTATGCTGGTGGATGGTTATGTTGATCACATTTCACTCTCAACGTCCAACCATCAAATTGTTTTATATACGAACCAACCAATTTAAATGGGCAATTGATTTTTTTTGTGCCGGAATTTTTACTTGTTGCTTTAATTTTGTATTCACCACCACGATCACAAATAAGTGTGACATAAGACACCACACCATTTTCATTTGTCTTTGATCTTCTTCTCACGATGACATAACCAAGAGAAAATGCTTTGTTTTGTACCCATCCCATCAACTCATTTAGAGAATAGAACACCTAAAAATTCAAATAATCTATGTTAATAACTAGTGAACATTACAATGATTAAAAAAATCTAATATCATGATAAGCATCATACCCGTTCGGTGAAAAACAATGAGTTTTCCTCGTAAAAATTCGCCATCTTTTCGTAAAACTATGAACATAACAAAAAAAAATTGTTAAAAAAAATAAAATAATATATATATATATATATATATATATATATATATATATATATATATATATAGCAACCAAAAGGCAATAATTAAACATAAATATGTATTTGAGTTTTTCCAGCAACCGACGCATAGCTTGAAATGTCCACTTACAAAACTAATTTATTTTAAAAGGTTAGCCCACCAGTTAATGTCCAGTCCATTTACCCAATTAAAACCCTAAAAACGTTAAAACATTTTCACTTTCATTTGCAGTTTGCTGTGAAAGAGCAACAACGTCGCCCCCATCTGAATGAGCAACAACGTTGCCTCATCTGCCGGAGCACAGCAACCGCCGAAGATCGATGCCACCGGAGCACACCAGAGCGTCGCCAACACAAAATACACCATCCATCGATCTGTCTCATTAAACGGTTTCTCTTTTCCGGCAGCGAAGATCTAGGCGATGCTTACGTCGGCGATGATTACCATAACTCTCTCTCTCTCTCTCTATCTCTCTCTCTCTCTCGATCGACGTTTTATACTTTTCCGGCGGCAGTGCCGCTAGCCGTCGGCGATGATGACGGTGGTTGGACTGAAATAACCAAAATTATATTTTAAATTTTGAAATAATAGACAAAGTTAGAAATTTTACCTAAACTGGATTACATGGTTAGATTAATGTTGATCTATCTTTTTATAATAAAATATAAGTTGTTATTAGTTATATCGATATTAATGTGGTTTTATTATATATACAATTTACAAGATGTCAGACACAGGTTACTAAGTTTGAGACACAGGTTACTAAGTTTGAACTTTTTTAGGTCTTCAATATACCTAGTAAATAGGGTGTTTTTTTAGAAAAAATAGTTTGACTTTTAAAATGAGGTGTATATGGGTTGTTTATTTAGCAGCTACATTTTTTTTATCAAACACTCCTAATCTTGTTTTTATGTTTAAATAATTTGGTTCTATTTTGAAACTTTATTCTTTTAATACTAAGACCCTAAGACACAACCCGACCTACTCAGTTTTATTTTATCCTCTCTTCAAAACACCAGTACATCCCATGTCAATAAACCATCAATGACAGATCAAACCAATTTTCCATTCGCAAAAACAAAAAGTGACTTTTTGTAACTATGATATCACCTTTTGTGAAATTACAACATTTTTTATGGAGACCCGAATACCGTGTATATAATTTACAAATATAAATTTTTTATAACTTACAAAAAATTATTCACACAAACATTAAGTAATAGGAGTAATATTATCTTGCCAAACTCCGAACACTTAAATATAGCATATTATAAGCTAACTTTTACCAAGGAGAAGCGCTTTTAGGATAGCATCGCTGATCCCATCAGCATAAGGGAACAAGTGACCAGCACCCTTGAGCTCGTGATAGTTTATCCATGGAAGCTGTTTAGCAATATAACGTTGCAGTGTCACAGGCACAATTTTATCATCATCACCCATCCAAATATCAATGGATCCTTTATTGTTTGGAAACGGGTTCTCAATCTCCATCGGGTCGAATTCCCAGGTACCAAATCCAATATTCAAGTCACGGTGGAGGGACTCGTATTCTCCTTGCTGTCTTATTTGTCCCTTTTCAGCACACAAAAAAGAGTTACATCATATCATATTATATCATCTATCAGGGTTTAATCAACTAAGATGGTGAAGAAATTGCAGCTACCTCAAGTAATGGTGCCCTTCCAGCTGTAAATTTGGGCAAAAGTTGTATGTCTTGAGGAGAAAGAATATCAGGGCTATTAGCAATGAGAGTGGAAGAAGGAAAGAATCTCTGAGTGTTCCACCAGTACGTCAGCCATGGAAGGTAATGAGCAACACGTAGACTCCATTGATCCTGAATGAACTGCTTTGAATATGCTTCTTGTGATAACTTCATTGGCAAACGTGGCCACCAGTAATTAACTACAGGAGCAATAAGAGTCGCTCCTGCTAGCCTATTTCCATGATCACATATTATCATCAGATCACAACCTTCTGGGTTTCATAAAATTCAAACGGAATTTGCCATGAAAAACCTGTGAGGAATGTACTTCAAACAAGTCCAAGTCACTTGACCACCCATTGAAAAACCAACAACATAGAATTTTGATCCAAGTCCTAACTGATCAGCAAGCTCCTCGATATCCAAAGCCGAACTCTTTAAAGTTTGGTTAGGGTTTGGATCACTCTCTCCATAACCAGGTCGATCGAATGAAACAATATGTATCCCCAATTCTTCAATTAGGGCCTGTTAAAATCAACCAAATAATCAAGAAACCGAATAGCGAAACTAATAAATGAGAAACAAAACTCGATACCCAGGAGGCTGACGTGGCAACAACAGCAAAATGCTTGTTAGAGTCGAAGCCATGGACATAAATTATCTTGTATTTGGCGACCTCTTTGGGCACACCATATTCTTTGTAGGACAAATGTCTTCCGTCACGAAGCTTGATTCTAGGGCTTGTAATGGGAGGTCCGTCTGGAGATCCGAGTTTCTTGGGTGGGGGTGGACAAGCTGCTTGATAAGCCCATGCCAGAAAACCGTTAACGAAGATGATGAGTAATGATTTCTTTATAATACCTGAAATATTTTTGAAGTAGAGTCATAAAATCAGAACTGTATGAGAAATATGAGAGAAATTCAAAGTCGAACACTTGGGTTAATGATAATCATGTTTGGGAAATCGATCAAGTTCATGGCTTGGAATCAGAATTGGAACAAAATCCACTCAGATCTTGATGAACTTTACTCAGTAAATTAAAAACACAAATAAATCCATGATGCATGCATCAAATAGAGCACCTGGAGGGAAAGAAGAGGAAGAATCAGATTTGGCTTCCATATCGTTGGTGTTTCGATCTTTTGAGTTCATCTAAAACAATAATCCACATAGTAACATATTAGCAATTCACAAAAATAACTATGTTTGAAAAGTATTTAGTATCCACTACCATATTTTTATCATCAATCACAAAATAATTACTAATTTTATTAACAAAAACATGTTGTACGTATGGATACATGTTTTCTGAATTTTGTGTACAGATAAAGCTTTGAACTTTTTCAACCAACCATGTGAAATCTAGTTACGTCCTTCTCGTGAAGACTTGAGAGAGTCTCAATTCTTACAATTCACATCTTTAATATTAATTATAAATAAAAATAACAGAAAAAAACATGTATGTTTTCTTTTGAAGTGCACTAGAATTTTGCGTTGCTCTTTTTTACTGAATCTCAAAAAAAAAAAAAAAAAAAAAAAAAAAAAAAAAAAAGAGAGAGAGAGAGAGGGAAAACCAGCATTGTGTGTAGTTTGTACTGTCTGTAATTTGTTGTTTTCTACTACGATAAAGACTTCACATGACATGAAGACTGTGTTTAATTTGATGGGTAAAAGAGAGCCTTATTATTATTATTATTATTATTTTTTAAATCTATTGCATCAGACTGCCGTTGCCGTCTGCCTTAACCCAAAATTTTTAAATGGTGTTAGGTTTTTTTTTTTTTTTTTTAAATCTTTTTGGCCTCTTCTGTCTGCGCCGCGCAAACACTAGCCTTTGCAGACTGTTTATTTTTTTTTGAAGACTTCAGACCTAAAAATGTCTGCACGCCCCTTCTTGGTGCAGATGTGGACCAGAGTATTCTAACATTTTTAAATATCTTATAACCTAAAAAAACACATATATCTTTAATTTTTTAGTTTTTTTGAATTTATATTTATTTCAACTTTATTAGTGATAAACAATTTGAAAAAAAAGTTACAATACTTAAAAAAAAGTTTGACGACACAAACATGATATTTTTGACAAATTTATAAATAAAAATTTATTACAATAATGGTCGTTGAAGTTATTTATATAAATATGAAAAAAAATCATAATATATTCTTATATTTTTTGTACCAAATTTTATAAAACATTATTTAATATAGTATCATCAATTTCTTGGAAAAATATTTATGACATGTTTTTAATTGATTTAATTGAAAAAATACAAGTTTATTTTTATTCATTTATGTATCAAATTCTTTGATTGCTAATTACAATGTTTAGGTATAACTTTACGACCAAAATTGTAGGTTTTTATAAAATATATATGTTAATTTGTATTATTTTTATTTTCACTTTTTATATAATAATATATAAAAGTTGATCTAAATTTGTTAATTATTTCTAACAAAGTCATAGAAATATTAAAAAATCACTTTGTAGTTTAAAAAAATCAGTTTATTTAGATTTTAGTTTATTTTAGTAGTCTGTAATGTTAAAAAAACAAATAATCTTCTTTTTCTAGACCGCAGACATTTGGTCTATCTCTTCTGCTGCAGAGGTCCACAGATGTGGTCCGCAAACTACATGCATTTTGGCTCAGAAAAAACAAACAACACCTTACTCTTGCAATATTCAAGGCATATGACAAGTAATATTGTAATTCAACTTGAGAAAAAAGAGTGTCCAATAGAATTGATCAAAAAGTATCCCTTCTAAACAAACAAGAAGGCAAGACAAGACAAAAATGATCTAGAGACATTGGAAGATGGAAACTCGTTTGATTACTTAAAACATAAAATTATAACACAAGAAATAAAGCTAGATATACATCTATGAATTGGTGGACTTATCAATCGTGAAGTATATGTTCCAACGGTAATATTTATGAATTATGAATGGTTTAAATTAGTTCTTTGTTTTGAATAGTCTAAATGAGTGCTTTGTTATTAATTTAGTGTTGTCATTTTTTTGTTCTAAATGTGTATGTTGAATAACATTTTAATTTTATGGATTTTTCTTTTTGCATGCTTTGAGTTTGAGACTTCCATTTATAGGCTTTACATGGCAATTACTTTGATGAAAAAGTATCTCTCCTTTTTACTCGTTATCAAATGATTCAAACCCCTTATCAAGTTTTCCTTGTCCTTGTCATAATTTTGAAACACTTTAACCTCGGTTTTGTCATGAAATAACATTATAAACCTTTTGTATTTTCTTTAGAACGTTAAGTTTTACAATTTTTATAATGATGAAGCCATCATTTTTTATTAGCTTTACAAGTTGTATCAGAAGCAAAGCTTTTTAACCAAACAGAATCAGATTCAACTGATTCATCGTCATCATTTCTATGCCACCACCACTTTGCATAGCTTCCATTAACAATCTCAAGTTCACCATGCCCAAAACTCGCTTCCCTAAATACCGATATCGTTGGCTGTGGTTCTTTATACCTACAATTTACAAAAACAAAGTTTCCAAAATTATTCAACAATCAAAGCTGCAAACATACACACAATTCTTCATTTCAATTCAGTCAACTCACTTGGTAGCAAGACCTTCTCGGTTTCCCCCATCCCCAATTGTGATATACATCGGCCCGCAGTTATCAATTTCTTGATTGTAAACACGATTCTGCAAGAATAAGAAGTCATATGATCATCAATCGATTTATTGATTTACGAAAAAAAAAAAAATGATTTCAGTTCTGGAGCTATGAAGATGTGGCTTACAAATCGCTCGTAAGCGTGAACATGTCCTGCAAAAACGAGATCTACACGAGCTTTGTAAAGCAATCCCTCCATCAATACCCTCATATCGATCGACTCTTTCTCCCCTTGATGAGCGTAGTTAGAGTTATACCATGGAGCATGAACAATCACAACCAGCCATGGTGTTTTACTCCGATCAACCTTCTTCAAATCAGACTCCAACCATCGAATTTGGTCAGATCCATATCCAAAATCGGCGTAGGAACCCAACATGACGACGTGGACACCTGACACCTCAAACGAGTAGTACAAATTAGACGTGGATCCGCTCTCTTCATACGGCATATGCCACCTGGCGTTGTAGGCGGTGAACGGAGTGTGGTGGATGGCCGGAATTTTCTCAACCTCGTGGTTGCCTTGTGTCACCATCCACGGCCGGTGGCTCGCTAGCGGCTCCACCAGGCGGCCGAATGAGTCCCACAGCGGCTGAATCCTATCGGCGTAAGCCAAATCTCCGGGAAGCAGAAACACATCGTAATTTGATTGCGAGATGTGTTCGAGTGTCGATTTCGTCCATCCAGTTTGTCCAAGATCACCTGCATGCGTTCAGACTTTATATAATAAATAATAAATCCCCACTTCTTCAGATCATATACTAACCAAAAAATGCTTGAAATTTGTAACCTGAAACAGCAAATTTGATCGGAAATTGCGCCGGAGGAGTTTTGAAAGAGTATTCAGGGGTTGAAGATGAACCAGTGGCAAAAGAGTAATAATAGACTGTGTTTGGGTTCAATGGGCCTATTACGACGTCGTGTATTTCACCAGATATGTAAGTTAAATACTCGTAAGACGAAATTACCCCGGTAGCTGAGTGTTCGTATTTCCCTGAAGATGTACCGTAGTTTACGATGGGTGGAGTATGTTTGTCTGTAATCCATGAAATTCTCATTTTATTTTCACCAGCTAAAGATACATGAACCTGTTAAAAAAATCACAATTTATTATAATATATATCACTTTTTTGAAGTAATATCCTTTTTTTTTTAATTGTGTTGATTTAATAAGAAACAAAATATTTATATTGACCTATACATTTGAAGCACTTGGAAGACTTCTAGTCCAAGTATAACTTTGCCTTGTTGGCATTTAATATGCGAATTTAATTCTATCATCAACAATAACTTTTTGGGTATACATATGTCAGTGTGTGAAAATCCGACTTCTAAAAATTGATTGCGAATAGAAAGGTGATTTTCCGGAGATTTTTTTTTAGAAAAACAAAGTATTTTCTAAAAACTGAAAACCAAAACATGGTGTTTTGAGAAAGAAAATTTATCAAATATAGTTTTTATTTCGTAGTAAAATGTCATGAAATAGTGATTATAACTTGTGTATATGATATAATAATAATAATAAAGGAATAACATCTTATATATTCAAACTTTGGTGAGCGAAACTATCATATGCAACATTGATATTAACGAGTAGTATGTCCACAATGGTGATAGAAACAAGGACATTAAACATTGCAAAATAAGTAAGATTATTATATGTTTGTGATTTTTTAAATTAAATATCACTATTTACTCTAGTTTTTTATAGAAAAAAAAGGACAGAAAAGAACAAAACAATTATTATTCATAATTTTCAAGTTAAAAAAGTTCTTTTTTTTGTTCTGGATTGAAAAATCATGATTGGAAAGTTGACAATATTGTGTAAATTAGTAAATATTTAATAATTATGACAAGCTAACATATATGAAAGAATATCTGCCATTATAACTTTTCCTAATCCTATTATTTTCGGAAATTGAAATGAATTTGAAAAAAACAAAAATTAAAAATTAAACATCTACCATGCTCGTTCCTCCTAAAAAAATCTGTAGAACACTTTTTTTTTGGCCTCCTTTTCTCACCAAAAAAGAAAAAGGAAAAAAGAAACTGGAGTAACACATTAAGATCAAATGGAGATATATCCATGTTGAGTGTTTTCGTAAGTCAAATGCGAGATTGATCTAAAATGCTTTATACAATCGCCATTGTTAATCCATGAGGAATTTAGTGCGATGAAAGAAGAAGTAATTGATTACTTGTTGTGGAGTCGTCGGATCAGCATATGCGGCGACTGATACAGCAAAGTCCTCCCTAGGCGGAGGCCGGTCATATGCATGAGCAATTTCCATGGCTCCGGCGAAGACGACGGCCAGAATCATCAGCGACAAGAACTCCGGCAACCTCATATTAGAACCACAGAGAAAAAAAGAGAAAGTTGTTAGATAGATGAGAAATGGAGGATTGAGGAACTGGAGCTTTTAACTGTAGTTGTTGAATGCCGATAGGTGTTATTAATTGGGGCTACAAAACAAAACTAATGGTGATGATCAGGTGGTATGGTTTTGCATATCTGGTTCAGTTGTTTGAAATTTGTTTCCGATTCATACGATATTGATGACAACTACCTTGTCCTAATTTATGATGGTAAAGGATTTAATAGACAAGTCAAACTTTTTATTTGTTTTATTAATTTTATTTTATGAACCTTTTATTTCTATGAGAAAATTTCAAAACAGAAATATCAAAATGAGGGAATATGTCAAAAAATGATTACTCTTTTTTACTTTTTACATATTGGACTACCCGCTACCGCTAATTGCTAAATCAATTTTGGCTGTGTGATTCATTTTTAGATGGTGTTTGTTTTTTTTAATCGAAAATGTTTGAAGTTTGCGGACCATATTTACAACCATTTGCACTAGAAGAGGTGGACTGGACGGTTGTAGTCTATAATAAGAAATCTGATTGTTTTTTAACATTTACATGCTGCTGCAATAAATTGAAATTTAAATAAACATATTTTACAAACTTAAAATAATTTTTCAAACACCAAATTTTTAATAATTCAAGTCTTATAACATTAAAATAAAATTCGTACAACCAAATTAGTCTTACAATCAATAAATAAAATTACTAATTTAGCAAACAACATGTCCATTTTGTTACACTTGCCTAGACGATAGTTATTTTTTCGATTAGTTTCAATAAATTTTGTAATTTTAGTAATTAATTTTATAATTTAGTAATATTTGGTTATACACAATGTAACACAAAAAAAATATTTATATGAATTTTACCAAACTTTTTTGAAATTATATAAAATATATTTGAAATTGTTTGTAATATCCTTCATAATATTATTAAAATAATAAACATTTTGTGGTAAAAAAAATCTATGTTGAATAATATAACTTAAAATAAGGTGATAAAAGGTTTGAAGATGAGGGTACAATGTTATGTTGCGCAACAGTTTTTAAGTCAGAAATCTTCTAAAAAACAAACAGTTACGAAAGACCAAGTGTTGCGCGTGTGCTGTGCGGCGCAGTAAGAAATGGTTAGAAGTGACTTTTTAGAAAAACAAACAGCTCCATAATGGCTTGAACAACAATTAGTTTTTTTTTTTATTTTTATTTTTATTTTGCATTTATTTGTATTATTCCCAATAAATTTTTCATAATGTTCAAGTCTTTAATAATTAAAGTTGATATTTAATAATTTTGCATGTTATATTACATAGAGTATAAAATATAGATTTCCAATATATATATATATATATATATATATATATATATATATATATATATATATGGTTAGGTTCAAATGTAGATGAA
This sequence comes from Lactuca virosa, assembly GCF_052849685.1. Lineage (NCBI taxonomy): Eukaryota > Viridiplantae > Streptophyta > Magnoliopsida > Asterales > Asteraceae > Lactuca > Lactuca virosa. The sequence continues at coordinate 91,114,227 of NC_136426.1, forward strand.
CATCTATTATGCAGACGTGTAGACAATGTTATTATGTGAGAATGAATAAGAAAATATGTTTGTTAATGTGAATACGTTCAACCTGACATAACTAATGTCATTATCACACATTCTCACTAATTAAATCGTCTATAAGGGTACTATAGACTTTTTTTTATGATTCTTATTCTGTCAGAATGTTGTTAAAATTTGTTATTGATAATCGTATTCTATAAGAATAAAAATGAGTGAAAAAACGATACATGAAAACAAAAATGAATAAAAATTAGTGAGAATGCATGATAATGACGATAGTTGTGTGAGGTTAAACATATTCACATTACCAAACAACTTATTCTCTTAATTATTCTCATACAATAACAATGTCCACACAATACATGTCATCCACATTTTAACCTAAACATATCTCTCTCTCTCTCTCTCTCTCTCTCTCTCTCTCTCTCTCTCTCTTTCTCTACCTCTCTCTCTCTCGCCCTCTCCCCCCCCCTTCTCTCTCTCTGTCTCTCTCTCTCTCTCTCTCTCTCTCTCTCTATATATATATATATATATATATATATATATATATATATATATATATATATCACGTTGTAACGTTTGGTTCCTGGTACGCATTTAAATTATAATTTATTTATTTTTGTAGAGCAACTCGACGAGTTGGGGGGAGCCCCAAACTCGTCGAGTAGAGATCAGAAGAGACGCGGGTTTAAAATAACCTACTCGACGAGTTGAGAGCCTCAACTCGACGAGTAGGCTGGTAGGGGTGAAACCTTAATTTCGGGGTTTTGCACCCTATTTAAGTATCCTAATCCCCACATGATGGCCTCATTTCCAGCCTCCAAGTCCCAAACCCTAGATCCAGAAACCCTAATGAAATTGTGAGCTTGTGAGCCATTTTTGAGTGAAGTTTTGTGTGTATTGAAGCTTGTGAAGGAATGAGAAGCTTGGGGATTCAAGGAGAAGCTAGTAGATCCAGAGACTCCATTTCATCTTCATCATTTTCTGGTAAGCATGTCTCAACTTGCTTAGTAACTTCTTAGATCTCCTTATTATCATATTCTGGAGTTTTTGGTTCAAAAAGCATGAGTATTGAGTGCATGACCTTTAGGAAATGGACATCCCAAATGAGTATACCATCGGATCTGGAAGCATGGAGGGCTTTCATGGCATAAAGGTGCAAACTTTATGGCCATTGAAGCCCCATTCAAGCTATAGAATGTCATTTTGGCCTTTTAAGCTCCAAAAGGCCATGCATGGAGAGAAAGGTGGAAGTTTTACGTGTTCATGTAGTATCTAGGGTCCAGATCTTAGTGTATATGCCTTAGTATGGAGTATTGGTGGCTTGTGGACCAAGATCTAGGTTCTAAGGAGTTAGGGTTTGGGCTAGACCCATTAAGTAAGGGTATTAATGGGTAAAGTTGGAAACTTTACCCTTAAAAGGACATTTTCAGTGTGTAGGTCAAGTATGAAGCTCAAATCTGAAGATTAGGGGCTTAATCTTTAAGATGGATTAACAAGCTGAAGAACTCGTTGAGTCCATAGAGGAATTCGACGAGTTGGGACGAAGTGCCCCGATTTAGTTAAAGGCAAAACTCGATGAGTTCAAGGATGACTCGACGAGTTGACTGGAGAAGTCCCGATTCTGTAGATAGGAGGAACTTGACGAGTTGTTAAAGAACTCGACGAGTTAGATCGCGATTTCAGGGTTTATGATTCATTGAACTCGACGAGTTGATGGACCAACTTGACGAGTTGAGTCAACCCAGGATGTTGACTTTGACCTTGACTTTGAATTTGACCAAGGTTGACCCGTGAGGGGGGTTTTGAGTATGGAATGTTATCTAAGAGGTTGTTATGTATAGGGTGTGAGTAGAGCCGGTTGCGGAGCAGGGACTTTCAGCTATTCACGACATTAAGGTGAGTTTTCCTCCTAGGAACAGGTCTAAGGCACCAATGCCGGTTCGTTTATGTATGTTAGCATGTGTCGGACTGTTGGGTTTTGAGCATTCTAACACTCCTAAGGTGTACATGCAACCCTAAATACCTTGGATCTATGTTTTCTCTATTATACATGCAAATATCAATTTTCCAAGGTATTACCCTAACTAGCATACACTCATATGTACTAGGATAACAAAACTAGATATAATACATGCCTCTTTGTTGTAGCTTGATTTCATGGAGCTTAAGAGCCTAGTGCCCCAAGTGTGACACCTCAAATGGTTCACACAACATCATCAACATTTGGAATAACCATGAGAAGAGATACTTGACTCTTAGAAATCGTCTTGCCCTCTTGTGTATGCACTAGTGCCGATTTCACCCACCAATGGGGTCTTTATATAGTGGGCACATTAGGGTTACACCATGTAACCCATGACTTTACCCATTCCTTATGCTCCATGGGTTTTAACCTCCATGAGTATCCATGGGTCACCACATGGGTTAAACCCAACATAAGGAATCATGGATCATAAGCCCACATATATAAGAACGAATGATTTACACAATCAATCCCCATATATTTAATTAGTCTCTTTTGATCACTAAATTAATTCCAAATTAATTCTTGATCAATACTAATTACATAATATGATTTCAATATATTAGAACTTATAATATATTAATATGTCACAAATATCCTCTTCTCACAAAAGGTTTATCCAAATATCCCGATGCCATGCAACCCAAATGGACCATGCCAGGTCAGGTCAAGTATATACCAATTATAGTTATGGGCTTAGACACTAATCCAACAGTCTCCCACTTGGATAAGTCTAATAACTATTATTGCAAGTATGACTCCAACCTGACCAGCAATCGTAGCTCTTAAAAGCTGCCGTCGAACTCTGAACAAATCACTGACGCGTCCATTAGATAAGTGATCATATATTCCTCCATTCTAGAGATCATATGGACTGATACATGGATTATAATCATTCTCTCTATCCATTTATTGTTTCTCGATTTCTGATTTATGACGACCGACTAATTGAACAAATCAAATCAGTCCAGGCTTGGCCAAGCACTTAGGGTGTCATCACTAAATCATCGAGGGGCCCACAAATATCGCTTTTATCCCTTTAAGGGTAAAAGGAATGGATAAACTTTGACTCATAAGCTTGTACTAACTACTTGTTGAATCATACACAAAGGCACGTTTTATAACATCGAGTTACCAATGCGTTTTCGTGCAATCAATGTCTAACCAACTCATAGTCAACAACTCATATCTCTAGGTTTGAAGAATATAAGATATTATCGTCTCATGATTCACTCGTGATAAAATCCATGAAGTGATTCAAATGAGCGTGGGTTGAATCCAATACTCAGAACTTATGAGCACTCATGAATGTTGTAGCAACTTTTGCTATGTCCAACACCTTAGACATCTACAAGTCAACTTCATGACAATCTTGCCTTAATACCTACTTCCAACGTATTATCGACTGTGGATGGTTTGAATAACTTAGTCAATCGGGAAGAATGACCTAGTTATTCTGGAAGTCAAAACATGCAAAGTGAAACACAAGAATAATACTAATCCTATATGGCCCCAACACTTTGAGTGTAAATAAAACATCTTTTATCTAAGCACCATATTGATTACTCATTATTCATTGTATAATGTTTTGATTTATCAACTTAATACTTGAATAAAAATAATAGTCATGTCATGCTCCAAGCATGCACACTATGTTTGTCTAAACAATAGCTATGCCATACTCCAAGTATGCACACTATGTTTATCTTATGATCCTTACTTTGTGAAACAAATCAATTGACAATATTTCAATGATGCTCATTTCACAATCCCAATCCTTATTGTAAATGTAAGAATACCAAACTCTTGCCATTTACTATAATCAATTAGATTCTAAACTTATATGAAATAATCCCCTTGCAATGAATATGCACACAAGTCACAAAGACTTGGCAACAGACATTACAAAGTATTCCAATGGAGAGCAATTCCATTGAAACGAAGTCTCACATTCAAAGTACATTCCTTTGAACACCCTTCTTGCATTAAGTTCTCTAATCTTACACAGATTCAAAGAATAACTTCCACCTATGGAGACAATTCCATATTCCCATTTTGACTATCACTTCTGAACAAGAGTTGCCTCCTTTCAGAATATGTCAATATGGTCCTATCTCTATACTTCCAATTGTCCATGAGCAACCAATCTTTGGCAAACCTCAGATTGTCCTCGACCATTGCTAAATCATTTTAGTCAAATCCAGTTCTATTCCTTTTTCCCTCTTAATGCCCTAGGCATTTGGAAAATTTAGAATGGATAAATATTATAGCACATGTAATCGATTCTATACCCAAAGCATATGGGACCCGATTCATGCTATAAAATTTTTATTTTCCATATTCTCAAAATTCGAACTATGAAGAGGGCTGCCGTAATCATAATCGAATTTTGAGAATGCAACATATATAGAATTTCCTTATGTTGAACCATTCCAACATAACATTCATATATATATCCTTGACTAAAGTTGATTAAAATCTTTATCTATGCTTTTAGAATTGGAATGAAGTATAAATCCTCTCCCTTAATTATAGCAAAACAACTTTTCAAAGCGACTTGAACTTTTTGTTTTCTATAATTAACATTGCTAACTTGCAACACTAACCATAATAATCATGCTCCCACTAGCACAATGATTATTATCTTACTATTACAACACTTATGCTCCCACTAGCTTTGACATGTACTCAGAAATCAATTGGACTTCTAGAAATCAATACTTTATTGACTTTCTTGCCAAAGTTCAGATTTCTGATACAAGATTGCTTTGATAAGACTTTATCAAAATCATACACCTTTCCTTAGATAGCTCACATGTTTGTCTAGACCTTTTGCCATTCTCACTAATTAGTGTGCCGGTTAACCACACACGCTCCACTAACGACATGAGAATGCAAATATCACAATTACTATCTACTTAAAATCTACTTAGTGAAAGCGTTTCCTCACCATCATTTTCATGAATCGGAGAGAACCCTTATGAAACTTAGATTTTTATGGTGTATGTATTCCTATCCATGTGAATTTGTCAAAAACATAATCACAAGACATGGTTAGTGACAAACCCAAACTCATATGGACTGAACTTGTTCAATCTTAATTTCTTGCCACTTGGCAGCTCAAGGGCCTACCATTGCTTCCACATTGTTATGCAAACAATTGAGAACTCATAGAACTCACAAGCATAGTCAACTTTAACTGGAATAGGCACAGAAATAAGAATATGTCAACACGATAGGTTACAAACCTCAAGTCGTGGGCTAGTGATTAACAATACTCTTGATTAGTCCTTGAAACCATCTCAAGAGCTTTAAAGACTCCAACTGACCTCTTGACATATAAGATTCTCTTTTGTCAAGAATCATTCATTGACAAAACAAATATTCAAGAGTTAGTGCGGATTCTTATCAAGTTAAACCCTTCTCACAATTGGTCTTAGTTGGTCTTTGTCTTATCTAAAACATCACAACTTACCAATCTCAAATGTACAAGAGTAGAAAATATTTTACTCTACATTTGACAAGTGTTTTACACCTTTTTAAGATTATGTCACTCAAGGCTCAATCTTGGAGTATGACTCTAAGATTTGATTTTGGAATGAAGTATGATTTATCTTTTGATTTAACCATTTCAATAATTCACGATTCCTCTCCTTAGCCAAACAAATGCACTAAGGTGTCCTTAGAAGATCAATTGTGATATGGTTTCATAATCACAAAGATAACCATAAACCAAGATACTTAAGCACTCTCCCACATTTTTAGATTGGAGAAACTTTTATCTTTCTGCCTAATTTGATTCTTCTCATTCGTTCTGCCATACATTGAAACTTTTCCAATGTTTCAGAATTACACTTAAACTTGTAAGTATAACCATATTTACTAAACTTTAGTAAATCATGACGAATAATCTTATCATTCCTTGTGGTCGACTTAACCAGCGCACAACCAAGTGTACCCAATCCTTTAGTCCTTCACTTTACTCACATATACATGTGAGCAAGGACTTAGTCTTAATTTCCCAAAGATGAAAATTCTCATTCATCACATAATACAACTTGCATGATTCCAAGTTTCTATCCAACTGAAACTTAGGTGATGAGAATCTTTCCTTATTTGGTAAATTATGACACTACCACAAATGAAAGACTCAAATCCATTTTCCAATATTGCTTATCAATGGAAACATATAAACAACAATTTTTCACAAATGTCATTGTAAGGATACTTAAAATAAATCAAAACCTTTTCTTTTATTTTAAAACTTGCGAAAAAAATCTTATCCTTATAATGCAAATACATATGAAAAACATGTTGTTATCTATTCCTAAGCAATATATCATAACTCTTAAGCAGCAACTCAAAATTCTGATCATCGAACCATGCGATCGAGGTCCACCTTCGCGATCAGATCAGCATACTCTTTCTTTAGGTTTCATTTGGTTCTTCCAAAACATCAAAATGTAATTTACATTACATCATGTATTAAGAATCTCCAAAAGAGACTTCATAGAGTTAGATAATGGACTTTACCTGAAGCAAAGTCAAAACTTTTTGACTTTTACCATCCTTATGAACTTTTCAGGTAAATTCGGCAGCTTCGCAACCAATGTCCCTTCCTTTGGCAAAAGAAACATATGGACCTTTTGGAAATGGTACACTTGATAGTCTCAGACTTAGCCTTTCTCTTTACCATTGGTCAAATGACTTGACCATGGCCAATCCCTTTCTATTGGGAAGAGAAAGCTTTTTCTGGACTTCCAATGTCACCATTGTCAATGTCCAAATAGGTTTGGGAAGTAGATCTTCCAATCTAATTTGCTTTACCAATGCTCCAAATCATTGCTGATTTAGCAACATCAAGCAAATAGGTAAGATCACTAAGGGTCATGTCGTGATCTGTCATCCGGGAGTGACTGAAGAACCAAGTCAACAGCCAGCTACCTCGAGACTTCGACACCCGACTCTCCCGGCTTGCCAATATGTGACTTAACCTCCAAGATGTAAGCACATATAGTCTTTGCTTGCCAATAGGGATTGAGTGACTTAGAACTTTTCAAGTCTTGAAACTTGTAGGATAGGGAGAATTATTGGAGGAGGTGGAGGAAGTGAAGCATGATTTCCAGTCCCATTAATGCACAACAAAGGGATTAATCTTTCACCTTGATTGCCATGTGGGATATCATCTTCATTAGGAAGGCTTGTTCCTAAAGATTTGGGAAGACCATAGTTGTCTGAAATAGACATTTATGAGGGAGAAATTCAAGTTTAGTTGATTTAAGTCCTTAATATAACACCCAATATGAAATATTAAGGCTAGGACCCAACAAACTATTTATAACTGGAAGAGGGATGTCGTAATCCAAGTTATAAAATATTTGAAGGTAGGTAAATGACGATTTACCAATTTCCACCATGAAAACGAAATATAATTAAGTTTTAATTGGATTTGAAACTCCTAGATCTTTTGAGATACATTGAACTTTCAATGGCATGTTTGAATCTCGATTGTTCCCTCTCAAGTTTGTGACTAGGATGCCGAGGATCACAAACAAGGTGTGAATAACCATACAAATTAACTTGGTACCCTTAACTTTATCACCTAATTGATGTGCCGATTAACCACACGCGCTCCACCAATCTATGATAAACATTAAGTTACCCTTTTCCACACATTGTCAGTCCCATGTTAGTGTGCCGGTTAACCACACACGCTCCACTAACGACTTAACAAAGGTGCAAAGTGCAATTTCATGGGTTAGCACCATTTCACATTTTTCCTAAGTAACTAAGATTGGAAATTAATAAGTGTTTAGTTACTTAGTTTTTTTTATCATTATACTTTTAATGAAGGGAGAATTAGAGTCCTATCCTACCCGTTCGGCTAACGACCCTCCACCAGTCAAGGAAGCGGTGGGTGAGAGTGGACACCCATTAAACTGCCATTTTATAGGCAGTAACCTTATACCCCCCTTAGAGATTGGCTTCGTGAATGAGGCCTACTAACGGTAAGAATGAGTTTATCTTATACATATCTATATAATTAAAATTATAATAATAGCATAAGGGTTGAATTTTAAACTTTTAAAATTCTAGGGTTTGATTTGGAATTAAAGCATTCATAAGCAAAACTTTACAAATTCCAAAACTTGAGGGCAAGTATTGAAACTTTTCAAAACTCTTGGATTTTCATAACTTATGAGTTTAATTAAAGTTTTAAAGACTTTAATGAAGAGACTCTTGAACATCCATAACTTGAGGACAAGTTATGGAGTTCATAAAACCATTTATGACAAAGATGACTCTTCATTTGTGTAACCTATGACAATTTTATGAGTTTCAAGATTCATAAATGTGACTTTTCATATAACTTGAGGACAAGTTACAAAAACACATTTTGTGAACTTCTTTTAGATCAATTTGGATTGAAAACAACTATCATACAATTTTTTATTAATCTAAATTGACTCACAAAAACAAGGTAACACAAAAAACTTTAGGTAATCCATAACTTGAGGACAAGTTATGGAGTCCATACAATTTCATTAAGATCTAGAATTACACTAACAAACAATTTGCATATAATTCCTATGATCTACCAAAACTCATAAGCATGAACAATCTATATCAACAATTTTCAAGAATCATATATACATATATAAAACTTGAAACTTTGATAATGACTTTGAAATTGGTTTACCATAACCATTAACACATCAAAAACAGGTTTTATAAGTCCAAAACAGTTTAAGGTAATGATTCTAGACCAATTCCAACTTTAAAAGTCGAAAATATGTTGTCAGGGGCTTCTACTCGTCGAGTGTATGAACCTACTCGACGAGTAGGATGAATTTCTTCATGGACTCGGCGAGTCCAGTGCCCAGGAAGCCAGAATTTTCGATTTTTAAGCTATTTCAGCATGTATAACTTGAAAACAAGCCTAGGCTCTGATACCACTGTTGGGTTTTGAGCATTCTAACACTCCTAAGGTGTACATGCAACCCTAAATACCTTGGATCTATGTTTTCTTTATTATACATGCAAATATCAATTTTCCAAGGTATTACCCTAACTAGAATACAATCATATGTACTAGGATAACAAAACTAGATAGAATACATACCTCTTTGTTGTAGCTTGATTCCATGGAGCTTAAGAGCCTAGTGCCCCAAGTGTGACACCTCAAATGGTTCACACAACATCATCAACATTTGGAATAACCATGAGAAGAGATACTTGACTCTTAGAAATCGGCTTGCCCTCTTGTGTATACACTAGTGCCGATTTCACCAACCAATGGGCTCTTTATATAATGGGCACATTAGGGTTACACCATGTAACCCATGACTTTACCCATTCCTTATGCTCCATGGGTTTTAACCTCCATGGAGTATCCATGGGTCACCACATGGGTTAAACCCAACATAAGGAATCATGGATCATAAGCCCACATATATAAGAATGAATGATTTACACAATCAATCCCCATATATTTAATTAGTCTCTTTTGATCACTAAATTAATTCCAAATTAATTCTTGATCAATACTAATTAAATAATATGATTTCATATTAAGATATTAGAACTTATAATATATTAATATGTCACAAATATCCTCTTCTCACAAAAGGTCTATCCAAATGTCCCGATGTCATGCAACCCAAATGGACCATGCCGGGTCGGGTCAAGTATATACCAATTATAGTTATGGGCTTAGACACTAATCCAACACGGACTACGGTCCGATGCCGGGCAGTGCCCGATGTAGGTTTATATGTTATATGATTCCGAACTTAGGTCCGATGTCGGGGAAAGCCCGAGGAATGTTCGTATGCTTGATGTCTTTGTGATTCTTGCATGTGCTTGTTTATATGTTCCGCACTTCGGTTCGATGTCGGGGAAAGCCTGAGGAATGTTTATATGTTATGTTATATGTTCCGGATTTCGGTCCGATGTCGGGCGGGGCCCGAGGAATGTTTATATGTTTATGTTATGTGCTTATTATGTGTATTGTTGATATGTCGATATGTATGCCGAGCTTTGCTCGATGCCGGGCGGGGCCCGATGCCGAACTTCGCTCTGTTGTCGGGCGGGGCCCGATGCCGGACTTAGGTCTGATGTAGCGGGCAAGGGCCAATGTTATGTTATGTGATATATGATTATGTGTATGGTCTGTGGTAGTTTGGGGAGACTCAGTAGGCTTCGTGCTTACAGTTTTCAGTTTTGGTTTCAGGTACTTCCGGTAGCAAGGGGAAGAACTCAGGATGATTGCAGTGCACACACCATTTGTTTAGCTTGGGATGTTTATACTCTGATATATTTTTGATAAATGTTATGATATTTTGGGATCCACGACTTACGGTTTTTATATGATGATTGGATGACTATGGTTTTCTTAACGATTTAAAATGACATTTTTGGTCTGCATTTTTGGGATGTTACACATGTATTTTTTTAGAGTAGGTGCTTATATTTGGTAATGACTAACCCAAATTTATCTTGTTGCTACTTAATGGAGCTCGACATGGGAGCAGGCAACTTGAAGGCCAAGTAATGTCCAACTTGCTTGACGACTACATTACAAGCTTAAAGTATCTTCAATGGTTATATTATGTTATGACTCAAAATAAGTCTCAGATTATCATTTTATTAATCTTAACCTCTAAATAAATGACCACTTAAATAGTTAAGCTATTTAAATAGTATATATATATATATATATATATATATATATATATATATATATATATACACACACACACACACACATACACAGTCATCTATCTAAAATATTTTATAAAACCTCCTAATTTTGTTAGTTTATTTTTAAACATGAATAATATTTTAATACGAACATATAAATACGAATATATTGGTTCATTATTTATATAAATAAAATGCAAATACTTATTATATTATAGTTAAAAAAAGCATTGCAAATATTGTATTATCTTCATAAATTTATATTTTATAAAGGATATGTCATTAAATATTTAATAGCACTAGTTAATTAGTATATATATATATATATATATATATATATATATATATATATATATATATATATATATATATATATATATATTATTTAAGGAGGTAAAGTGAAATATGGTTAAAATAGAAATGGATTATATATACAAGTTATTAAAGTATATTGCCTAAATGAAGTAGTCAAAAAAAAAATATAGATAGAAAGCCAAAAAACTATATAGTCAACTAATCCTTTCTAAAAAAATGAATGTTTTTTTTGTTACTTGTCACTCTCATTCAATTTGTCAAATGTCATTTTGTAGTTATTTTCAATTAATTCTTTTTCCACATATCATTTTATGAGTTTTTCTATTTTATTAAATTTCATATAATATTTTAATGTAATAATTGTAATAAATGTAGTAATAAATGAATATCAATTTCATTAATGAACTTACCTTTTAATTTCAAAATTCTCAAAATTAAAGCTTATTAGTTTCTTTTATTTATTTAAATTATTTGTTTAAATTTAAAAGATAAAAAACATTTTCATTATAATAATTCATTATTTTTCTTATTTTCTTATAAATTCAAAGTTCTTAAATATTTTGACCTTTATATTTAACTTTTTTTTTTTAAATTAATCCATGTAATAAATGGGTTTCTTAACTAGTATTAATATTAAGTGATTAATAAAAAAATCTACAATAATAAGCGATAAAAAACCTCTTATGAGAGATGCTCTTATTTAGTAAGCTTTTCAAAACCCGGACTGGATTGACTCTCTTACCCTTATAACGATACAACCCTTAATTTTTAAAGGAATGACATTTTTAACCCATAAATTGCAAGTTTGAACACATAGGCTACAAAAAACATATTGTATTTTTTAAACAAAAATGATAGTTGTTTGGGTGAGAATGATATTAACCTTATAAAAATTATGTAAAACATATTAAAATGGGTTTATATTTTGTAGAAATATATTGTTTGTATACAATGGATACACAATTTGGATCCCCATTTTGACTCAAAAGAAGGTGCTTAAAATTGTTTTTCTAGCTATAAAACCTTATGATCTTAGATACCGACTTTTAATATCTCTGGATTTTGAATTCAAATGTTGAAACTTCCAGTTATATTGAGTACATATTTGCTTAAGTATAACATGTGAAGTACATAGTGGGAGCCTAATGGTTAATGTGTAAAGTTATACAAATGAGATCTATAGTTCAAATCCTGATATGCCTAAAATATTGATAGCATTGTGTGATTAACCTCTTTGGGCAATAGACGGATTTGTGTGGCCACTTAAGTAATCCAGTTTACCATTTTCTTTTTTATGTTTGAGCTAAAACGTGAGACCCTTTTTTATAGACTTTTACCTCGTTACAAGTAGAACTCTAACGTGGGATGAGTTTAATTAAAAGATGGGTGTAACCGTAGCCGAACGATCCAACACCACACTGTCATATGCTATCAATGTGAGGAAAATTGTATAATCGTACCAACAGACATTGTTGTTTGCATGTGTTTTGAACCCCATAAACCTCTATCATATAATTACATTTCCCACCATCAGGACATGTTTATAACAATTTTTATACTTAAGTTGTTTAGAGTCTTCATTTTGTCTTAATATTTATATCATATTATCGTAGTATAGTAAAGTATTTTAATTAAATAATTTTTTTACTGATTAAAAAAAATCTACAATACTTACTTGAACCCATTAAAAATCCTACCCTTTAAATTATAGACATGGCTTACAGTATAATGTAACTATTCATGCATTATCCAGTAATTTTGTTTATGAGACATGGATAAGTTATAATATTAAAAAATTTATAGAGTTTTATCAAAACAAATCTTAAAAAAAAATCGATTTAAATAAAATAATTAGTATAAACCCCATAAGATATGTATACAACCAAGCGTAACCATAATTTTGTTTTAAGATATTTCAAATAATTTACAAAATATGAACAAGTAAAAAATACTGAAAATGGTAACAAAATGTAACAATATATGATTTTAAAATAAATTGTTCGTTTAAATTGGAAGTAACTAATTTTAAGATAATAAAAAATTATTAATATATAACCTGATGAACGAGGAATTTACTATGGAGATTGAAATGCAATTTCATCTATTTAAAAAATTGTTGTCTTAATTCTTTAATCGGGATATCTCAACATGTAAATTATTTCCTTTATTATAAATTTAAGTTTAGAAAGGAATGACCATATTACAATTCACAACCTTAATATTTTTATTCAAAAGAAAAATAAAATCTATATATAATATATTTCACCTGTGTGGGGTGGGCTAAGGCCGACTCTTACACCCATGTAGCTACACATATACAACTTAATCAATATTTTGATTGTTTTTAAGATATACTATATATATTAGCAAAATGGAAAAATGACATAAAAGCCCTTAAGTTTTCATAAAAATGTCGGTTTTATCCTTGGACGTGTTCTACGTCCAGTAAAGTCGGATGTTTTGTTTAATTTGTTCATTTATACCCTTTTAGCGGGTTTTTAGGTAACCTACCGGTTACCTAATGACAGTAAAGCCCTTGAGTTTTTAAAAATGTTTGGATTTACCCTTAAGTTATAAAAAATTTTACGAATTACCCTTACTTTGATTGTTATTTTGATTATTGTTATTATTATTGTTATTACTATTATAATTATTATTATTATTATTACATTTTTAAATGTATAAAAATATTTTTATTAATTCAAATATATATATATATATATATATATATATATATATATATATATATATATATATATATATATATATATATATATATATATATATATAGAGAGAGAGAGAGAGAGAGAGAGAGAGAGTCAAGATCAAATAAGAAGGAAATTTTTGGTAGGAAGGTAAGAAGTTTTTTTTCTATATATTTTTTTCGCGAGCAAACAAAATGAATCATTAGATGATTCATTTGTAAGATGATTCACAAGAAAAAATTCTCAAAAAAACATATCGATGATTCATTTATACAATGATTTTGTTGTTATTCACTAAAATTGTCATAAAAGTGAATTTTTTCTTAATTTACTTAAAAATGAATCATAAAGATGTTTTTTGAGAATTTTTTCTTGTGAATCATCTTACAAATGAATCATCTAGTGATTCATTTATTTTGTTCGTCAAAAAAATATGTAGAAAAAAAACTTCTTACATTCCTACCAAAAACGTATTTATATATTAAAAATATATTTATTTGTATTTAGTAGGTATAAATATATATTTATTTCATATAAAAAACATATTGTATACATATAAATATAAAAGTACATATTTATAAGCTTTATATTGTATAAAAGATATAATTATATGTATTTGTACATATTACTAAGTATAAATATGTATTTATTTCATATTTATATGCATACGATAGTGTTTATACAAAATAAATTGTAACATCCTGTTTCGGATTGTCCGTGATTAGGGTTCGTGGGCTGCAAACCGGGCATGAGGAGGTCTCGGGGTTGCGACGAGTAGCTTGAAGAGTAGGGTTTCCCGTCACCTTTCCATGGAAATGAGGTTTAAGGGAAATGAACTTATAACAAGGGAGTTTTGACAGTTTGAAGATTGGGCAAGATAAGTCCTTTAATTGAAAAAGGTGGCAGCGGAGTACGCTGGGCGTACGTGTGTGTACGCTTAGCGTACTCATGCACATGAATTTTAAGCAGAGCCACCTAGTACGTTGGGAATACTAGGCACAGAAGGAAAACCCCTAATTAAGGAGTGTCCCTATATAAAGAATGTGATGGCCTCATTCCTCGCCATCATTCTTAGACAACAAACCCTTCTAACCCTAAATCTTCGTTCTTATAGCTTGTGAGTGCATTTGAGAGCTTGTGGGTGAATTTTTGTGTTCTTAAAGTCAAGAAGAAGCTTTGGAGAAGAAGGAGTGAGAGTCCAGGCCCTTGGATCTGAGCATATATGTGTTAGGAGCTTCATATAGAGGTATAAAGCTTCAAGCTTTCTCACTCTTTTGATTTGTGCATTTTTAATGGAGTATTTTAAGGTTTTGTCCCAAAAGATGGAGACTTTATGAGATAATGAGCTCCAGAGACCTTGATCAACCCCCTTTTAGTGTATTTTGTGGAGTAAAGTCATAAAAATCCAATCTTGGACGTTAGAATCAAGTCATGCATGAGATATGAGCTTCATGAGAAAAAGGGATAAGTGTTTTGAGTGTTTGTGACCAAATCAGCCATGCAAAGGCTTAAAGTCACTGACTTTATGGAGTAAGAGCTGTTAGGGAGTCCAGATATGAGAGATGAGCTAAGGTCTTAACGGGTTAAGGCCAAGAGAATGGACTAAGCAAAACTTAGCGTACGCCCAACGTAAGTTCCAGTACGCCCCGCGTACTGGGTTGGTGTCCCCGATCAGTTTCATGCATGCGTGAGTACGCTGAGCGTACCAAGAGAGGTACACCCCGCGTAACTTCACTGTGGGCTTTTTGGGCTAGATTTTATTATGGGCCTTAAGGGTTGGGCCTGAATCTTTGGGCCCTTGAGTTGGGCTTGTCACTTGGACTTGAGAGTTGGGCCTCGGGAGAGCCCATTCATTATTGGGCCTTGGTGGGTCCAATGGGTTTTAGGTTGTTGATGGTCTGGTTAGTGGACTTCTTTTAGACCTAATAAGTGAGAGTCTGGACTTAGTTCCTAATTGGGTTATTTGTGGATTTGGCTCAGAGTTAGAGGTCGGTGCGTAGCAACAGCGCTATAGGGGTTGTTCATCATCCGAGGTGAGTCTTCTCACTATACTTTACCATGAGTGGTATTTTGTGTGACTGAGATGTCTTATGTGCTTATCTGTGTATTGTGATATCCTAAATTATTTCTTTGTGATTTATGTTGTGTATTTCTCAGAGTTTACAGAGTTAGGACCGGAGGGTCCACAGAGTTAGGACCGGAGGGTCCATTAGAGTTGTGGGACTAGAGGGTCCCACTGAGACACAATGATCGGAGGGTCTTACAGAGTTATAGCCTCGAGTGGCTAATGTGTGTATGTGGTATTTTGGGGAACTCACTAAGCTTCGTGCTTACCGTGCTATGTGATATGTGTTTTAGGTTTTCTTAGAGTTGCGGGAAGGCACCGACTTGATTGTACACACCAGAGGAAGAGTTATGTTTCGAGGATCCTGGTTTATTAAATCAAACAATTATGGGGTTATGTTTTGTAAACTTAATAAATGCAATTTTTGTGAAATGTGTTATGAGAATGATGTGATTTTAAAATGAAAAATTTGCTTGAAAATTTACGTCGTTACAAGTTGGTATCAGAGCCTTGGTTTGAGGGATTCGGATGCACCTTCGGGTATATCTAGACTCAAACTGAGGATTTGAGAAAATTTTCAAAAGAAATGATTTTTCCAAAACGAGCAAGAGTTTCTAAGAGAAAAACGAGAAGGAGCAGTGTGTACAATTAGCCAGAGCCCGACCGGTGATTTCCCAAATTACCCTTACTTAATTGTGTTATGAGTTATTATTGAGATGTTAGTGATGCATGCTATAATATAGGCTAGGTATTTCATATTTTAGGGCTAGAGTTGCCTGATTTGTGATGCCTTAGTCTAGGAATTTTGCTATCTGTGATGTGTTTTGAGTATGTGCGGAGTAAGAGTATCCAGCAGAGATCTTTTAGAGAGAACTTGAGAATAGGAGTAATATAGGAGAGATACCTAGATGAGCATTGAGGAGCCTACCGAGAGAGTAGTTAAATACCCTCGAGGGGGTAGAGTTGCTTGAGTTTGGTGATACCTTTTGGGTGTGAGTAGAGCACGTGGAGTGGTAACCTAGAGTGGTTTTACGTGCTGGTAGAGATTATTCGATGCCCGAATGCTGCTTGCTTCGTGCTTTGTGGAACTCTTGATGATGGGATTCAGCTACTAAGTGAATATGACGATATTCAGGAGGTAAATAGCTGGCATCATAAGGAGTTCTTCAGCAGCTGATGGCAGAGAGGTAAGAGAACCTAGGAAGAGCCTAGGGAGTGACCTTAGTCAGATGGGTACGCTGATAAAGGAGATTATTCGCTGGGGAGCGACCAGGTTTAACGAGATTAGTGATCGAGAAGGTTGAGCAGCTACTTAGGAAATCTAGGACGATCCGTGTGGAAAGTATGGGTAGATGTGGTAGGTAGTATGGGCCCGTACTACTGAAAGCAGAGGACCCGTACTCGAAATAGGGAGAATTCCAGAGGTTCTAAGTAATAGAGTGAGAGGAGATAACATGGTTTGGGTACCATGATTCATAGCAAAGTGAGAGGAGATAACATGGTTCGGGTACCATGATTCATAGTAGATTGAGGGGTGATTACATGGTTCGAGTACCATGATTCGTGGCGGTTAGTGCTTCTAGTTTTACCAGTTGTCCTGTGGTGGTTGATTAGTATGAGATCAGATGATAGAGTGTAGGGCCAGAGGGCCATGTCGAGCAAGGTTTAATTGAGTATACCTTGAAAGGGAAATCGAGTTCGTTTCCGAGGGATTTTATTGGTGAGATGTTAGTTGGAGTCGCAAGGCTCAGGGATGAGTAGAGATGATGCTTATTGGAGGATCGAGGTCTAAGTCGAGCCATCGGCTGATGGATGAGACGTCACCTTCTGTGGCAAGAGTTGCGTTGTTCTCGTTTTCTGGGAGAAGCGAAGGATATATCGAGTTTCCTGTTTCAGAATTTGGAGGTAAACCCCGTGGGGTAGCATTGGTGGTGACCTTTTCATCAGGGTATTTGAGCAGTTTGTCTGCTGTGAGGTATTTCTGGTACCATGGAGTCATTAGTGGAGGCTGAGATGGAAGAGACCCAGGAAGGTGCCTTTTTGAGTGTGGCATGATTTTAACAGCAGTTTCAGGTGGTTAAGAGGAATATGTCGAGGCGGTGGCCCTCGTTGTTATGTTGTGTATCGGCTGTGAGAGTAAGGTCTCGTGCTTTGATGATTCCCGTGTTGGGAGGCTGGTCGAGGAGTCAGAGACGAGGTGTGTGATAGTGCATTGTTTTCGGACCAAGGGTCAGGGTTATTTCGGAACAATTGAGGTATCCGGCGGTGTGATAGTCTGAGGTTTCGAGATAACCAGAGGCAGTCAAGTTGGGAGGATTCTGAGATTCTTGTCTGAGTTACGGGATATTTGGGGTCGCTTGGTTTCCATTGGGAAGATCATTGAGTGTTTTGTGTGGTACGTTCCAAGAGTCAAGTGTGATGTACCCGGTAATGGTTCGAACCCTGAGTGGGGGAGAACTGGGTATTCAGTTGAGAAGATCAGCAATTCGTTCAAGTGCAACTAATTATGGAAATCTGCGGTGCAGACACATGAAACCTAGGATATTGGTGGATGCGGCGAGGTGCGAGGCGGGATGGTGTATGAGTATGTGCTTTATGAAGGATGAGTGAATCCATGGCAGGTGGCCGTTGGTCAGAGGATTTATGATGGCTAGAAAATTCGAGTTTGCAAATGTTGAGTTCGAGGTGTATGGGTCGCTGAGTTCAGGGTGCAATAGCTGAGATTTGCGGGTATAGGTATAGATTGTAATCTATACTCCAGAAGAGGGCAGCAGTTGGTTTGTCAATCAACTTTAGATTCAGTATGAGTAGTTCCTATGGGCGGTGATCAGTAGAGAGTGGAGCTTTGGATTTTCGTCAATGTGTATTCAGTCGTTGACGATTCCTCCGTGTTTCAATTTGGGAGATGGGAGTATTTCAAGGTTTTGAGTTGTGTAAGTGGAAGATCATTGGTAAAGGCAAGACCGCGTGAGACGTTGTGTTAGTGTACCGAGGTACCCAAGTATGACGTCCTAATTTTGGTCATGTTAGGACTCGAGTTGTGAGATGGCAAGTGGAGTACCGAGTGATTTTGTTCCAGTGGGAACCCATCAGTTAACTGTCGCCGGAGTGAGACTGTCTAAGGGTATATCTGTGCTGAGACTAGTGCCTTGCCTGCGAGAACTTACATCAGGAGTGGTGGTGCATAAGCTGGGTGAGTGTAAGCACCTATCTATGTTGAGCTGCGGAGCATGAGTTGGTGAACTCAGTGTGGTGACGACTTGATGATGAGGTTATGGGGTGATAAGGGAGCAAATGGATCCAGGTGGGAGTAATCGCTTGGGATTATCAAGAGAAACCGTGGAGTGAGCCCATGGTGAGTCAGTAAGCGAGATAATGTTGTAAGACTACGGGGAGCCGTAGCATCCATGAGTCAGTGGAAGAGAGTGTCGTTATACTACAGGGAGCCGTAGTATTCACTGGATAGTGGGAGAGGGTTGTGATACTGCGAAGAGTCGTGGTATTCACTAGCCAGCTAGAGAGTGTCGTGATACTGCGGGGATCCGTAGTATTCACTGGTTAGAGCGAGAGTGTTGTGATACTGCGGGGAGCCGTAGCATTCAAGAGTCAGTGAGAGGGTGTCGCAAGTCTGCGGGGAGTCGTAACATTCATGAGTCAGTAAAGGAGCATCTTAAGACTACGGGGAAGGGGGGGGGACCGTAGCACTCAATAGTCGATAAAGGTGAATATTGTTCTGCCGGGAGCTGTAGTATTCACTAGTCAGAGTATGGCGCAGAGGAATTCTTAGGCTTGGGTAGCCTTACCACTTGAGTCTTCGGGAGCCTGGTTGTTGAACTAGGGGAGAGACGGGGGTCTCCGTGTCGGTTGGGAGTCGTTGTATTCCTGGGTTGAGTAGAGATTATCGTAATCGGAAGGAATTGAAGAGATGGTGTGTGCATAAATCCACGAATTTTGGGTCATGAGTTGAGTACCGGATTGGAATTGAGTGCTTCCAATTCTGCTGTTGAATCAGACTCTCGAGCTCGAGTCTGGATCCATTCGTGTATTGAATAGGCATGATGAGGTTCCAGATTCGTAGATGGGTTTCATTTTGAGAAGGGTATTGACCTCCATCTGATATCTTAGGCCGGAGTGGATCAGTTTCGTTGATATGAGAAGTACCGTGAGACGCATGGAACCAGTGGGTGGTTGACGACAGAGGTCGGAGGTGAGACGATTTCAGATGAGTTGTAGCATTCGCTTGGGGTAAAGCGAATTTCGTGACTTGCATGTCGCGATGGGCCGAGATAGTTATCGTAAGAAGGAAGTCGGTGAGACGTTTTTGGTTTGCAATGAGTAACCTTTAGAGGTTCATCTTTTGGGTCGGGAGCTGACCTAATGCTCAGTGTTGAAGGGGATAATCGAGAGAAAGCTGGGGCGTATGTTTATAGATATCCGAGGATACTTCCAAGCGAGCATGATCTTTTCTTGTGTTTGAGTTTGCGGTTCTTTCCTTCCGATGAGTTCTGGTAGCTGTTCAGGCGGTGGGTCCTTAGGGGATTATGACCTTCCGTTCCTTTTGAGTTGCGATCGGGATCAATTAGAGAATCAGAGTTGGAAGAGTGTTCTTAGAGTCTGATAGCCGATGGGCGGTTAGTAGGATGATGTTTTGGCGAGGGTGGTCTGGCAGGGAGATAGACCACTAGAGTTTCAAGTTCTAGAGAGTCAGATCGAGTATCGCCGCGGCAGTTGGGTCTGTCCTTCTTCGGGGTCGGGAGCCCCTGCCGGGTTCAGGTGCTTTTGGATGAGATTGTTGTAATTTATGGGGTCTATTTGGTGGTACTTCTCGGGTTTGGGTTTGATCTATGTGTTGATAAGGATCGATTTCGAGGGTGAAATCTGATTCAAATGGGGGAGAATTGTAACATCCTGTTTCGGATTGTCCGTGATTAGGGTTCGTGGGCTGCAAACCGGGCATGATGAGGTCTCGGGGTTGCGACGAGTTGCTTGAAGAGTAGGGTTTCTCTTCACCTTTCCATGGATATGAGGTTCAAGGGAAATGGACTTATAACAAGGGAGCTATGATAGTTTGAAGATTGGGCAAGATAAGTCCTTTAATTGGAAAAGGTGGCAGCGGAGTACGCTGGGCGTAAGTGTGTGTACGCTTAGCGTACTCATGCACATGAATTTTAAGCAGAGCCACCTAGTACACTGGGCGTACCAGAGGGTATGCTGGGCGTACTAGGCACATAAGGAAAAACCCTAATTAAGGAGTGTCCCTATATAAAGAATGTGATGGCCTCATTCCTGACCACCATTCTCAGACAACAAACCCTTCTAACCCTAAATTTTCATTCTTATAGCTTGTGAGTGCATTTGAGAGCTTGTGTGTGAATTCTTGTGTTCTTGAAGTGAAGAAGAAGCTTTGGAGAAGAAGCAGCGAGAGTCCAGGCCCTTGGATCTGAGCATATCTGTGTTAGAAGCTTCATATAGAGGTATAAAGCTTCAAGCTTTCTGTAACATCCCGTTATTTTCTGTTTGTAAAGTCAACCAAAGTCAAACAAAGGTCAACTAAAGTCCTTTTTATTGTTTGGGTTTTTATTTAGGTTATAATAATAACCTTTACTTGTTAAAATCCCTAAAATAATTACAATTGGATTTAGAAGGAAAAGACTTAAAAACGGAGAAACTTCGCATCTTATTCCTTTGCTTCAGACCGCAAACGATTCGGGCCGCAAAAGGTTTACGGTCGTATACTCCTCGTACCGTACTCTCCTCGCAGCCGTAAACCCTCGCAGCCGTAAACAGGCTTCGACCGTAGACTCTAGCCGACATCGGACCGTAAACGAGGTTCACGGTCGTAAACCTTCGGACCGTGAACCCTCACACATATATATAGATTTCTTCATTTTTCCTTCAGCTTTCACACTTTCAACTCAAGAACACTCAATTCTCTCTCAAGTATCATCAAGAACACTTCTAATTCTCACCAAATTTGTAAGTGATTCTTCCATTCTTAAGTTGATATCCTTCTTGATCTAGTAAAAGCCTTTGATTTCATCCGTGAATTCATCTCTTTTGGGTTAGATCTTCAAGAACACCAAGAACACACACTAGTTCTTTAGACCGTGAACACCCCCTTTCAAGCTTCAAAACGTAAGTATCCTTTCCATATACTAGTTATCCATTAGAAGCTCTTGAAACACGTCTAAGAATTGACCATTTTAGATTGAGCATCAAGAGTTTACGGCCATGACATCTCCCTTGGCCGTAAACCCTTCTCATGATCTTCTTAGGCCGTAAGCATCAATGGCCGTGAACTACATGGCCGTAAACACCCATGGCCGTGAACACCTTGGCCATGAACACACTGAAGTGTGGTCGTGAACTCCCTTAACCCAATCATATGTGATTGCTACACTCCATTGTGAGTGATTTTCTAGTTCCTAGGGATGTTTCGAATTCATGATTAATTGTTATATACACTAATTATATACATATATGTGTCATTATATGCTTATTAGGATCTGTTTGTGCTCGGGATTTCACCTGACACTTTGCATCCTATATCGATCTTACATTCGAATCACTCACTACATTGTGTTAAAATGACATTAAGTCACCAAAAGTATTTCAAAATATTAAAATTCTTTTAAATGTTTTTATAAACTTATATTTTTTCCCCAGAAATCGTATATATATATATATATATATATATATATATATATATATATATATATATATATATATATATAAGATTTAAAAGGCTAAGGACTGATAATCCACTTTGGTTCCTTTTCCTTGTTTGGATATGGGATTATAAGAATCGGTTATTTGTCCGAGTGTCATTTAACTTTTATTTATATATATTTGTATATGTATATAAGTATAAAAGCTATTTCATTCATTTCAAATACCCTTTGTAACATGTTGAGCAAGGGTTGCATTCATGAATACTTAGTATCAATTCAGAAATACATATAAATTATAATAGGTATAATTTATGATTCACAGAACATTAATTCACGATTCAATAATACTAAAGTACATTGTTTTACAAGAACAAAGGTTTGATTCAAAACTAATCAAGAGTATACATCTTTCATATACATGTTAAGAATACTAATTCAAGAACACACTGTCAATCATTTATTTCAGAATGATTGAGTTTTCATAACTAATATACATGTAACGTTTATATGCTTTTTATGAGTCATTTGATACAGGTTGTTTAATTTATTTTAAACAATATAGTTAAAGTCCTGACATTATAACCAGAATCTCCAGTCGGAGATCGAAACAATGTGTGTATAGATCTATATTGGGATTGACAACCCCGCACTCAGACTGCTAGCTACAGTCAGACATACACGCCTACGAGTGACGGTTGTTATCAACAGCTTTCAACGCCTTCAATGCGTTTGGTCAGGCCATCTAGTCAGTATGGTTATAATAACTCATTAAAAAGATATTAACAATACGTTAGTGTATAATTAACTAAACATAAGTACATATTCAAAGTACAAGTTTTACAAGATACAATTTACAGTATTACATTACAGTTTACAATAACAGCTGGTGGAACCAGGCACACTCTCAGTTACAAGTTTTACAAAAGGAATACAAATACAGAACATTGGTTTACAAACAGAACGGTTTTATGTGATTAAAACTACATTTTATATACAACAGAAAATATAGGATTTTCTGGAACAGTTTACATATTCAAGAAACAGAAAACATTATTTCAAACATAAAAACTTATGCACTCACTCAACTTTATGTTGATACTTTCTTTTCAAATTACTTGTATTCTCAGGGAATCAGTAAACAGGTACTTCCCGAGCTTTTGAGAAGATGGAGCTATTTTGAGTCTTGTCTTCTTCTTTTGTATAACTATTTTGGTTTCAATATACAATGATTGAACACATGTAAATACTTACACTTTTTAAATGCAATGGTTGTTTGTACTTTGATTACTATAATGCATGTGTTGTGATACTACAAGTGAAGTCATCCACCCCCGGACGTTTCCGCCGTCTGGTTTGGGGGTGTGACAGATTGGTATCAGAGCATTGTTTATAGTGAACTCAGTATATCAATCCATAAAAGGTATACAAACTATAAATACATTTGGGGCTAAGAGCTCTGACTAGAAGTATACTTTTTAAAAATTTAAGTATTTTTACAAGAAGTATACTAACACTCATACCTACAAGTACAGTATCACAGTCATAAGAACTTAAAAGTATTTGGATGTTGAACATTATAGTCAAACCTGGGCAGTTATGTAATCATATCTGGGATTAATATAGCCTGATCAACTATATTGATTTGAGATATGACCAACATGTGTTTGGGAGTGAAAGTAGTGTTGCGACATGTCTAAAACTTACCAACCATACATATTCAGAAGAACTATAGAACATAACATAAAGATTAAAAACTATATGAGTATTTTAGGCACTATATACTAATAACAATTATGTGAAAACAAAAGAACCACTGTGGGTAGAATTATAAATATTAAGGGTATATTACAGTTATATATAATTAAAGTTATATAGACTTAGAATATGTGATCTAGCTTCATTTCCTGTTCCTTGTTTGGTTGTGGATTTAGAGCCGGGTCATTTAATCGAAGGTCGATTATACCCAAGTTATATATAATTAGTATACTCTTTATAGTTATAGTAATACCTAGAACAAGTCATACAGAATACATTACTTGTTAACTGTAAGTCTTTCTCGTAGAAACTTGTATCTTTAATCTATCGTTACTAACTATATTCTATATCTCTTACCGCTATTCTCGCTTAGATAACAATGGCTGGAGTTCATCTACCTGGAGACCCTTATTTTCCCAATCAAGGGCAAGATGCAGAGCCAGAAGAGAATCATGAAATTCCCTTAGATGATGAATTTGCAGAAAATTTTCCTGGAGACACTGATTCCGAATCAGAAGCCTATAATCCACCACCAGTGACCCAGTATCCTAATCCACAACAAAATTTCCAAGGCCCGACGCCTTCGTGGGCTGAGAACTTGGGTAGGTGGAGCCGAGAGCAAGGTCAACCCTTACCCTACAACGGAGACCGAAGCTTCTACAACCTAAGTGAGGGAGAATCTGCAGACATAATTCTTCCTATTTTGGTTCACCGAGTGGCTCGAAATGTTGAGCTAGGAGTGACAGCCATTCAACAAACCATAGAGCTAGATGCTGACACGAATGCCAATACAGATCGTATTCACAATCTTGAACTTGCTCATAACAGAGCAATGAGAGACAATGAGGCTCTGCTGCAAGATCTAGCTGAAGTCATAGAGCTCCGAGCACGCCAGACAGTGTATGAAAGACATCTGCTTGATGTGGAGCGTCAGCTGGCTGAGTTGAGGGTTCGCCCGAGTGATGCCCATCGTCGGTAGAAGATGGTCTACTTATCCTTTCTTTTAGTTTAACAAATGGATAATACTCTACTCGTTCTCTATTTACTCTTTTAGTTATGGTTAAGTCTGCGGATATGTTCTAGAGTTATTTTTCATGTTTTTCAGTACGACCGCGAAAGATTTCATTTTCGGTAGGTCTGTATGATGTCGATGTTATTCTCGTAATTTGGTGTATTGTAGACCTGTTTAGGGTCAAGTTTTCCAGACTTTATGTATTCAATATGCCAGTAAAATCGACATGCATTTTATACTCCTTGAAAAATAACCACTCAATTTCATATGATCCTATTGCAAGTTGTACTTGTAGTAGACTCCTATATCCGATTCCTTACAAGATTCATGTTGAAATAAATGTTTTAGTTCAGAGATATCAAATTCATCTTCACTCTTGATATCTTACCATCTTTTTATCTTTTAACTTTTGTAGTAAAAGATTCCTCCTCTGAGAAATCCAAGACGTAACAATGTCAATGAAGCACCGACACCACCTCCACCACCACCTCCTCAATTCGACGCTGCTATGTTTCAAGCGGCGGTCACGGCAGGCGTTGCAGCTGCCATGTCTCATATTAACACTCCTGGTACTAGTGGGTCTGGAGCTGGTGCGCATCCTTCTAACCATGGCGAGAGTCATGGACACTCGCGAGAGTGTACTTATAAAGATTTCTCGAACGCCAAACCCAGGACCTTTAACGGGACTGGAGGAGTTATGGCGTTAAGACAGTGGATTGAAAAGACAGAAGCAATTTTCGAAATCTGCTCCTGTCCAGAGAGAATTCGTTGTTTGTACCTTTTCGGATAGAGCCCTAACATGGTGGAACGACCATGTTAAGTCACTGAATCTGGTAGTGGCTAACTCTATAAGCTGGGAGAACTTAAAAACTATGTTGATGCGGGAATACTATCCGCGATGAGAAATTCAGAAACTCGAGCAAGAGCTCTGGGGTCTTACAATGGTTGGTTCGGATATAACAACCTATACCAATAGATTCAGTGACTTGGCAATTCTTTGTCCAGAAATGGTTGCTCTGGAGAGCAAGAAGATCGTGAGATATATTTGGGGACTGTCGCCCCAGATTCAGTCAAGTGTCTTAGCTTCCAGGCCTGTTACCTTTGACAGTGCCAAAGAGCTGGCACAATCTCTTATTGACCACGAAGCCCGTCAAAACTCAGTGGTTGCTGCACCAGAACAACCGTAGGGAAACAATAACAACAACAGCAAGAAGAAAGGTTGGAATAAGAGGAAGGGCAAGTCTTCACAAGAATCCTCAAAGAAGCAACAACTAGTTGCAGTCAATGCTGCTACTGTACCTGTTGCTGTTCCTGCTAACCCTGCACCAGCTAAGCCTTATGTTGGTAATCTCCCCAAGTGCAACAAGTGCAATTTTCACCATAACGGAAATTGCCGGGGAAATGCAGTGTCGTAACTGCAACAGAAAAGGGCATATTGCCCGATTTTGTAGATCACCACCCCAACCGATTAACCAAGTACCTGCCGCTGGAGTAGGTCAAGCATGCTACCAATGCGGTGATGTGGGTCATTTCAAGAGAGATTGTCCAAAAGCTGGAAATGCCGGTGGAGTTGGGAGAATTTTAGCTTTGGGTCACGAAGAAGCGGTGGCAGACCCTGCAGTGGTCACAGGTACGTTTCTTCTCAACAACACTTTTGTATGCATTCTATTTGATTGTGGTGCTGAGAAGAGCTTTGTGAGCCATAATTTCAAACACTTGCTAAATCAAAACTCCCAACCACTAAATGAAACTTTCACTGTCGAAATGGCTAACGGGAAATCCGAATCCACCAACGATATATACATAGGATGTACACTTACCTTGAATAACTTTTCTTTCCCAATAGACCTTATGTCGGTCTCTATCAAAAGTTTTGACGTCATAATAGGTATTGATTGGTTATGCTCTAACCATGCTGACATCCTGTGTTACGAAAGAGCCATTCGTCTGAACGTGCCAATTAACGAAACTCTTGTTATCTACGGCGACAAACCCGGAACAAACCTTCAGATCATTTCTTGCATCAAGGCACAGAAGTACCTTCGCAAAGAGTACTGTGCTTTCTTAGCTCACGTGGTAGACAAAAAGCAAGAAGTGAAAGACATCACGAGCATTCCTGAGGTCTGCAACTTTACCGACATTTTTCCCGATGATCTTCCAGGAGTGCCTCCCGAACGACAAGTCGAATTCAGAATCGACTTAATCCCTGGGGCTACCCCTGTAGCCAAATCCCCCTATCGTCTTGCACCTTCTGAAATGCAGGAATTATCCAGCCAACTTAACGAACTCCTTAGCAAAGGTTTCATAAGACCAAGCTTCTCACCCTGGGGAGCACCGGTTTTGTTCGTAAAGAAGAAGGATGGATCATTCCGTATGTGCATAGACTACCGCGAGCTAAATAAATTTACCGTTAAGAATCGATATCCTCTGCCTCGCATTGACGATCTGTTTGACCAACTTCAAGGCGCGAGCTACTTCTCGAAAATAGACTTAAGATCCGGGTATCACCAGTTACGGATTTTGGAGGATGACATTCCCAAAACCGCGTTCAGAACTTATTATGGTCATTACGAGTTTGTAGTGATGCCATTCGGATTTACGAATGCACCTGCTATGTTCATGGATCTAATGAACAGAGTGTGTCGTCCATTCCTGGAAAAATTCGTCATAGTCTTCATTGATGACATCCTTATCCACTCTGGCCAACATCTTCGTCAAGTATTGCAAACTCTTAGATCAAAGAAACTCTATGTGAAGTTTTCAAAGTGTGAATTTTGGATCAGGAAGGTTGATTTCCTAGGTCACGTGGTCAGTTCAGAAGGAATACACGTCGACCCTTCCAAAATAAAGACAATTGAAAACTGGTCAGCACCCAAAACACCTACAGAAATCCGTCAATTCTTAGGTCTTGCTGGCTACTATCGCAGATTCATCCAGAATTTCTCTCGAATAGCTAAACCTCTTACCACCCTGACGCAAAAGGGTGTAACTTTTAGTTGGGGAGAAAAGCAAGAAACAACGTTCCAAACGCTGAAGCGAGCTCTGTGTAGTGCACCGATCTTGTCTCTTCCTGAAGGGACAGAGGATTTAGTGTACTGTGATGCTTCTAATCAAGGGCTTGGATGTGTTCTTATGCAAAGAGGAAAGGTTATATCCTATGCCTCAAGACAGCTAAAGACACATGAAGTCAACTATACAACACATGACCTTGAACTAGGAGCAGTAGTATTTGCTCTGAAGATTTGGAGACATTATTTATATGGCACGAAATGCACAATATTCACGGACCATAAAAGTCTCCAGCATATCTTCGATCAGAAAGAACTGAACATGAGACAACTACGGTGGGTGGAGCTACTGAACGACTACGAATGTGAGATTCTTTATCACCTTGGTAAAGCTAACATAGTAGCTGACGCCCTTAGCAGAAAAGAATACTCTGGACACCGAGTAAAGTCGTTGACCATGACAATCCATTCACATCTGTCCATACAGATCAGAGAGGCTCAACTCGAGGCCTTAAAACCTGAAAACGTGGCAAGTGAAACCCTGAGAGGAATGGATAAGAACTTCAAAGTCAGGGATGATGGAGTCTATTGTTTCATGAACCGGATCTGGACACCAAAGTTCGATGGTTACAGAGACGTGGTTATGAATGAAGCACTCAAAACCCGATACTCCATTCATCCAGGTTCAGACAAGATGTACCTGGACCTCAAGAAACTATATTGGTGGCCTAACATGAAGGCCGAAATTGCTACCTTTGTGGGTAAGTGCCTTACTTGTGCCAAAGTCAAGGTAGAATACCAGAAACCTTCAGGTTTATTACAACAACCTGAAATCCCTGAATGGAAGTGGGAGCGGATTACAATGGATTTCATAACTAAGTTACCCAAGACATCGGGTGGTTATGATACTATTTGGGTAATCGTCGATAGATTAACCAAATCCGCACACTTCTTACCAATCAAAGAGACCAACAAAATGGAGAAACAAACAAGAACTTACCTTAATGAGATCGTTAGACTACATGGTGTGCCAATATCTATTAATTCAGACCAAGATAGTAGATTCACTTCTCGTTTTTTGCAGTCTTTACAAAAATCTTTGGGAACTAGGCTGGACATGAGTACAACCTACCATCCACAAATTGACGGACAAAGTGAGAGGACGATTCAAACTTTAGAAGACATGTTGCGAGATTGCGTGATAGACTTTGGAAAGGTATGGGATACTCATTTACCCCTTGTCGAATTCTCTTACAACAACAGTTATCACACTATCATAAAGGCTGCTCATTTCGAAGCCCTCTATGGCCGCAAGTGCAGATCACCTCTGTGCTGGGCTGAAGTGGGTGACACGCAGCTAGCTAGAAGTCAAGTTCCTGACAGTGCTCTCACTTGTCCATAAATCATTCGCGAAACTACGGAGAAAATCGTACAAATCCGGGAGCGACTTAAATCTTCCAGAGATAGACAGAAAAGCTACGCTGACAAAAGAAGAAAACCTTTGGAATTTCAAGTTGGTGACCACGTCATGTTAAAGGTCTCACCCTGGAAGGGCATGATACGCTTTGGAAAGCATGACAAGCTGAATCCAAGGTACATAGGACCATTCGACATTCTTTCTAGAATCGGTCCAGTAGCTTATAAACTCTGACCACCCCAAGAACTAAGTAACATACATCCTGTTTTCCATGTCTCTAACTTGAAAAAGTGTTTATCCGGCGAGACTCTTGTTATCCCACTCGATGAAATCGAGATAAACGAGAACCTCAACTTCGTGGAAGAACCCATAGAGATTTTAGACAGGGAAGTAAAGAGAACCTTACAAAGCCGTATTCCGATAGTGAAGGTTCGCTGGAATACCAAGCGAGGACCTGAATTCACTTGGGAGCGCGAGGATCAAATGAAACTAAAATATCCTCATCTTTTTACTTAGTTAATTGTATTTTCTTAAACTCTAATTTCGGGACGAAATTCTCTCTAACGGGGGGATAATATAACATCCCATTATTTTCTGTTTGTAAAGTCAACCAAAGTCAAACAAAGGTCAACTAAAGTCCTTTTTATTGTTTGGGTTTTTATTTAGGTTATAATAATAACCTTTACTTGTTAACATCCCTAAAATAATTACAATTGAATTTAGAAGGAAAAGACTTAAAAACCGAGAAACTTCGCATCTTATTCCTTTGCTTCGGACCGCAAACGCTTCGGGCCGCAAAAGGTTTACGGCTGTATACTCCTCGGACCGTACTCTCCTCGCAGCCGTAAACAGGCTTTGACCGTAGACTCTAGCCGACCTCGGACTGTAAACGAGGTTCACGGCCGTAAACCTTCGGACCGTGAACCCTCGGATATATATATAAATTTCTTCATTTTTCCTTCACTTTTCACACTTTCAACTCAAGAACACTCAATTCTCTCTCAAGTATCATCAATAACACTTCTAATTCTCACCAAATTTGTAAGTGATTCTTCCATTCTTAAGTTGATATCCTTCTTGATCTAGAAAAACCCTTTGATTTCATCCGTGAATTCATCTCTTTTGGGTTAGATCTTCAAGAACACCAAGAACACACACTAGTTCTTTAGACCGTGAACACCCCCTTTCAAGCTTCAAAACGTAAGTATCCTTTCCATATACTAGTTATCCATTAGAAGTTCTTGAAACACGTCCAAGAATTGACCATTTTAGATTGAGCATCAAGAGTTTACGGCCATGACATCTCCCTTGGCCGTAAACCCTTCTCATGATCTTCTTAGGCCGTAATCATCAATGGCCGTGAACTACATGGCCGTAGACACCCATGGCCGTGAACACCTTGGCCGTGAACACACTCAAGTGTGGTCGTGAACTCCCTTAACCCAATCATATGTGATTGATACACTCCATTGTGAGTGATTACCTAGTTCCTAGGGATGTTTCCAATTAATGATTAATTGTTATATACACTAATTATATACATATATGTGTCATTATATGCTTATTAGGATCTGTTTGTGCTCGGGACTTCACCTGACACTTAGCATCCTATATCGATCTTACATTCGAATCACTCACTACAGGTGAGTTCATACCCCCATATTTTCATAGTTTTTACTGTTTTAAGGGGGTTGGGGGGGATACAAGTCTAACACAAAGATTTTGTGTTATAAACAAAAGGTTTCAAACATCTTATCAAAATAGATTTCAGTTATCATCAATTCAATTGGTTTTCAAAGATTGTGTTAAAATGACATTAAGTCACCAAAAGTATTTCAAAATATTAAACTTTTTTTAAATGTTTTTATAAACTTATATTTTTTCCCCAGAAATCGTATTTATATATATATATATATATACATATATATATATATATATATATATATATATATATATATATATATATATATATAAGATTTAAAAGGCTTAGGACTAATAATCCACTTTGGTTCCTTTTCCTTGTTTGGATGTGGGATTATAAGAATCGGTTATTTGTCCGAGTGTCCTTTAACTTTTATTTATATATATTTGTATATGTATATAAGTATAAAAGCTATTTCATTCATTTCAAATACCCTTTGTAACATGTTGAGCAAGGGGTTGCATTCATGAATACTCATTATCAATTCAAAAAGTACATATAAGTTATAATAGGTATAATTTATGATTCACAGAACATTAATTCACGATTCAATTATACTAAAGTACATTGTTTTACAAGAACAAAGGTTTGATTCAAAACTAATCAAGAGTATACATCTTTCATATACATGTTAAGAATACTAATTCAAGAACATACTGTCAATCATTTATTTCAGAATGATTGGGTTTTCATAACTAATATACATGTAACGTGTATATGATTTTTATGAGTCATTTGATACAGGTTGTTTAATTTATTTTAAACAATATAGTTAAAGTCCTGACATTATAACCAGAATCTCCAGTCGGGGATCGAAACAATGTGTGTATAGATCTATATTGGGATTGACAACCCCGCACTCAGACTGCTATCTATAGTCAGGCATACACGCCTACGAATGACAGTTTTTATCAACAGCTTTCAACGCCTTTAATGCGTTGGGTCAGGCCATCTAGTTAGTATGGTTATAATAACTCATTAAAAAGATATTAACAATATGTTAGTGTATAACTAACTAAACATAAGTACATATTCAAAGTACAAGTTTTACAAGATACAATTTACAGTATTACATTACAGTTTACAATAACAGCTGGTGGAACCAGGCACACTCTCAGTTACAAGTTTTACCAAAGGAATACAAACACAGAACATTGGTTTACAAACAGAACGGTTTTATGTGATTAAAACTACTTTTCATATACAGCAGAAAATATAGGATTTTTTGGAACAGTTTACATATTCAAGAAACAGAAAACATTATTTCAAACATAAACACTTATGCACTCACTCAACTTTATGTTGATACTTTCTTTTCAAATTACTTGTATTCTCAGGGAACCAGTAGACAGGTACTTCCCGAGCTTTTGAGAATATGGAGCTATTTTGTGTCTTGTCTTCTTCTTTTGTATAACTATTTTGGTTTCAATATACAATGATTGAACACATGTAAATACTTACACTTTTTAAATGCAATAGTTGTTTGTACTTTGATTACTATAATGCATGTGTTGTGATACTACAAGTGAAGTCATCCACCCCCGGACGTTTCCGCCGTCTGGTTTGGGGGTGTGACACTTTCTCACTCTTTTGATTTGTGCATTTTTAATGGATTATTTTAGGGTTTTATCCCAAAAGATGGAGACTTTATGAGATAATGAGCTCCAGAGACCTTGATCAACCCCCTTTTAGTGTATTTTTTGGAGTAAAGTCATAAAAATCCAATCTTGGACGTTAGAATCAAATCTTGCATGAGATATGTGCTTCGTGAGAAAAAGGGATAAGTGTTTTGAGTGTTTGTGACCAAATCAGCCATACAAAGGCTTAAAGTCACTGACTTTATGGAGTAAGAGCTGTTAGGGAGTCCAGATCTGAGAGATGAGCTAAGGTCTTAACGGGTTAAGGCCATGAGAATGGACTAAGCAAAACTGGGCGTACGCCCAACGTAAGTTCCAGTACGCCCCGCGTACTGGGTTGGTGTCCCCGACCAGTTTCATGCATGCGTGAGTATGCTGAGCGTACCAAGAGAGGTACGCCCCGCGTAACTTCATTGTGGGCTTTTTGGGCTAGATCTTATTATGGGCCTTAAGGGTTGGGCCTGAATCTTTGGGCTCGTGAATTTGAGACTATGAGCAGGGAAATATTATAATTATGCCTTGGGCCCTTGAGTTGGGTTTGTCACTTGGACTTGAGAGTTGGGCCTCGGGAGAGCCCATTCATTATTGGGCCTTGGTGGGTCCAATGGGTTTTAGGTTGTTGATGGTCTGGTTAGTGGACTTCCTTTAGACCTAATGAGTGAGAGTCTGGACTTAGTTCCTAATTGGGTATTTGTGGATTTGGCTCAGAGTTAGAGGTCGGTGCGTAGCAACAACGTTATAGGGGTTGTTCATCATATGAGGTGAGTCTTCTCAGTATACTTTACCATGAGTGGTATTTTGTGTGACTGAGATGTCTTATGTGCTTATCTGTGTATTGTGATATCCTGCATTATTTCTTTGTGATTTATGCTGTGTATTACTCAGAGTTTACAGAGTTAGGACCGGAGGGTCCACAGAGTTAGGACCGGAGGATCCATCAGAGTTATGGGACTGGAGGGTCCCACTGAGACACATTGACCGGAGGGTCTTACATAGTTATAGCCTCGAGTGGCTAATGTGTGTATATGGTATTTTGGGCAACTCACTAAGCTTCGTGCTTACCGTGCTATGTGATATGTGTTTCAGGTTTTCTCAGAGTTGCGAGAAGGCACCGGCTTGATTGTACACACACCAGAGGAAGAGTTATGTTTCGAGGATCCTGGTTTATTAAATTAAACAATTATGGGTTATGTTTTGTAAACTTAATAAATGCGATTTTTGTGAAATGTGTTATGAGAATTATGTGATTTTAAAATGAAAAATTTGCTTGAAAATTTACGTTATTACATAAATACATATTTATATCTATTAAATATAAATAAAAATATTTGTAAATAAATAAGTTTTTATATGTATAAATATGTTTTTGTTTGTATTTAATAGATATATTTATTTGTATTAAATTGTATTTAATAAATATAAATATTAATTTATTTTGTATAAAAACTATCGTATACATATATAAATTTGAAATATATACATATTTATACTTAGTAAGCAAACACCAAGAACGTTTTTTTTGGTTGATGAATCACCTAAAGAATAAAAAAATATTTCGTTTATATGTATTTGACCATATAATATATATATATATATATATATATATATATATATATATGAAATAAATACATATTTATACTTAGTAATATGTACAAATACATATAATTATATATTTTATTCAATATAAACCTTATAAATAGATATTTTTATATTTATATGTATATTATATATTTCTATACGAAATATATATATATATATATATATATATATATATATATATATATATATATATATATATATCTACTAAATACAAATAAATATATTTTTAATATATAAATACGTTTTTAAAGGCATACATTAGCTTTCAAATATATATATATATATATATATATATATATATATATATATATATATATATATACTAAATAGAAGTAAATATATTTTTAAATACTAAATACAAGTAAATATATTTTTAAATCTATAAAAATATTGTTATACATTTCAAAGCGTATTTAAAAATATACGTATAAAATATTTTTGTACATTTAAAAACGTGTTAAACGTATATAATAATAATAATAATAATAATAATGATGATAATAATATTAATAATAATAATAATAATAATCAAAATAACAATCAAAGTAAGGGTAAATCTGATATTTTTTATAACTTAAGGGTAAATCCGAACATTTTTAAAAACTCAAAGGCTTTACTGGCATTCGGTAACTGGTAGGTTCGGTTACCTGGAAACCGACTAAAATGGTATAATTGAACAAATTAAACAAAATATCCGACTTACTAGACCTAAAACACATCCAAAGGTAAAACCGACATTTTTTTGAAACTTAAGGGTTTTATGTCATTTTCCTAGCAAAATCCAACGATAACATGTAAGCGTGACAGTATTGAAATGCTTAAGTAGAATATCTTGTACTTTTTTAAATACTATTTTTTATCGACATCTTCATCATCATGGTACAAAACTCGATTCTTGGCAAAGTATCGTAGATGGAATATGCTTTGGTAATTGGGAGTCGTTGTGTTTGTTCACACACACCCCATGGGAACATGGTGTTTCATAGTCCAAACATTGATGTTCATTACCATCATTTTCCGTAACAGTTGGAATTTTCTTTCTCTAAGACAGTGACGTACATGTCTGCTTAAAATAAAAGATTGTATTATATGTTAGGTTTGTATTAGAAGAATGGTTTGAAAAAGTATTTAATAAATTATTATGATCTGTAATTTATTGTATTAGAATATAAGAAAAGGTTAATCACTAAAATGACCACAATGGCATACTCCCAATTTGGATCACTCGAAAGATAGCAAATGAGGAGTCCTGAATAAAAATATGAATGGCCAAAACGTATTTATGGCCCCTTTATAAAATAATACATATCGGTAAAGTCCAAATGACAAGAAATAAATAAATGATCATCATGGGTGTTATTAAACTCAATACAGAAAGCTCTACATTAAAATCATAGATGTATACGCATCAGGTGAGTATTTGAACATTTGGATTGGACTGGACTTGGACCTGTTTTCTAGAATCGGGCCAATTCTTGGTTCTATGAATCAAGCAAAATCGGACCGCAAGACCGGTAATGTCCAGTTGGTTCCGGGTAAAAAACTGGTTTGAACCGGATTTGAAAAAAACAAATCTTTTCTACACATATTATTGGCATGTAGTTTTTTTCAGAGTGTAGTTTAGAGTTTTTGGACTATAATTTAATCGTTTTTTGTTTTATATTCAATGACTTACGGTCCCCCGAAGTTGAGATATCAAAGCTGGAATTTTCTAGCTTTTCAACTATTTTTTTAACTTCGTTATTCTGTGAAAATCTTAAAACATGCATATCTATAAGGATTTAGAGAATTTTCCTTGAAGATCTTGTATATTTCATACTTTATATATATATATATATATATATATATATATATATATATATATATATATATATATATATATATATATATATATATAACGTCCAAAATATGACCCAAAAATTCCATTTTTAACTTAATAAAAACAGTATTCCAAGAGAAAACATCATCAATACAATCCAAATAAAATCAATGTATCAACACCATTTCAATCAGAGTAAATCTCGAAAGCGGAACTATGTGGTGTGTGCAATGCAGTTATCCTGAGCTCTTCCCCTTGGAACTAGAAGTACCTGAAACATAAACTGAAAATCATAAGCACAAAGCTTAGTGAGTTCCCCAAACTACATCATATACCATACATAAACAATCACATATTGGGCCCCCACCCTCTAATGGGTCCCGACCGGCATCGAGCCCCGTTCGGTATACAGATCTATTATTCTTAGGCCCCGCCTGACATCGGGCCCTGCGCACTATATCACATAATCATGCTAACACATACAATGATCATACATCAATAACATATGATTCAGTCATCGGGCCTCGCCCGGTATACATAACAGCACACATCACATGCAAGGGTCATGCAGACTCCTATCATCCTAACATAAACAATAAGGGTCAGCATTGGTGCCTTAGACCCGCTAAATCCAGTGAGGAAACTCACCTCAATCGACAGATAAGAGATCCTACACTCGTTGTTGCTGCGAATCGACAAATCCCCGAGCTATCAATACCAAACAACATCCAATTAATAAGTGGATTCCAAATCCATAGTTATAAGTCCATAATTAGGGTAAAAAGACCATTTTACCCCTGACCTAGTTTGGACCAAGACTAAGGCCCAAACGTTCAATCCAAAAGGCCCAAAAACCTATTAACCATCCAAGGCCCACATATGGCCTAATTTTCCAAATTGGGCCCCAATCCTTACATGGGCTTTACCCTAAGGCCCACCAATTTTTCCTAGTCCAAAATCTTGCATTCAGATGGCCCAACAAGAACCTAAACACCTAAGCCTAAAGAAAAAGCCCAATCTCGAAGCCCAAAACGCAAAAACCCATCTGACTGAGTACGATGGGCGTACACAGCTGTACGCTAAGCGTGAACGCTATATGGCTTATACGCCGTGCGTACAGACTTGTACGCCTAGCGTACCCACCCATTAAGCCAAAATCCCCATTAAACACTTAATGCTTAAGTCCATAAGTCCAAATGTAACACCCTGTTTCGAATCGTTTCCCATTTTGGAGTAGTGATCAGGAATTGGGTATTAGCGGGCTTGGGACACTTGAAGAATTGAGATTCGGACTCATTTGGGATTGGATAATTTAATTTGGATGATTCGAGCATTCGGTTGTGTTTTTTAGTCAAAGGGTATTTCGGTAATTTGTCAGCTCGGGCTTTTATGGAAAATGGATGTTCGTTCATGATTTGGTAAGGCAGGTACGAGTTAATGGAAGTGTATAGCTTCTCGTTACCTTTTCATGGATATAAGGATCATCGGAATCGGAATTATAACGAAGAAGTTATGGTCTTCAGAATATGTTAGGGTTTATGGAGAAACCCTAGTACGCGGGGCGTACCTAGGGAGTATGTGGGGCGTACTCGTGCGAAGGGAATTACGTTGCATGTAATGTTGAGTACACTTAGCATACTGAGATGGTCATATCGGGTTTGCGAGACCTCGTACGCTGGGCGTACGAGGAGTACCCGGGGCATACGAAGGAAAAGTGAAAACCCTAATTCTTGGAGTTGTACCCCATATAAACTCATTAAGTCTTTTGGGTTGGTCCGTATACCAGCCTCCAAGTTCCCAAAACCCTAGAAATCGTCTCTAAGCCTCCATGGTTGTAATTTTGAGCTCATGATGTGCATTTTGGTGTTTTTGGGTCATTTCAAAGAAGATGGAGCTTGATGCAAGGTTGTGAATCAAGGATGAGCTTATGGATCTGGATTATGTGCTTCATTTCCAGCTTGTTTGAGGTAAAATGCTTTGACCTTGTTCATTTTTTACTGAGATCTAGTTCGTAGGAGTTTTTGGTTCATTTTGGTCGCAAGAATGAGATCTAGTGGTTTTGTACCACTCCAGGAGCTATGAGTTGCCACTCTTGGTGTTTATGAGGTTCTAGATGCTTAAAGTTATCTCCTTTAGGGTTTGGAATCCCCCATGCATGAGATGGTGTCCAATTGGTGAAAGTATGATGCTTTATTTTGATGTTGGGTTCTTTTGGGGCATGCAAAGTCATCAGCTCAATGACTTTATGGTTTCAGACGTTCTTTAAGAAGTAGATATGTGGTTTAGACTCCTGGTATTGAGCATTAAGTGATTAATGGAGTTTTGGCTTAATGGATGAGTACGTTGGGCGTACAAGTCTATACGCGCAACATACAAGCAATATTGCATGTACGCTTACCGTACAGCTGAGTACGCCACACGTACTCAGTCAGGAGGGTTTGGGCTTTTGTGCTTCCTTTTTAGGCTTGGGTGTTTAAGTTCTTAATGGGCCATCTGAGTATAAGTGTCTTGGACTAGGAAATTTGGTTGGGCTTTAGGGTAAGGCCCATGTAAGGGGGTTTAAGCCCAATTTGGAAAATTGGGCCATAATTGGGCCTTGGTTGGTTATTTGGCTTTTGGGCCTTTCAGGTTGTGAGGTTGGCCTTGGTCTTGGACCAAGCTAGGTTAGGGGTAAAATGGTCTTTTTACCCCGAGTATGATTTATGGTTCTGGTTTGGAACCCAATTGATAATTGGGTGTTGTTTTGATATTGACAGTTCGGGGAATCTCTTAGCCAGCATCCAGGCATCGTCAGTGTGTTTCGGTAGTGCGATGTGAGTTTTTCCTTACTGTACTTACGGGTCGATGACACCAATGTGTAACGCCCGTGTTTCTAGGCTAGAAATTTATTGATGATGTAATAGTCTAGGCCAACATTTGTAAATTGTTTTGAAATAATAAGAGGTATTATTTGAGTATTATGTGTTTTATGCTTAATTGTTGTGATTTGATAAATTAAAGATAAAAACAAGCATTAAAATAAAATACTAGATAAACCCAATATCTATGAAGGAAGTTGTAGTGGTTGAAATAAGGATTCCGGGATATAAAGAATACCGAAATCCGAGTTATAACGAAGAAGTTATGACCTGTCGAAGTTTCGCGACAGAACCGGCACGACGCTGTATGACGTAAATAGTGAATTTACGATAGAACGATTTTTAGCCTTAGTGATCTAAACGAAAGTCGTAGAGTTCGTTAAACCGAGAGCGTGCATAAAAAGAACGCCCAAATCGGACTTCGTATGAGGATGTTATGATTTTTCTAAGTTTCGACTTAGCAGTATGCAGCCCAAAACTCAAAATTTAGATCGAGTGATTTTTAACCGAAACAATCTAAATGAGAATCGAAGATCTCGTCGATATTAGTGCAACGGTAAAAAGACAGACGAAAACGGACGTCAGATGAAGAAGCTGTGAATTTTTAACGGAATTTTCCTGTCCCGGCGTGTTAAAAATATAACTTTAAAATTTAATTCAAAATTAGCCGACGGAGTCTAAATGAAAGTTGTAGAGCATAGTCTCACCTACGCGTGGATATAAAGAACGTCAAAAACGGAGCTCGTATGCGAAAGATACGAATTTTAGAAGTTTGGAAATTCGGAGTACGCCCAGCGTACTCGTGTTCATGGTCTGAGTTGGGCCTGTTGGGTTTTAGTATACTACAACATCCTATGGTGCACATACAACCCTAAATACCTTGGATCTATGTTTTCTCTATTATACATGCAAATGGTTTCCAAGGCATTAAACCTATAACTAGCATGCATTTGACATAAACCATATAATATACTAGTTAGGGAACATACCTTTTATGTGGCTTGAAGTCTTGATGTATTTGGCCTTAAGAGCTTAGCACCAATAGTATGAAATGCCTCAAATGGAATCACAACACACCTAGGACAAAGGTGGCTCTTGAGAGAGAATTCCATGCACCAAAACACCTCCATATTTCTCTAAGAAAAGAAGTGGTGATTTTGACTATGGAGTAACCTATTTATATGTAGGATTCCAAGGGTCATGGGTATAACCCATAATCCATACCCATGGGTTTTATGATCCATGGTTCATGTGGCCCAACTCTTTATGTATCCATACATAAACTTGGTCCAACATGGATCATAAGCCCAACACATATAAGTATAACTAATTATCATAATTAGTCCCCATAGATTTAATTAGTCTCTTTTGATCACTAAATTAATTCCAAATTAATTCTTGATCGATACTAATTAAAACATATGATTTCATATTAATATATTATAACTTATAATATATTAATAAACCATAAATAACCTTCTCTCAAAAGTCCATCCTAACAAATTGTCCTGATGATATGCAACCCAAATGGACCATGCTACTCTCGGGTCAAGTACATACCAATAATAGTTATGGGCTTAGACATCTAATCCAACAGTCTCCCACTTGGATAAGTCTAAAACTATTATTGCAAGTACGACTTCATAACCCGACTAGCAATCGTAGCTCTTAAAGCTGCTGTCGAACTCTGAACAAATCAATGACGCGTCCATTAGATAAGGGATCATATATTCCTCCATTCTAGATATCATATGGACTGAGACATGGATTATAATCATTCTCTCTGTCCATTTGTTGTTTCCCGATTTTCGATTTATGATGACTGACTGATTGAACAAATCAAATCAGTCCTGGCTTGGCCAAGCACTCACATGTGTCATCGCTAAATCATCGAGGGGCCCACATATATCGCTTTTATCCCGAAGGTAAAAGGAATGGATAAACTTCGACTCATATGGCTTGTTCTACTACTTGTTGAATCATACACAAAGGCACGTTTTATAACATCGAGTTACCAAATGCGTTTTCGTGCAATCAATGTACAACCAACTCATAGTAACAACTCATATCTCTAGGTTTGAAGAATATAAGATATTATCGTCTCATGATCACTCGTGATAAAATCCATGAAGTGATTCAAATGAGCGCGGGTTGAATCCAATACTCAGAACTTATGAGCACTCATGAGTGTTGTAGCACCACTTTGTCCACCAACTTGGACCTCTACAAACCAACCCATGCCAGTCTTGATTCATATCTACTTCCAACATATGACCGACTGTGGATGGTTTGAATAACTTAATCATTCAGGAAGAGCGACTTAGTTATTCTGGAAGTCAAAACATGCAAAGTGAAACACAAGAATAAATGAATCAAATATGGTATCAAACCCTATGAATATAAATAAACACTTTTATTTATCACCATACTGATTACTCATTATTCATTGTTTCGGTTTTATCAACTTTATACTTGAATTAAAAACACTAGTTGTCCCATGCTCCAAGCATGTACACTATGTTTTTCTTAAACAATAGCTTTGCCATACACCAAGTATGCACTCTATGTTTGTCTATGATCCTTACTTTGTGAAATAAACCAATTGAACATAATTTCAATTATTCTAATTTCACACTCCCAAATCCTTATCGGAAAATGTGAGAATTTCAAATTCCTATCATTTATCGAAATTTGTTTAGATTTTAAACTTATATGCACTGACCCTCCTGTAATGAATATGTATAAAGTCACAAAGACTTGTGAACAGTCATTA
Source organism: Lactuca virosa (assembly GCF_052849685.1). NCBI lineage: Eukaryota > Viridiplantae > Streptophyta > Magnoliopsida > Asterales > Asteraceae > Lactuca > Lactuca virosa. The sequence goes on from NC_136426.1 coordinate 91,156,307, forward strand.
TAAGGTATTCCAATGGAGATCAACTCCATGGAAACTAAGTCTCATATTCAAAGTACATTGCTTTGGACATGCTTCTTGCATTAAGTTTTCTAATCTTACACAGATAACTTCCACCTATGGAGACAACTCCATATTCTCATTTTGACTATCACTTTTGAACAAGAGATGCCTCTTTTTTCAGAATAAGTCAATATGGTCCTTCCAATATTAACAGTATACTTCCAAATGTCCTTGAGCAACCAATCTTTGGTAAACCTAAGATTGTCCTCGACAATTGCTTAATCATTTTAGTCATATCCAATTCTAGACCTTTTCCCTTCTTAATGCCTCTGGGCATTTGGAAAAATTTAGAAATGACAAATATTATAGCACATGCAATCGATCCTGTACCCAAAGAAAATGGTACACGATTCATGATATCTCACATAAAGACATGATTCTAGACCAGTCTTTTGCTACAATATTTTTATTTGCCATGTTTTCAAAAATTGACTATGAAGAGGGATGCCATAATCATAATCGAATTTTGAGAACACAATATATAGAATTTCCTTAAGTTGAACCAATCCAACATGAAATTCATATATATATTCTTGACTAAAGATGATTAAGGTCTCAATCTAAGCCTTTAGAACTGAAATGAAGTATATCCTCTCCCTTAATTATAGCAAAACAACTTTTTCAATCCATGCAGCCTCACGAATTGAAACTTTTGTTTTCTATAATTAACATTGCTAACTTGCAACACTAACAATAATTATCATGATCCCACTAACATGATGATTATTAGCATAACACTTATGCTCCCACTAGCTTTGACATGTACTCAAAAATCAGCTGGACTTCTAGAAATCAATACTTTATTGACTTTCTTACCAAAGTTCAGATTTCTGATACGAGATGCTTTGATAAAACTTTATCAAAATCATACACCTTTCCTTAGATAGCATGCATGTGTGTCTAAACAATTTCAGAACTATGAAAAGGGATGCCGTAATCATAGTCTCAATTGTTTAGACCTTTTGCCATCTGCTTCAAATCTACTTGGTGGAAGTGTTTCCTCACCATCATTTTCATGAATCGGAGAGAAACCTTATGACCCTTAGATTTTATGGTGTATGTGTTCTTATCCATGTGAATCGTCAAAACCATAGTCACAAGACAAGGATAATGACAAATCCAAACTCATATGGACTGAACTTATGCAATCTTAACTTCTTGCCACCTGGCAGTACAGGGTCTGCCATTGCTTCCAAGTTGTTATGCAACCAATTGAGAACTTTCAGAACTCCTATGCAAAGCCAACTTTAACTGGAATGGGCACAGAATATGTCAACACGATAGGTTATAAACCTCAAGTCGTGTGCTAGTGAAGAACCTCAGGTTTTATTCTTGATTAGTTCTTGAAATTCTTTTTAGGATCTTTAAGACTCCCACTATCCTCTTGACATATAAGACTATCTTGCCAAATATTCAAGAGATAGTGCGGATTCTTTATCAAGACAAACACTTCACACAATTGGCCTTAGTTGGTCTTTGTTTTATCCAAAACATCACAACTTACCAATTTCAAATGTACAAGAGTTGGACACTTTTACTCTTACGTTTGACAAGTGTTTTAAACCTTTCTTTAAGATATGTCACTGAAGTTACAATCTTGGAGTATGACTCTAAGAATTGTTTTGGAACGAAGTATGACTCATCTTCCTGATCTAACCATTTCAACAATTCATGACTCCTCTTCTTAGTCATAAGAATGCACTAAGATGACCTTTAGAGGACTAATTGTGATATGATCTCTAAATCATTAAGATGATCACAAGCATGATACTAAAGTACTCTCCCATCTTTTCAGATTTGAGAAACTTTTATCTTTCTGCCTAATTTGATTCTTCCCATTTGTTCTGCCATACATTGAGACTTTTCCAATGTTTCAGAATTATACTTAAACTTGTAAGTATAACCATATTTACTAAACTTTAGTAAATCAAATAGTCTTAACGAGCTTTGTGGTGGACATGACCAGTGCACAAGAATGTGTACTCGATCCCTTTAGTCCTTCACTTGACTCACACATCCATGTGAACAAGTAATTAGTCTTGATTTTCCAATGCTTGAAAGTTCTCATTCATCATACTATTCAACTTGCATGATTCCAAGTTTCGGTCCAATTGAAACTTGGGTGATGAGGAACTTTCCTGATTTGGTAAATTTAGACACTACCACAAATGAAAGAATCAAATCCATTTTCCAATATTGTTGTCAGTGGAATCATATAAGCAACAATTTTCCACAAATGTCATTGTAAGGATACTTCAAATAAATAAAATTAAACAATTTTCTTTTATTTTAAAACTTTGCGGAAAAACTTATCCTTACAATCCACATGGAAAATTGTTGTTATCTATTCCTTAGCAATATATCATAACTTCTTAAGCAACTGCTCAAAATTCTGATGCGATCGAAATCCACCTTCGCGATTAGAATCAGCATATACTTCCTTTAAGATTTCTCTCTATTCTTTGATTCTTAAAACATCAACATGTGACCCAGTCACATCATGTAATGAGGATCTCAGAATAGAACTTAACAGAGTTAGATAATGAGCTCTACCTGATGTAGAGTCAAACTTATTGACTTTAACATCCTTAGGTAAATTTGGCAGCTTTGCAATCAACGCCCCTTCCTTTGGCAAAATAAACATATGGACCCTTTGGTAATGGGACTATCTCAGACTTAGCCTTTCTCTTTACCATTTGGTCAACCGGGTTGACTATGACCAATCCCTTTCCATTGGGAAGAGAATGCTTTTTCTGGATTTCCAGTGTCACCATTGTCACTGTCCATAAATTTTTTTTGGAAGTTGATCTTCTAATCAAATTTGCTTTACTATCGTTCCAAATCATTGCTGATTCAACAGCACCAAGCAAATAGATATGATCATTAAGGTTCATGTCATAGTCTGTTTCATAGTAGTCCCAAAGGAACTCACTATGTGACTTAGAAAGTGATTGAACATCCAACTTTCTCAAGACTTTGACACCCAACTCTCCCGGCTTGTCAATATGTGACTTCATCTCTAAGATGTGATCATACATAGACCTTGCTTGCCATTAGGGCTTGAGTGACCTTGAACTTGTGGGTTAGGGAGAATAATTGGAGGAGGTGGAGGAAGAGAAGTATGACTTCCATGAGCCAAAATCTGGAAGTCATATTCATTAGGAAAGCTTGGTTTGGGAAGATCATTGTTGTCTAAACCAAACATCAACAATGGGAGAAATTCACGTAAAGTTGGTTTAAGTCCTTAATATAACACCCAATATGATATATTAAGGCTAGGACCCAACAAACTATTTTATAACTTGGAAGAGGGATGCCGTAATCCAAGCTATAAAATATTTGAAGGTAGGTCAATGACGATTCACCAATTTCCACCAAGATAAACGAAATGTATTATTAGGTTTTAATTGGTTTTGAAACTCCTAGATTCTTTTGAGATTCATTGAACTTTTCAATGGCATGTTTCAATCTCGAGTGTGCCCTTCAGGTTTTGTGACTGGGATGCCGAGGATCACAAAACAAGGTGTGAAGTAACCATGCAAATATACTTGGTACCCTTAATATTTACCCCTCAATCGATGTGCCGGTTAACCACACACGCTCCAACGATACTATGATAAACATTAAGTTACCCTTTGCCTACCTTGTTAAGTCCAGGTTAGTGTGCCGGTTAACCACACACGCTCCACTAACAGCTTAAACAAAGTGCAAAGTGTAATTTCATGGATTAGCACCTTATTCACATTTTCCTAAGTAACTAAGATTGGGAATTTATAAGTGTTTAGTTACTTAGTATTTATCATTATACTTATAATGAAGGGAGAATTATAGTCCTTGTCCTACCTGTTCGGCTAACGAGCCTCCACCGGTCAAGGAAGCGGTGAGTGAGAGTGGACACCCATTAAACTGCCATTTTATAGGCAGTAACCTTATACCCCCCTTATAGACCGGCTTCGTGAATAAGGCCTACTAATGGTAAGACGAATTTATCTTATACATATCTATATAATTAAAATTATAATAATAGTATAAGGGTTGAATTTTAAACTTTTAAAATTCTAAGGTCTAGTTTGGAATTAAAGTATACATGGGGGGTAACTTTATAAATTCCAAAACTTGAGGACAAGTTTTGAAACCTTTCAAAACTCTTGGATTTTTCATAACTTATGAGTTTAATTAAGGTTTAATGGAAAAAAAAAATTCAAGTTCCATAACTTGAGGACAAGTTATGGAAGACATTAAATCATTTAATGATGACATTAAAAATAGTGACTCTTCTATTTTCATAACCTATGAGACTTAATGACACTTTAAAAAGAAAAACTCTTCACTTTCCATAACTTGAGGACAAGTTATCGAGTTCATAAAAACCATTAAGATCAAATATTCCAATTAACACAATAATCAAATAATTTTTCTATGATCTAAATTAAACTCATAAGTAAAGATAATTCACATCAACAATTTTTCAAGAAATTAGATAATCATATAAACTAATACAAATCTTGAAACTTTGACAATTATCATTTGAAGACTCTTGGAATTCATAACCTAAAGAGTTAATAAATGAGACATTTCACATCCATAACTTATGGAAGTTTCAAAACTCTTAAGATCATAACTTTAAAAAAAACTTTTGAGTTCCAAAATTTTATGACAAAATTTGTAACTCCTTAAAACCATTTGGATCAAACTTTTAAAACAAATAAAATAATCATATCATTCTATCTTTTAATAAATTGACCTAATTCAACTCTTGTAGTAAAGTGACTCAAATTTTATAAATAATTAGTTTTTCATAAAATGAAGTAATTATCATAAAATTTGACAAACTTCATGTTTTTTTTTCTTTTTTTTTTCCTTCAACTTGAAAAAAAAATACATTTGCATCAAATATAATAGAAAACAACCCATGGCTCTGATACCACTGTTGGGTTTTAGTATACTACAACATCCTATGGTGCACATACAACCCTAAATACCTTGGATCTATGTTTTCTCTATTATACATGCAAATGGTTTCCAAGGCATTAAACCTATAACTAGCATGCATTTGACATAAACCATATAATATACTAGTTAGGGAACATACCTTTTATGTGGCTTGAAGTCTTGATGTATTTGGCCTTAAGAGCTTAGCACCAATAGTATGAAATGCCTCAAATAGAATCACAACACACCTAGGACAAAGGTGGCTTTTGAGAGAGAATTCCATGCACCAAAACACCTCCATATTTCTCTAAGAAAAGAAGTGGTGATTTTGGCTATGGAGTAACCTATTTATATGTAGGATTCCAAGGGTCATGGGTATAACCCATAATCTATACCCATGGGTTTTATGATCCATGGTTCATGTGGCCCAACTCTTTATGTATCCATACATAAACTTGGTCCAACATGGATCATAAGCCCAACACATATAAATATAACTAATTATCATAATTAGTCCCCATAGATTTAATTAGTCTCTTTTGATCACTAAATTAATTCCAAATTAATTCTTGATCGATACTAATTAAAACATATGATTTCATATTAATATATTATAACTTATAATATATTAATAAACCATAAATAACCTTCTCTCAAAAGTCCATCCTAACAAATTGTCCTGATGATATGCAACCCAAATGGACCATGCTACTCTCTGGTCAAGTACATACCAATAATAGTTATGGGCTTAGACATCTAATCCAACAGGGCCACGTAGCCTACTCCATCGCATGGTCGACACATGAATGTAGCGCCGATGCGTCCGAGATGATCCACCCGTACGCCCTGCGTAAGAGGGGTACGTCCCGCGTAGTGGACCGCCTCGCAGTACACCCAGCGTACCGAGGACATTACTGTTGGGTTTTGAGCATTCTAACACTTCCTAAGTGTACATGCAACCCTATTAAACCTTGGATCTATGTTTATCTAAGATACATGCAAAATATTATTTTCCAAGGTTTATAACCTATCTAGCATGGCATGGGGTACTTTTAACCATAAAAGAACTAGATGAATTACATACCTTTTGTTGATTGTTGATTCCTTGGAGTTTGAGAGCCAAGCACCAATAATGTGAATGCCTCAAATGGAAATCACAAATCACCACAAACTTGGAAAATGTATGAGAGAGTATACTAACTCTTGATTTTGGCCACCACACTTACACACACATAAGGGTGTTTTTCATGCAACATAAGCTTGTTTATATAGTGTACATGGTTAGGGTGAAACCCTAATAACCCATGTCTTTTCCTCTTCCAAGGATCTATGGGTAAAAGCTCCATGGATCATCCATGGACTTCCATATAAGCTTAGCCCATTCCCAAATGAGTGTTAGCCCACACCATATAAATATAATAGCCCATGATTTAATTAGTCTTCCTTTTAATCACTAAATTAATTCATAATTAATTCAAGATTAAAACTAATTAAGTAACATGACTTTATATTAATATATTATAACTTATAATATATTAATAAATCGTAAGTATACAACTCTCATAAAATTATCCATAACTAGTTTGGGTGAAGTGCAACCCAAATGGACCATGCCGGGTCGGGTCAAGTATATACCAAATAAGTTATGGACTTAGACATCTTATCCAACAGACTCCCACTTGGATAAGTCTAATAACTGTATTTGCCTATATTACTTCTGGAACCAACCGACAATCGTAGCTCTCGAAAACTCTTGTGAACTATGAAGCGCCATTTTAGATAAGTGATCATATAATCCTCTGCTCTCATGATATCAGCCGGACAAATACATGGAACAATGTCTTACTTATTGTCTAGCAGTTGTTTCTCGATTTCCGATTTGTTTGACAAAGAACTTAACTGAACACATCAATTTAGTTCTGACCGGTCCCGGTACATGGGTCAACACAAAATCATCGAGGGGCCCAGATATCGCTTCTATTTCTAGAAGGAACAGATAAACTTCGACTCATATGCTTGTTCTACTACTTATTGAATTGCACACAAAGGCACGTTTTATAACATCAAGTTACTGATGCGTTTACGTGCAATCAATGCACAACCAACTCATAGGTAACAACTCATATCTCTAGGTTTGAAGACTTATATGATATTACCGTCTCACGATCACTCGAGATAAATTCCATGAAGTGATACAAGTGAGCGTGGGTTTATTCCAATACTCATAACTTATGAGTACTCATGAATGTTGTAGCAACCATTGCTATGGCTAAACACCTTTAGTCATCTACAATCCCAATTCATGACAGTCTTGATTCATACCTACTTCCGACATATGACCGACTGTGGAGAGTTTGAATAAATTAATTATTCTGGAAGTCAAAACATGCAAAACTGAAACAATAGTAAATAATTGACAATGATAGCAACACTTTACTCATAAATAAATCACAAATTTTATTCATCATCAAACGTCGATTACATTTTACAAGTTTCAGAAAAGGTATCTAAGCTGTAAAACTAATATCGTCCCTCAGCCCGATGCGCCTCGCATGCTGCAAATGCTTCACCCTCGTCAGTCCCTTCGTAAGGGGATCCGCAGGGTTCTCATCTGACGATACCCTCTTTGCCACGAGGAGTCCCTCTTCTATCTTGTGTCTTATGAAGTGATATTTTCTGTCAATGTGTCGGGATCTGCCATGATCTCTTGGTTCCTTGGCTAAGGCAACCGCACTATTGCTGTCACAGAAAATCTCCATAGGCTCCTTAATAGCTGGTACAACTCCAAGGTCTCCGATGAAGTTCCTCAGCCATATCGCCTCCTTTGCCGCTTCACTCGCTGCTATGTACTCTGATTCACAAGTCGAATCAGCTACAGTCTCCTGTTTGGAACTCTTCCAAGTGATTGCCCCTCCATTTAAGGTAAAGACCCAGCCCGACTGAGAGCGGAAGTTATCCCTATCAGTCTGAAAGCTAGCATCACTATACCCTACTACTCTCAAGTCATCACTCCCACCAAGGGTAAGGATCCAATCCTTAGTCCTCCGCAGGTACTTGAGAATATTCTTTACCGTAGTCCAATGAGCCTTGCCAGGGTTCCCCTGATATCTGCTGACCACGCTCAAAGCGAAGGCCACATCAGGACGGGTACAAGTCATAGGATACATGATCGAACCAACAGTGGAAGCATAAGGTAATCGACTCATCTCAGCTATCTCATCTTCTGTACTCGGGCTCTGAGCCTTGCTCAGTTTGGCATTGCTTTGGATCGGTAATTCTCCTTTCTTGGAATTCTGCATGTTGAACCTTTTCAACACCTTATCCAAGTAGATACTCTGACTAAGTCCAATTAGTCTTTTACTCTTTTCTCTTAATATCCTTATCCCTAGGATATAGGTAGCTTCTCCAAGGTCCTTCATAGCAAAGCACTTCCCAAGCCAGGACTTAACCTCCTGCAAGGTTGGGATGTCATTTCCTATGAGTAGTATGTCATCCATATACAGTACCAAAAAGCTAACTATACTCCCACTAGCTCTGACATACACGCAGGACTCATCTTCACTTCTTGAGAAACCAAACTCTTTGACCTTCTCATCGAAACAAAGATTCCAACTTCGAGATGCTTGTTTCAATCCATAAATGGATTTCTCAAGCTTGCACACTCTATTGGGGTACTCTGCACTGACAAAACCTTCTGGCTGATTCATGTAAACATCCTCAGCCAACTTTCCGTTAAGGAAAGCGGTTTTGACATCCATTTGCCATATTTCATAATCATGAAATGCAACAATGGCTAGCATAACCCTAATAGACTTAATCTTTGCTACTGGTGAAAAGGTTTCATCATAATCAATACCCTGAGTCTGAGTAAACCCCTTCGCAACCAGTCGAGCCTTATAAGTGTGCACCTTCCCATCCATGTCGGTCTTCTTCTTGAAGATCCATTTGCACCCGACTGTCTTACGGCCTGGTACATTGTCAACCAAGTTCCAAACTTGATTGTCATACATGGACTGTATCTCGCTGTCCATAGCCTCCTTCCATTTAGCAGACTCTGGGCCTGCCATGGCTTCCTTAACACTGTTAGGTTCATCCAGATTTACCAGTGTACTGTCACTGATAAATGTATCACCTTCCGTAGTAATATGAAATCCATAATAAAACTCAGGTGTGTTCCTAACCCTTGTGGAACGCCTCGGAAGTATAGACTCGTCAGCTGGATCAACAGGAATTTCCTCCTCAAGTTGATTGCTAGTGTCTGAGGTTCCTTCACCAATTGAGTCTTGAATTTCTTCAAGGTCAATTTGCCTCCCACTGTCTCCTTGGTTTATAAATTCTCTCTCTCGAAAGACCCCTCTCCTAGCCACAAAATCACATTCTCACTGGGTCTGTAGAAGAGGTAACCAAAGGATTTTTGTGGGTAGCCGATGAAAATAAACCTTTCACTTCGAGGTTCGAGCTTGTCATGAGTTTCGCGCCTCACGAAAGCCTCGCAACCCCAAATCTTGATATGGTCTAGATTGGGAACTTTCCCAGTCCACATTTCATGAGGTGTTTTGGCAACCTTCTTTGTAGGGACTAGATTAAGGATGTGGGCGGCAGTCTCTAAGGCATACCCCCAAAAAGAGATTGGTAGCGAAGCTCGACTCATCATAGAGCGAACCATGTCCAACAAAGTTCGATTGCGCCTCTTAGCTACACCATTCAGCTGTGGTGTCCTGGGAGGTGTCAATTGTGAGACAATCCCACACTCCTTAAGATAGTCGAGGAACTCAGTACTAAGATACTCACCACCTCGATCGGATCGAAGCATCTTAATGTTCCTGCCCAATTGATTTTCTACTTCCTGTTTAAACTCTTTAAACCTTTCAAAAGTTTCTGACTTATGTTTGATTAAGTAGACATAACCATATCTACTAAAATCATCAATAAAAGTCACATAATAGCGATTAGCATCCCTTGTGGCGGTTTTGAATGGTCCACATACATCAGTATGTATAAGGTCCAACAAACCCTCACCCCTTGCACAAGTACCAGTGAAGGGTGATTTTTTCATTTTTCCAAGTAGACAAGACTCACAACTATCATCCGACTTGAGGTCGAACGACTCCAAGACTCCATCCTTTTGGAGCTGGCCTATGCGTTTCTTGCTTACATATCCAAGATGACAACGCCACAAAGATGCTTTATCCAAGCTAGTAGAAGAATCAATACATAATACATTATTTCCTAAATTATCTACAACCGATACAGCTTCATACACACCATCACAAGGTAATGCTTTAAAATAAAGAACATTATTAAAGAAAGCATTAATACTACCAACTTCATTATCAAAAGAAAAGGTAAAACCTTGTTTGTACAAAGCATGAAAGGAAATAATATTCCTCGCCATTTCAGACGAGTACACACATTTATTCAAATCTAACTTTAACCCACTATATAGCAACAAAGTATAAACTCCAATCTTGGTAACAGGTGCAACCTTCTTGTTCCCCATGATTAAGTTTATCTTTCCGTGCTCCACATCCTCACTTCTTCTTAGGCCCTGCAAGTCACAACAGATGTGAATACCACAACCTGTATCAAGAACCCAAGAATTAGAATATGGTGAGTTATTAGACAATATAGTGTAAATACCTGCATGGGATGGTTTCACTTTCCCATCCTTGACATCCTGCAAGTACTTTGGGCAGTTTCGCTTCCAGTGCCCCTTATTTTGACAGTAGAAGCATTCAGCATCCTTAGGGATGGCAGAAGGAGTGATAGAACCACCTTTGGTTCCAGATGAGGAGCCTTCAAGGGACTTTCCCTTGGTACCCTTCGAAGGGTGCTTCCTCTTTTTCCCTTTGCCTTGCCCGATAGCCAAAACAGGGGTAGTAGTAGGAGTAGGAGTAGCAACCGACTTACTCTTAAGACCATTTTCGGCAGTCTTCAGAAGTCCTTGAAGCTTACTGAGTGTGACTTCCTCCTTGTTCATGTGGTATGTCATACGAAATTGATCATAACACGATGGCAAGGAGTGCAAAATGATATCAATTGCCAACTCCTCAGGGAAGTTCACATCCAGTTTCATTAGACGGTCCACATACCTTTGCATTTTCTGCATGTGGCTCGTGATTGGTTCGCTATCCTTCATACGGGTAGTGATCATGGAGGAGATTATTTCATACCGCTCTTGACGAGCACTCTGATGGTACCTTTCCATCAGATCCTGATGCATCTCAAAAGGGTAATAGTCCTCATAGGACTTTTGGAGTTCAGCTGTCATGGTGGCCATCATGATGCATGCCACCTTGGTGGCATCTCTTTCATGTGCCTGATATTCAGCGACCTCCTCAGGAGTAGCAGTGGACTCATCAAGCTCCTTTAGCTCCTTATCGAGGACATATTCCTTGTCCTCGTAACGAGTAACCATCCTGATGTTCCGGATCCAATCCATGAAGTTGGAACCATCAAAGATGAACCTCCCACAAAGGTTCATGAGGGAAAAGGAGCCAGTAGGGTTAGAGCCCGAAGCTTTGTTGTTGGAAGACATCTGAAAAGAAGAAAACAAGTTTAGATTAGATATATCGAATCCTTAATAATACACCCAAATGTAATATTAAGGCTAGGATCCAACACAATATATTATAACTTAGAAGAGGGATGCCGTAATCTAAGCTATAATATATTTGAAGGTAGGTGAATGACGATTCACCAATTTCCACCCTGAAAACGAAATGAATTATTAGGTTTAATTGGTTTTTTGAAATTCCTAGATTCTTTTGAGATTCATTGAACTTTTCAATGGCATGTTTCAATCTCGATTGTGCCCTTCAAGTTTTGTGACTGGGATGCCGAGGATCACAAAACAAGGTGTGAATAACCATGCAAATTCACTTGGTACCCTTAATATTATCACCAAATCAATGTGCCGGTTAACCACACACGCTCCACCGATCTATGATAAACATTAAGTCACCCTTCGTGATCCTTACTAGTCCAAGTTAGTGTGCCGGTTAACCACACACGCTCCACCAACGACTTGGTAAGGTACAAAGTGTGAATTTCATGGGTTAGCACCATATTCACATTTTCCTAAAGTAACTAAGATTGGGAATTTATATAAGGTTTAGTTACTTTATAATATTCATCATACTTTTAATGAGAATTTATAAGTCCTTGTCCTACCCGTTCGGCTAACGACCCTCCACCAGTCAAGCAAGCGGTGGGTGAGAGTGGACACCCATTAAGTTGCCATTTTATAGGCAACAACCTTATACCCACCTTATAGACTGGCTTCGTGAATGAGGCGTACTAGCGGTAAGACGACTTTGATCTTATACATATATATAATAATTAACCATTAATGTTATAAATAGTATAAGGGTTGAATTTTAACTTTTAAAACTCTAAGGGTTTGGAATTAAAGTATATTAAAGTGTGTGTAACTTTACAAATTCCAAAACTTGAGGACAAGTTTTGAAACTATTCAAAACCTTTCATTTCATAACTTATGAATTAAAGGTTCATAAAAATGAAGACTCTTCATTTCCATGTAACTTATGTGTTTTAAGTGTGTGTTTAAAAGAAGTTTCCTTTGGATATCCATAACTTGAGGACAAATTATGGACTCCATTAAAACACATAAATGATCAAGAATTAATCCTAAACAATTCAGCAAATAATTCCTATCATCTTCTAAATTCATAAGAACATGAACATGATTATCAAAGTTTCAAAAATTATATGAACACATACAAAGCATGAAATTTTGATATATGCTATTGTAAATGGATTAGAACAACCATTACACCAACCAAAAACAAGTTTTAAAACACCAAAACAGTTTAGGGTAATGTTTCTAGTCCATTTCCAGCAGCAAAAGTCGAAAATCTGCATTCTGAGGCTCCTACTCGCCGAGTGCACGAACCTACTCGCCGAGTAGGATGAGTTTACTCATGAACTCGGCGAGTCCCCCCATGGACTCGGCGAGTTCATCAGGCAGACAGCAAAAAATTCGACTTTTTTCACTATTTTGCATCAAGTATCAAACAAACAAGCCTAGGCTCTGACACCACTGTTGGGTTTTGAGCATTCTAACACTTCCTAAGTGTACATGCAACCCTATTAAACCTTGGATCTATGTTTGTCTAAGATACATGCAAAATATTATTTTCCAAGGTTTATAACCTATCTAGCATGGCATGGGGTACTTTTAACCATAAAAGAACTAGATGAATTACATACCTTTTGTTGATTGTTGATTCCTTGGAGTTTGAGAGCCAAGCACCAATAATGTGAATGCCTCAAATGGAAATCACAAATCACCACAAACTTGGAAAATGTATGAGAGAGTATACTAACTCTTGATTTTGGCCACCACACTTACACACACATAAGGGTGTTTTTCATGCAACATAAGCTTGTTTATATAGTGTACATGGTTAGGGTGAAACCCTAATAACCCATGTCTTTTCCTCTTCCAAGGATCTATGGGTAAAAGCTCCATGGATCATCCATGGACTTCCATATAAGCTTAGCCCATTCCCAAATGAGTGTTAGCCCACACCATATAAATATAATAGCCCATGATTTAATTAGTCTTCCTTTTAATCACTAAATTAATTCATAATTAATTCAAGATTAAAACTAATTAAGTAACATGACTTTATATTAATATATTATAACTTATAATATATTAATAAATCGTAAGTACACAACTCTCATAAAATTATCCATAACTAGTTTGGGTGAAGTGCAACCCAAATGGACCATGCCGGGTCGGGTCAAGTATATACCAAATAAGTTATGGACTTAGACATCTTATCCAACAATTACGCCCAGCGTAACCACGATGTTCAGCCACTATAAATAGAACTCAAGGCTGCCCGATTTTTGTTTACTTTCTTTACATCTCTCACCCTTATACTCTCTCCTAAATTGCAAGAAATGCCCCCGAAGCCTAGTGTATCGTCCTAGCACCCGAAGCAAGTTTCAGAGCCCTGAAGATCCCGAGAAAAAGAGTTTTCTAGCCGAAACTCTGTCCGCGTGAAGCCCAGTTTTTGGGAAAACATCCCGATTTTATCGGAAACGGTCATTTTAAGAGACGAGATGTTGCCCAATTATCGTCTTAACAACTGAGTGTTTAGTCACTTTCATCTTACACATAGATATGAAATATTTTCTATAAAATACGTACTTTGTGTAATTATATTGTTTGTTTATTTGAGATGATGTTGAATAGATGTTTTGTACAAGTTTTAAACTGTATATTTATTTTTATCTACAAATATGTTGGGTAAAACATGGGTAGATGAAATAGTTGATGTGTGTTAAAATGATGAGAGGCCTCGATGTTGTTGTTGTTGTTGTTGTAGTCATCTAGCGGAGTATAGATGACGACCACGAACCTTTCTAGTCAGTCCAGTGGAACACTAGCAGGTTCGCAACCTGTAGGTGTTGGTGAACTATATATTCGTTGGTGTACTCCATCCCCCTCATGGTTGCCTTATTTGACATAAATTGCTGAGAAATCCTTAGACTAGGTCCCTTATGATAGTTTTTTAGGGACGTAAAGTGAGGATAACGGGAATGGGTAATCAGGGTTATTGTTGGGTGATGAAATTAATAATTTTATTTTTGGTTGATGAATTTAATAAATTTATTATTATTTGTGGGTTGAAAACCCTATATGCTCACCAGGCTCCCAAGCCTGACCCACTCAACTTTTTATATTACAGGTAGTGGGCCCAGAGCATAATTTGGATGATGACGAGGGATTTTTGGATTATAGGTCAGTAGATGTAAATATCTGTTGTAAGACTTATAATGTACTGTTTATGTTTTTGGTCTGTATCGGAACATGACATCCCGAGGTTTTGATATATAATGAAAATATATATTTCTTTAAGAAATGTTTTGATAATTTTTTATCATGTTTTGTTTTGGGGACAAATTCCGCAACATCTTTTTAAAAGATTACTCTGATTTTATTTTAAAAGCATAAACTAAATCAATCTTTTCTGGCCGAGAAATTTGGGGATGTCACAGTTGGTATCAGAGCATTAGTTTAAGCGAACTAGGAATTTGTAGGATTTCTAGACTTAAACTTAGAATGCTAAGTGATGATCGTGAGATGAGTTTCTAGCATATTTTAGACACGATCATTAGTATATTTTAGGAAAATGCCTAAAATGTTATTATGTGCTAAATGCTATATGTTTGCCATATATACCATTATTTGTTCGGATCTATGGTCTGTTGCCGACCGGATCTGGAAACCTTATGTGTTTAGGATTTTAAGCGTACGACTACGATATTAGAACTAGCATGTAAACGTTTCGAAGTGATAAGGAGAATTTAAATATCTATCGCGAATAAAGATCTAAATTCACCTTATTTGGTATATAGATTATAATGGCAAGAACTCGAAGTGGAGCTGGAAATGCAAATAGAAACCAACAAGCTCAACCCCAAGTGATGGAACAGGTGCCAATAGTGGAAGCTGCACCAGAACCGATCACCATGGCTGGAGTACAAGCCATGATTCAGGCAATGATGGCTGAACAAAGGGAGGAAATGAGGCAAATATTGCTGAACAACAGGAGTGAACCTTAAATTCCTGTTGAACAACCGGAACTAAATGACGATCAATCTGGGGAAGGAAATTACAGTAGATCTGTTGGTCAAAGTGAACCGCTTGTGGTTAGGAGAAATAACCACGAGGACGGAGTGGAGAGAAATGGATGCAAGTATAAATACTTTATGACTTGCAAGCCATCAACTTTTACTGGAAAAGAAGATCCCGTCGGAGTAATGGATTGGATCTCGGAAATGGAATTGGCCTTCATGACATGTGGTTGTCAAGGCAATTTACAAACCATATTTACGGTGCGTCAGTTCAGAGGTAGCGCTGTTCGCTGGTGGAACACTCTGGGGAAGACCCTAAGCCCTAATGAGCCACTGCAACTGACTTGGGCAGAATTCTTGGTGCAATTCAAGCGCAAGTACTGCTCGGCCCAAAATGTGCTTGAGCTGGAAAACCAATTTTTGACACTGAAGAAGGGAAGTATGACCATTGATGAATACACCAATAACTTCACAGACAAAATGGAGTTTGCTTTGCGTATTGTCCCAGATGAACTGACGAAAATAGACAGGTACGTAAAAGGACTTCCATGGGAGTATGCAGTGCCAGTGCGTCAGGCACTTACTTTGGAGGCAGCTATCTGGGCTACCAAGTCTGTTGAAGATATGATTAAAGGGAGAGCCGCCAGCAAGGTTAAAGTTGGCGAAAAGAGAAAGTTTGAAGGAACTTCAGGTTCCAACAAGAAGAATAAGTTCTCGAAGTCTGGTTCGAGAAAATTCGGAGGAGGAGCCGAAGCGAAATGGTGTGACAAGTGTAAGAAGAAACATGCTGGTAAATGTAGCGAGGAAGTCACTTGTTATAAATGTGGAAAGCCTAGGCATTATGCCAATGAATGCACCTTCAATAAGAAAGTCTGCTATGGGTGCAACGAAGAAGGGCACATTTTGAAGGATTGCCCGAAGAAGAAGGATGCAGCAAAGCCCAATCTCCCACCAAAGCCAAAAGCCAGAGCTTTCCAGATGACACTGGAAGCTGCAAAGGATGCAGTGGATGTCGCATCAGGTACCTTTCTCGTAAACGAATTGTCTGCCCAAATTTTGTTTGATTCTGGAGCCAACTACTCCTTTATTTCGCATGAATTTGGTAGAAAACTAGCTTTGACTGTTGATAAACTAGTTAATGCTTTAATAGTCGAGGTTGCTAGTGGAAAGTTCGTACCTGTTAGCCATTGTATGAAAAACATCTTCATTGAATTGAATGGGAATAAGTTCCACAAGGAATTATTGCCTATTGAGTTAAATGGTTTCGACATTGTGCTGGGAATGGATTGGATTAGCGCCAATGATGCCGAAATATTGTGCAGGAAGAAGATAGTAAAAGTAAACCCACCAGGTAAAGAGTCGTTTATGGTGTATGGAGACAAACGCAGAGTAAACTCTGGAATCATTTCCCTAATGAAAGCCAGAAAGTGTTTGGCCAAGGGATGTACATCATATCTAGCATTCATGATCGATGCTAAGAAGGAAAATAAGGAGGTGCAGAATATTCCGGTGGTGTGTGATTATCCGGAAGTCTTTCCTGAAGATCTTCCCGGATTACCCCCTGATCGACAAGTAGAATTCTATATCGACTTGTTTCCAGGAACGACACCAATAGCAAAAGCACCGTATCGACTAGCACCAACAGAGATGAAGGAGCTTATGACACAACTTCAGGAATTATTGGACAAAGGTTTCATTCGACCTAGTTCATCACCCTGGGGAGCTCCGGTGTTATTCGTAAAGAAGAAAGATGGGAGCATGAGAATGTGCATAGATTACAGAGAGCTGAACAAGGCAACAATAAAGAACAAGTACCCGTTGCGAATGATTGATGACCTGTTTGATCAGTTGCAAGGTTCGAGCTATTTCTCGAAGATCGATCTTAGGTCAGGATATCATCAGCTAAAGGTGAGAGAACAGGATATTGAGAAAACGGCATTCATAACAAGATATTGACACTACGAGTTTTTGGTTATGTCGTTTGGACTAACCAATGCTCCGGCAGCATTCATGGATTTGATGAACAGGGTTTGTAAACCATTCCTCGATAAATCCGTGATAGTGTTCATAGATGATATTTTGATTTATTCAAAAAGCAAGCAGGAGCATGACAAGCATCTGTGTGAAGTGCTAGAAGTTCTGAAGAAGGAGAAGCTGTATGAAAAGTTCTCCAAATGTGAATTTTGGATTCAAGAAGTCCAATTTTTGGGTCATGTGGTTAACCAAGAAGGGATAATGGTTAACCCAGCAAAGATTGAAGCTGTGATGAAGAGGGAACAACCGAAAAGCCCCACGGAGATCCGAAGCTTTCTAGGATTAGCTGGATATTATCGAAGATTTATCCAAGGATTTTCTTCGATAGCTGCTCCATTGACGGCTTTGACCCACAAAGGAGCTACTTATACTTGGAATGAGAAGCATAAGGAAGCTTTTGAGAAGTTAAAGAAGAAATTGTGTGAAGCACAAATTCTTTCTTTACCTGAAGGAGTTGATGGCTTCGCAGTTTATAGCGATGCATCTGGAGTTGGGTTAGGTTGTGTTCTGAGCCAAAGGGATAAAGTAATAGCATATGCATCGAGGCAATTGAAAGAACATGAAAAGAACTACCCCACTCATGATTTGGAGTTGGCAGCGGTAGTATTTGCTCTAAAGATATGGAGGCATTATCTTTATGGCACTAAATGCAAACTTTTCACTGATCATAAGAGTCTTCAATATCTCTTTAATCAGAAGGAATTGAACATGAGGCAACGACGTTGGCTGGAGTTACTCAAGGACTACGACTATGAGATACTTTACCACCCTGGTAAAGCAAATGTTGTTGCTGATGCGCTCAGTCGGAAGGTAAACCTTGAAAAGAAAAGGGCAAGTGCATTGAGAATTGAAGTTGTCTCAACAATTGTGGAAAGTATAAAGAAAGATCAAGATGAAGCTTCAGAGAAGAATGGCTGAAAGGAAGAACGTTTGGGCAAAACGTTAGTGTTCGGTACAAACAACCAAGGGTTGAAGGTATTCCAAGACAAGATTTGGGTACCTAAGACGGGGGGAATAAGAGATCTTCTGATGGAAGAAGCTCACAAAACCATGTACTCAATTCATCTCGGCAACACGAAAATGTATAGGGATCTGAAACCCTACTACTGGTGGCCGACGATGAAGCTCGATGTTGCTAAGTATGTGGCCGAGTGTGTGACATGTGCGAGGGTTAAGGCACAACATCAGAAACCATATGGGAGTTTAGAACCTTTACCTGTACCCATGGGTAAATGGGAAGACATCCCTATGGACTTTGTCACTAAACTGTCCAGAACAAAGAACGGCCACGCCATGATTTGGGTGGTCGTTGATCGCTTCACTAAGAGTGCACACTTCATAGCATCCAACGAGAAATGGTCTATGGATAAGCTTGCGAATTCTTACATGAAGGAAATTATGAGGCTTCACGGTGTTCCATTAACGATTGTATCAGATCGTGACAGCCGTTTCACGTCGAGGTTTTGGAGAAGTCTACAAGAGGAATTGGGTACAAAATTGTGTCTAAGTACAACTTACCATCTGCAAACCGATGGTCAGAGCGAACGAACGGTTCAAACGTTGGAGGATATGCTACGACCATGTACCCTGGAATTCCAAGGTAACTGGGATGAACATTTACCTCTGGTAGAATTTTCCTATAATAATAGTTTCCACTCAAGCATCAAGATGGCACCTTACCAAGCTTTGTATGGAGAAAAGTGTCGAACGCCGTCGTGTTGGCTGGAAGCTGGGGAAAAGCAGTTTATGGGACCTGAAATAGTCCATCAGACTGCTGAAAAGTTGAAAGTGATTAGGGAAAGGATGTTAGCAGCTCAAGATCGTCAAAAGAGTTATGCTGACAAGAAAAGACAACCGATAATATTCGAAGTTGGAGATTCGGTTTTACTTAAAGTCTCGTCGTGGAAGGGACTTATAAGATTTGGTAAAAGGGGAAAGTTGAGTCCAAGGTTTATTGGAGCGTCTAAAGTTCTTCAGAGAATTGGGAACCAAGCTTACAAGCTAGAACTACCAGAAGAATTAGATGGTATTCATAACACTTTCCACGTGTGGTATTTGAGGAAGTTCACGGGAGATGTTCCCAATATAATTCCAATTTATGAATTAAGATTGGATGAAAGCAAGAGGTTAATCGAAGAACCAGAGGCAATCGTTGACCTTAAGACTAAGAAGTTGCGACGCAAGATGGTCGATTTAGTGCTTGTGCGATGGAAACATACGAATGGGCCAAATCTCACCTGGGAAACGGAGAGTGACATGATGATTCGCATTTAATGATGATGTAATAGTCTAGGCCAACCTTTGTAATTTGTTTTGAAATAATAAGAGGTATTATTTGAGTATTATGTGTTTTATGCTTAATTGTTGTGATTTGATAAATTAAAGATAAAAATAAGCATTAAAATAAAATATTAGATAAACCCAATATCTATGAAGGAAGTTGTAGTGGTTGAAATAAGGATTCTGGGATATAAAGAATACCGAAATCCAAGTTATAACGAAGAAGTTATGACCTGTCGAAGTTTCGTGACGGAACCGACACGAAGTTGTATGACGTAAATAGTGAATTTATGATAGAACAATTTTTAGCCTTAGTGATCTAAACGAAAGTCGTAGAGTTTGTCAAACCGAGAGCGTGCATAAAAAGAACGCCCAAATCTGACTTCGTATGAGGAAGTTATGATTTTTTCTAAGTTTCGACTTAGCAGTATGCAGCCCAAAACTCGAAATTTAGATCGAGTGATTTTTAGCCGAAACAATTTAAACGAGAATCGAAGATCTTGTCGATATTAGTGAAAGGGTAAAAAGACAGACGAAAATGGACGTCGGATGAAGAAGTTATGAATTTTTAACGGACTTTTCCTGTCCCGGCCTGTTAAAAAATATAACTTTAAAATTTAAGTAAAAATTAGCCGACGGAGTCTAAATGAAAGTTGTAGAGCATAGTCTCACCTACGCGTGGATATAAAGAACGTCAAAAACGGAGCTCGTGTGTGAAAGATACGAATTTTAGAAGTTTGGAAATTCGGAGTACGCCCAGCGTACTCGTGTTCATGGTCTGAGTTGGGCCACGTAGCCTACTCCATCGCATGGTCGACACGTGAATGTAGCTCCGATGCGTCCGATATGATCCACCCGTACGCCCCGCGTACGAGGGGTACGCCCCGCGTAGTGGACCGCCTCGCAGTACGCCAAGCGTACCGAGGACATTACGCCTAGCGTAACTCCGATGTTCAGCCACAATAAATAGAACTCAAGGCTGCTCGATTTTTGTTTACTTTCTTTACATCTCTCACCCTTATACTCTCTCCTAAATTCCAAGAAATACCCCCGAAGCCTAGTGTATCATCCTAGCACCTAAAGCAAGTTCCAGAGCCCCGAAGATCCTGAGAAAAAGAGTTTTCGAGCCGAAACTCTGTCCGCGTGAAGCCCGGTTTTTGGGAAAACATCCCGGTTTCATCGGAAACGATCATTTTAAGAGACGAGGTGATGCCGAATTATCGTCTTAACAAGTGAGTGTGTAGTCACTTTCATCTTACACATAGATATGAAATATTTTCTATAAAATATGTGTTATGTGTAATTATATTGTTTGTTTATTTGAGATGATGTTGAATAGATGTTTTATACAAGTTTTAAACTGTATATTTATTTTTATCTACAAATATGTTGGGTAAAACATGGGTAGATGAAATAGTTGATGTGTGTTAAAATGATGAGAGGCCTCGATGTTGTTGTTGTTGTTATCTAGGGGAGTATAGATGACGACCACAGACCTTTCTAGACAGTCCAGTGGAACACTAGCAGGTTCGCAACCTGTAGGTGTTGGTGAACTATATGTTCCCTGGTGTACTCCATCACCCTCATGGTTGCCTTATTTGACATAAATTGTTGAGGAATCCCTAAAGCAGTGTTGTCACCCCGATGAAAATCCTTAGACTAGGTCCCTTATGATAGGTGTTTAGGGACGTAAAGTGAGGATAACGGGAATGGGTAATTAGGGTTATTGTTGGTTGATGAAATTAATAAATTTATTTTTGGTTGATGAATTTAATAAATTTATTATTATTTGTGGGTTGAAAACCCTATATGCTCACCAGGCTCCCAAGCCTGACCCACTCAGCTTTTTATATTACAGGTAGTGGACCCAGAGCATAATTTGGATGATGACGAGGGATTTTTGGATTATACGCCAGTAGATGTAAATATCTGTTGTAAGGCTTATAATGTATTGTTTATGCTTTTGGTCTGTATCGGAACATGACATCCCGAGGTTTTGATATATAATGAAAATATATTTTTCTTTTAGAAATGTTTTGATAAATTTTTATCATGTTTTGTTTTGGGGACAAATTCCGCAACATCTTTTAAAAAGATTACTTTGATTTTATTTTAAAAGCATAAACTAAATCGGTCTTTTCTGGCCGATAAATTTGGGGATGTCACACAATGTCGGCCCTTTGGATTGTTATCCTAATTTATCGTATGATTGAGTACTGTGGTGATCTGTTAGGTCTGTTTCATGGTAGATAGGATGATGCTATGCTAAGTGATTTGTTAGATCTGCCTGTTATCTGTTCTGGCTATATGTTCACCGGTCGCATGTGTTGAGGTTGTGTGGTTGGGTTGAGACTGTACTGCTTTGTGCTGTCAGTCAACAAACCTGGTAACATTTATATCGGTATGTTATATGTATGCTTATCTATTATGTATATGTCGACATGGTTTGTGTGTGTGGTTGGGTTGATGCAGTCCTACTTAGTGCTGAAGGCCAAAAGACCCAGGGCGGCCCAGATAGGCTGAAGGCCAATGGGGCGTACCAGTCAGGCCAAAGGCCTGGAGAACGGTCCAGATAGTCTGAAGGCCCGGTGTGGCGGTCCAGTCATGTTGAAGGTTCTGTGAGCGGTCCAAATAGTCTGAAGGCCCGATGAGGCGGTCCAGTCATGCTGAAGGATCTTATGCATGCTATTTGTTGTATATGTTATCTGTTATGTGTGGGTACTTTGGGGGAGACTCACTAAGCTTTGTGCTTACAGTTTTTGGTTTATGGTTTCAGGTGTTTCAGAGATTCGTGGCAAGCCGAAGGCGTGTCCGTACACATCCTGATTTTATATCATTGATCTTGGGAGGCATTGATTTTCAAATAATGTTTTGAGAACACTAGTTTTGTAAACATTTTATTAGTAAAAGGATCGCTTTGAAAAGTCTAAAATTGTTGAAATTTTTGGGATGCTACAAGTTGGTATCAGAGCCTTGGTTTGATTGAATTGGAGGAACACTCGTGTGAATACAATTTCAAACTAAGGAAAAATATGTTTTCAAATAGTTTTCAAAATCATAAACGAGGATGTGATGTGTATGATCAATCGGGGCCAGTAAGTTCACCCCAAATTACAACACAATTATTTTGTGATTATCCTTTGATACGCTAGAACAACATGCTAGTATTAGGATAGGGATCTTCAGGAGCTGTATGATAGAATTTCCTAATATATGATGCCTTATCTCTTATAGAATCCCTGATTGATTGTGGTGAGACTCTTTCGCGTGTGACCTGGCTATTGAGTGAATGCGCTTAGTCGCATTGTACATGGTTTAAATGGTCTTAAGATAAAGGGTTTGGTCCTGCTGTGCAGCTCTTGTCTGAGTCCCTCCGTTGTGGGATTGAATTTTTTTAGCCTAAGATTGTTTAAACTATGGGGCATGTGATTGTATTCATGCGATTGTCATCTGGCACCAATGGAGGGTCGCACGACAGTTTATGGTAGGGTGAGTGTGTGGGTCAGCCGACCAGTTGCGTTATCGGATGAGGAGGTTGTGGTTTCCTTAGAGTGGGTGCGGTTCATAGTGGGTCATCGTGAGAAATGTTTAGCCACTCTTGAGAGAGTGAGGGCAGGGCGAAGGTGCACCCGAGATGCTGGGAAATAGAGGTCGAGACTTTCGTATGAGGATCTGTCTGATTTTGTTGTGTTTAGTAGCAATTGACTCATGTGCTCGAATGTTGCTTTATTTGTGCGTTGTGGAACTCTTAGGTGATGGGAGTTAGCTACTAAGTGATTATGTCAAGTCACTGTTGGATTAGGTGTCTAAGCCCATAACTATTTTGGTATGTACTTGACCCGATTGTGAGCATGCTCCTTTTGGGTTGCCTTCACCATAGCAACTGATAGGATTAATTATGGAGAAAGAGAATTAATTATGATTTATTAATATGTTATATGAATAATATATTAAAGGAGAAATCATATTGTTTAAATAATATTGATCAAGAGTTAATTAGAATTAATTTTGTGTTCAAAAGAGATTAAATAAGCTTAGGGGACTGATACTGTAATTATAAGATAATTGCAATTGGGTTGATGGATCACCTTGGAATATAGGTTAGACGAATTCTATGGGAAGCCCATAAGGAAACCGTCCAAGGGATATTCTAGAAGGAGTCAATGGGCTGCTTAAGGCTTAAGCAGTCATATTAGGGTTTCCAGCTAAAAACCCTAGCAACCACAAGTATAAATAGACCCCCTAACATAAGGAATTCGACCCTATACATCCTGGTGTTGCCCTAGCCGATTTCTTTCCTTCTCCTAAGTCATCTTTTTGCTAGTGGTGTTTGTGACTCCATTAGAGGTGCAACATTTGAGGCACTAAGCTTTCAGAAGTCAAGATCAAGAAGGATTGTGATTGTTATTGCTACATAACAATCAAGGTAATGTTTCTAACCCTAATCTTATGTCAATTTCGATAATAGCATGTTAGATGTAGGGTTTATGCTTTGGTATTCAATGTTGTTGTGTTCATAGTATAAAACCTATATCAAAGTAATTAGGGTTGCATGTACATCATAAGAATGATGTTATGCTCATAACCCATCAGTGGTATCAGAGCCTAGGTCGTTTTCTAGTGAATAGATGCAAAAGTGAATTGCCAAAGTGGAAGAAAATCGAAATTTTTGGTTTCTGACTGGCAGACTCGCCGAGTCCATGAATGGACTCGACGAGTAGGTCCTACTCGACGAGTTCCATTGTGGACTCGACGAGTCCAGGGGGCTAGAGCCGGGATTTTCGATTTTCTGGCCAGATTTTGTTGAGGATTACTTCCAAAACTCGTTTTTCTTGCCAAAATTCGATATTTTAAGTTTGGAATGGTTATCCTTATCAAAATTAATGAATTTGGTTAAATACGGATAATATGGGATTATTATTAGTCAAATAGTTGACCTAGTAAGTTTGAAAAGTTTCAATTTACACCCTTTAGGTTTTATAGTATAAATTTGAACTTAAAAATTTTGTTTTCTGAAATTTAAATAGTTAAACCCTAATATTTTGAAAGGTTTCAAATTTGTCCTCAAGTTTTGGAATTTAAAATTCAATTAAAAAGCATTAATTTTGAAATATTAAATTCTAGAACCCTAGTATTTTGAAAAAGTTCAAATTACACCCTTATGGTTTTATTAATTTAATTAAGAGTTTAATTAATAGAGATAATTAATAAATCCATAATTATATGGTTTAAGATTATTCAAATTAAAAGTTTAATTTATTAAATTGAACCACCTAGTATTTTAAAAGTATAAAATACACCCTTATACTATATATAAAATTAAAAGTTTAATATTATATATGTATGAGTAAATGTCAGTCTTACCGTTAGTAGACCTCATTCACGAAATTGGTCTATAAGGGGTGTTTAAGGAAGCGGCCTGTAAAATGACCGCCATTTGGTATCCACTCTTACCAACCACACCCTTGACTAGCGGAGGGTCGTTAGCCGAACGAGTAGGATAGGACATAACCTTCCATTATAAGTATAATGAAATACGAAGTAACTAAACACTTTTATAAATTCCCAAATCTTAGTTACTTTAGGAAAAATGTGAAAATGATGCTATTCCATGAAATTACACTTTTCACCCTTGCCAAGACGTTAGTGGTGCGTGTGTGGTTAACCGGCACACTAATTTGAGTCTAGCGAAGGGGGCAAAGGGTGACTCGATGTTTGTCATAGATCAATGGAGCGTGTGTGGCTAACCGGCACATTGATTAGGTGACTGTTACATTGGGGGCACCAAGTACATTTGTATGGTTATTCACACCTTTTTTGGTGATCCTCGGCATCCTAGTCACAAACTTGAAGGGCATAATCGAGATTAAACATGCCATTGAAAAGTTTAATGAATCTCAAAAGATCTAGGAGTTTCAATTCATTTAAAACCTAAGTTTCAATTTTTGTTTTTCATGGTGTAAATTGGTAAATCGTCATTTTACCTACCTTCAAATATTCTGCAATTTGGATTACGGCATCCCTCTTCCAAATTGTAGAATATTGTGTTGGATCCTAGCCTCAGTATTTCATTTGGGTGCTATATTGAGGATTTTATCAACTAACTTGAATTTCTCCCGTTTTGTAGATGTAAAAATCTAACAACTGTGGTCTTTCCGAATTCTTTGGAAAAAGCTTTCCACGTGTAGATGATGTTCCACGATTGGATTGTGGAAATGGAAATCATGCTTCACTTCCTCCACCTCCTCCAATAACTCTCCCTGACTCACGTATTCGAAGACTTGAAAAGTTCAAGGTCACTCAAGCCCTATTGGCAAACAAACACGAAGATGGAAAGTCTGTATGTGCTCATGTCTTGGATATGAAGTTGCATATTGACAGATTGGGAATGTTGGGTGTCGAAGTCTCTAGGAAGCTGGATGTTGACTTGGTTCTTCAATCACTTCCTGACTCATATAGTGAGTTCATTAGAGAGTACTATATGATGGACCACGACGTGACCCTCATTGATTTGAATTATTTGCTTATCGCTGCTGAATCAGAAATGATTTGGCGAAATGGTCAAGCAAAGTTGTCTGGTAAATCAATGTCCCAACCTTCTATGGACAATGGCAACATTGGAAGTCCAGAAAAGTTTTCTCTACACAAGAGAAAGGCTAAGTCTGAGATAGTCCCTTGTGTCATTCCCAAAAAGTCTGTGTGTTTCTACTACCAAGAGAAGGGGCATTGGTCACGAAGCTGCCCTGACTACCTGCGAGATCTAAGAGATGGGAGAGTCAAAGTGTATGAATCTGCTTCAGGTAACATTCACTATCTAACTCTATTAAGTTCCTATCTTTAGATTCTTAATACATGATGTGATATGATTACATTTTGATGTTTTGTAGGATCGAAGAAAAGAAAGGAAGCTTAAAAGAAGAGTGAGCTGAGTCTGATCACGAAGAAATGGATTTCGATCGCATAATTCGAAGATCGGATTTTTGAGCTGCTGTTTAAGAGTTAGAATAGATTGCTTAGGAATATGTAATAAGCATAGTTTTCATTTGAATTGCGTTGTAAGGACAAGTTTTTTTTCCGCGTTTTATAAATAAATGAAATTTTGAGTTTTATCTTATTTATTTATCCTTGCAATGTTATTTGTGAAAATTGATGTTTGTTTGTTTCTATTGTTAGCAATATTGAAATGGATATGATTCTTAGTTATGTTATTTTTTTGGTAATGTCAGAAATTTACCAAATAAGGAAAGATTCTCATCGCCCAAGTTTCAATTGGACAGAAACTTGGAATCATGCAACTGGTATTGTATGATGAATGAAAACCTTCGTATTTGGGAAATTAAGACTAATTCCTTGTTCACATAAGTATGTGAGTCGAGTAAAGGACTAAATGATCTAGTACGCATTGTTGTGCACTAGGTCGAGTCCACCACAAAGAACGATAAAATATTCGTCATGATTTGCTAAAAGATTAGTAAATGTGGTTATACTTAAAAAATTAAGCATGATTCTGAATCATTGGAAAAGTTTCAATGAATAGCAGAACGAATAAGAAGAATCGATTAGGAAGAAAGATAAAAGTTTATCCAGTCTGAGAAGATGGGAGAGTACTTAAGTATCGTGTTTTGTGATTAACTTAGTGATTATAAAACCATGTCACAATTGATCCTCTAAGGACACCTTAGTACACTAGTATGGCTAAGAAGAGGAATGGAAAATTGTTGAAATGGTTAAATCAAAAGGTAAATCATACTTCGTTCCAAAATCAAGTCTTAGAGTCGTACTCCAAGATTGTGATTTGAGTGACATCATCTTAAAAGGTTTATAACACACTCATCAAATGCGGACTAGAAATTGTCTTCTTGTTCCTGCACATTTGAAATTGGTAAATTGTGATGTCTTGGATAAGACAAAGATCAACTAAAACCAATTGTGTGTAGTGTTTGCCTTGATAAGGACCCACACTAACTCTTGAATATTTGTTTTGTCAAGGAATGTTTCTTGACAAGAGAATCTTATATGTCAAGAGGTTAGTAGGAGTCTAAATGATCTTGAAAAGTTTCAAGAACTAATCAAGGGTAAACCTATTGTTAAACACTAGCACACTACTTGAGGTTTGTAACATGTCGTGTTGACACATTCTTGTTTCTGTGCCCATTTCATTTAAAGTTGACTATGCATGTGAGTCCTATGAGTTCTCATTTGAATGCATAAAGGAAAAACACCTTAATCAATGAAAGTTCATTGATTTGTATGGGTGATCTGCTCAACAACTTGGAAGACATGGTAGGCCCTTGTACTTACTGCCAGGTGGCAATAAATCAAGATTGAACAAGTTCAGTCCATATGAGTTTGAATTTGTCACTAACCTTGTCTTATGATTATGGTTATGACAAATTCACATGGATAGGAACACATACATCATAAAATCTAAGTGATAAGGTTTCTCTCCACTTCATGAAAATGATTGTGAGGAAACGCTTTCGCTAGGAAGATTTTAAGGAGATAGCGATTGTGTAAATTGCATTCTCAAATTCGATTATGATTACGACATCCCTCTTCATAGTTCGAATTGTGAGATTTGACAAATAGTTTGAACAATTAAGACTTATTGTTGTAAGTTCTGAAATTGTTTAGACACACATATGAGCTATTTAAGGAAAGGTGTATGAGTTTGAGAAGCTTAGATAAAGGCTTATCATAGCATCTCGTATTAGAAATATAAACTTTCGTTAAGGAAATCAATAAGTATTGATTTCTAGAAGTTCAGCTGATTTCTGGATACATGTCAAAGCTAGTGGGAGCATAAGTGTTATGCTAGTAAAGTAATAATCATCATGTTAGTGGGAGCATGATTATTATTTTAAGTGTTGCAAGTTAGCAATATTAATTATAGAAAACAAAAAGTTTCACTTTGCAAAGTTGCAGGGGTTGAAAGGTTGTTTTGCTATAATTAAGGGAGAGAATATTATACTTCATTTCAAATCTAAAAGCTTAGATCGAGAAATTTTAATCAAATTTAGTCAAAAGATATATATATATATATATATATATATATATATATATATATATATATATATATATATATATATATATATATATATGAATGTTATGTTGAAAAGATTCAACATAAGGGAATCATATATATGGCAATATTATGGCAAGAGACTGGTAAAGTATCACGTTTTCATTGCGTATCGTATCCCATATGCTTCGGGTATAGGATCGATTGCATATGTTGTAATATTCGACCGTTCTGATTTTCCAAATGCCTAGGGAATTAAGAGGGAAAAAGGACAAGAACAGATATGACTGAAATTAATTAAACAACTGTCAAGAACAATCTAAGGTTCGCCAAGGATTGGTCACTTGTGGGCAGTTGGAAGTATAGTATTGGATGGACCATATTGACATTATTATGAATAGATAGGATTCTATTTAGAATGTGCTATCATATGGCAAATATGGAAATGTTTCCATAATGGGAGTTGGATATTAAGAATCTATGTAGATTAGAAACTTTTATGCAAGAAGGATGTTCAAAGGAATGTACTTTGAATGTGAGACTTCATAGAGTACTTTGTAATATCATTGGCAAAGTCTTTGTGACTTTGGTGTTATGACATTACAAAAGGACCGTTGCATAAAATGTTAGAATCTAACATATTCTAATAGTGGCAAGAATTTGATATTCTTACACTTGTGATAAGGATTACGAATTGTGAAATGAGTATCGTTGGAAATGTGTTCAATTTCACAAAGTATGGACCATAGGTAAACATAGTGTGCATGCTTGGATCATGGGACAACTGTTGTTATAATTCAAGTAATAAGTTGATTATCCAAAACATTATACAATGAATAATGTGTAATCAATATGGTGACTAAATAAAAGGAGTTTTATTTATACTCACAAGATTGAGGCCATATTGGATTCGATTATTCTTGTGTTTCAGTTTGCATGTTTTGACTTCCCGAATAGTAATATTATTCAAACTATCCACAGTCAATAAATACTTTGGAAGTAGGTATTGAAGCTGGACTATCGTGAATTGGTTTGTAGACTGTCTAAAGTGTATTAGAAATAGCAAAAGTTTGCTACAACGTTCATGAGTGCTTATGAATTAAGATTTGAGCATTGGATTAAACCCACGCTCACTTGAATCACTTCATGGATTTTATCACGAGTGATTAGTGAGACGATAATATCTTATATTCTTGAAACGGAGACATGTGAGTTGTAGTTTTCAAATCGGTTGCACATTGATATAGTATGTAAATGCACCAGTGACTTGGTGTTATAAAACATATTGTTGTGTGTGATTTGATGAGTAGGTACAAGCGAGAATTTGAGTCAAAGTTTATTCGTTCATTTTACCCTAAGAGGGATAAAAGCGATATATGTGGGCCCCTCGGTGATTTAGTTATGACACCCTAAGCGCTTGGCCAAGCCTGGACTAAGTTGATGTGTTCAATTGTAGTCTGTTCTCAGTCGTCATAAATCGGAAATCGGGAAACAACACATGAACAGAGAGTATGATTAAAATCCATGTCCCATTTCATACGATATCTAGAATGGAGGAATATATGATCCCTTATCTAAAGGACGCGCTTCTGATAAGATCAGAGTTGACAACGGCTTTTGAAAGCTACGATTGTTGATCAGGTTCTGAAGTCGTACTTGAAAATAGTTATTAGACTTATCCAAGTGGGAGACTATTGGGTTAGGTGTCTAAGCCCATAACTATTTTGGTATGTACTTGACCCGATTGTGAGCATGGTCCTTTTGGGTTGCCTTCACCATAGCAACTGATAGGATGAATTATGGAGAAAGAGAATTAATTATGATTTATTAATATGTTATATGAATAATATATTAAAGGAGAAATCATGTTATTTAAATAATATTGATCAAGAATTAATTAGAATTAATTTTGTGGTCAAAAGAGATTAATTAAACTTAGGGGACTGATACTGTAATTATAAGATAATTGCAATTGGGCTGATGGATCACCTTGGAATATAGGTTAGACGAATTCTATGGGAAGCCCATAAGGAAATCGTCCAAGGGATATCTAGAAGGAGTCAATGGGCTGCTTAAGGCTTAAGCAGTCATATTAGGGTTTCCAGCTAAAAACCCTAGCAACCACAAGTATAAATAGAACCCCTAACATAAGGAATTCAGCCCTATGATTCCTGGTGTTGCCCTAGCCGATTGCTTCCCTTCTCCTAAGTCATCTTGTTGCTAGTGGTGTTTGTGGCTTCATTAGAGGTGCAACATTTGAGGCAGTAAGCTTTCAGAAGTCAAGATCAAGAAGGATTGTGATTGTTATTGCTACATAACAATCAATGTGATGTTTCTAACCCTAATCTTATGTCAATTTCGATAATAGCATGTTAGATCTAGGGTTTATGCTTTGGTATTCAATGTTGTTGTGTTCATAGTAGAAAACCTGGATCAAAGTAATTAGGGTTGCATGTACACCACAAGAATGATGTTCTGCTCGTAACCCATCAGTCACATGTGGCAATGGTTGAATAATCTCAGAGTGATGGATTTGACCTTATTGCACAAATTTTGTCTGAGTCCAATCATTGTAGGGATGAGTCTATTACTCGAAGGATTATCTAAGCTTTGTCGCATATGATTTTATTCATGAGGTGGGTGACTGGCATTATGAGGAGTTCTTCAGCAGCTGATGGCAGGGTGAGGTCGGGAACCTAGGAAAGCCTAGGGATTGCTTCAGTAGGTTTCGTTGCACTAGTTAGCAAGTTTTGGTGTATGGATTTGAGAAGGTGACTTAAAGGATTCGGGAGGATTCTTGATGAAAGTATGGATAGGTGTGGAAGGTAGTATTGGGCTCGTACTACTGAAAGCACAGGATCCATACTCAAATCGAGGAGAGTCTTGGAGAATCTAGAAAGCCTGTGGGATGAGGATTCATGGGTGTATTCGGATCTTGTGCATGTTGTCTCGTTATGGTGTTGAGCACTCAAGTATGGGGTTTAGATTTTGGTTTCCGACTCAGGAGCAGGTATTGAGTCAATCGATGAGCGGTCATGGGTGTTCATCTCATTGGAGACTACTCGCGGTGTTTTCGGATTGGACCCTGGTGGTCTTTGGTTCAGCCAAGGAAGGGATTTTGGAGCTCTTGGATGGTCATCTCGGGGCCTTTCAGGTCGAGGTTGTATTAGGGAAGTTGGGGGCTCGTCTGGAGCCCAAAGCTTGTGAATCTCTAGAATCCTTCAGGAAGGAGGATCATGTTGTTAGTTCTTGTCATCTCTAGTATTCTTCTGGGTTGTATTGGGAATTCGTATTGCGTTGGAATTTTGTTGGTTTGGGATAAGTTATATCTCGGGATGGTTCTCTGCTAGTGTCTGGATTATATTATCAAGGATTGGGATATGCCATTTTGCATGCCGGGAGTATTCGATGAATCTTTAGAGGGTCGTATCTTGTTGAGTGGGTTCAGCGTGTCCCGTTGTTGTTCTGGGTTTTTTTCGGGATCAATTCAGGAGTATTTCTTGGAGGATCCTTGGTCAGTGCTAGCGGGTTAGTTCTCCAGTAAAGTCAGGATTCAGTGGTTTTATCATCTGTTTGGGTATGATCGGCGGTTGCCCATGGAAGAACTTTTGAGTTCCAGCACTACGGTTGCTTGGAGAGGAGCGGTAGTAAGAAGATGGTGGTGTAAGTTGTGTGAGTTGTTTGATTGTTGGATGTGTCAGGGGAATTGTATTTTCACATGGATTGTAGTCGGTTAGAGTTCAGTGATTCTTTGAGAATGGAATTTGGAGTAGATGTTCGTCGGTGCATGGCTAGGGTTGTGGTTTCTAATCGCCAACATAAGAACTTAAGGAATTGGGATGGTATAATGGGAAGTGATTTGGATTATCGGACGGGTTAATATTTCAAGGGTATTCTTCAGGATTTCAAGAACTGGGCGATCATTGAGTTTGTCTAACAACGGAACGTTAGTGTTGATAAGCACAGGTCATAGGCGGTTCATGCTATATAAGGTTAATGGGTTGGGAATCCATCGAAATTAAGGGATGAGAGAACTTTGTCAAATCCAAGTGGGGGAGAATCGATCCGGTTTTTCCAGAAGGAAGGAAGGGTGTGAACTAGGGCAAGTTTCATATCATGGCCAAGAGGAGAGACGACCCAAGTGGGCGTTTATAATGAGGTGGTGTAAGTGGGAGTTCAGGAAACTTCCAACCGCTGGTCAGTGTCTTCCTTATTATGCATAGCAGGCTTGTGGTTGAGCCTAGGTTGAGGGCTTCAGAATTCGAAGTGTGACCCGAACACCTGATCGGATGTAGTGGATGCAGGTTCCAGCTCAGGATGAGCGGGGTTGTGATAGTTTGGGTGTGGTAAGGCCATGGGTGGTAACCATGGTTGGTTAGGAGTGTTGTAAGACTGCGATGGAATCGTAGCATTCACCAGTTCGAGGAAGAAAATCGTTGGAGGTGGTCATGAGTGTAAAAGGGGGAAACAGTTCGTGCCTTGGGCACGCCGACCAGGATTACCGAGGAGTATCTCTCTGTTTTGGGGTTGGGGACCATTGGGGTCCGAGGCGGAGTCGGGCCTGTGTAGCTCTATGCGGGTGGGACCCATGGACGATACCCGTGTGCTTATGAAAATACAGATAAAACGGGTAGAGACCGTTGGGTCAAGGTTTTGGAATCTTGGGTTGCAGAATTAAGTGGGTGGTCAGTATGCGACGCTGAGGGGTTTTAGGCGGGATGGCCTTGTTAATCGGACTCTTGGGAACCTGGTGGTTGGATCAGGTGTGAGATTGGTAGTCTCGGCGATGGTTGGGAACCTTTATATCTTAGTCTAGCAAGGGGTTGTCGTTATCAAAAGGTTTTGGGTTAAATGCAAGTGCATATCCATGGATCTCAGGTTATGAGTTGAGTATCGCGTTGTTTCCTGGGAAAGATATCGAGTCGGGTATTGCGAGTGTTTTGTGCGGGATTTTCATTTCAGTGGAATAAGGATTGGGGTATTAATGTGTCGGGGGAATCAATCGAAGGGTTCAACGATTATGAATAGATTCAGTTTTGATGATAAATCAAGCTCTTGTGATTATGTGGCTAGGTATTCGTTCGTCATCGGGTTGTAGAACCCTACGATGGTTGCTTTCAGTTTCCTTGGCGAAGGCTGGGGTATGCTCGAGATTGTGGCCATGTTGCTCAGGTTGTTTGACGTGTTGGGAATGGTAAGGAATGATTTCGAGGATGAAATCTAGTTTAAGTGGGGGAGAGTTGTAACACCCTGTTTCGAATCATTCCCCATTTTGGAGTAGTGATCAGGGATTGGGTATTAGCAGGCTTGGTACCCTTGAAGAATTGAGATTTGGACTCATTTGGGGTTGGATAATGTAATTTGTATGATTCGAGTATTCAGTTGTGTTTTGGAGTCAAAGGTTATTTCGGTAATTTTTCAGCTCAGGCTTCTATGGAAAATGGATGCTCATTCGGGATTTGGTAAGGAATGTACGAGTTTATGGAAGTGTAAAGCCTCTCGTTACCTTTTTATGAATATAAGGATCGTCAGAATCAGAATTATAACGAAGAAGTTATGGTCTTCAGAATAAGTTAGGTTTTTGGAGAAACCCTAGTACGCGGGGTGTACCTAGGGAGTACGTGGGGCGTACTCGTGCGAAGGCATTACGCTGCGTGTAATGTTGAGTACGCTTAGCGTACTGCGAGGGTCAGATCGGGTTTACGAGACCTCATACGTTGGGCGTACAAGGAGTACGCGGGGCGTACGAAGGAAAAGTGAAAACCCTAATTCTTGGAATTGTACCCTATATAATATCATTAAGTCTTTTGGGTTGGTCCCTAAACCAGCCTCCAAGTTCCCAAAACCCTAGAAATCGTCTCTAAGCCTCCATGGTTGTAATTTTGAGCTCATGATGTGCATTTTGGTGTATTTGGGTCATTTCCAAGAAGATGGAGCTTGATGCAAGGTTGTGAATCAAGGATGAGCTTATGGATCTAGATTATGTGCTTCATTTCCAGCTTGTTTGTGGTAAAAAGCTTTGACCTTGTTCATTGTTGACTTAGATCTAGTTTGTAGGAGTTTTTGGTTCATTTCGGTCCCAAGAATGAGATCTAGTGGTTTGGTACCACTCCAGGAGCTATGAGTTGCTACTCTTGGTGTTTTTGAGGTTCTAGATGCTTAAAGTTGTCTCCTTTAGGGTTTGGAATCCCCCATGCTCGAGACGGTGTCCAATTGGTGAAATTATGATGCTTTATTTTGATGTTGGGTTCTTTTGGCTCATGCAAAGTCATTAGGTCAATGACTTTATGGTTCTAGACGTTCTTTAAGAAGTAGATCTTTGGTTTGGACTCCTGGTCTTGAGCATTAAGTGATTAATGGAGTTTTGGCTTAATGGATAAGTACGTTGGGCGTGCAATTCTGTACCCGCAGCGTACTAGCCAAATTTCATGTACGCTTAGCGTACAGCTGAGTACGCCATGCGTACTCATTCAGGATGGTTTTGGTTTTTGGGCTTCATGTTGGGCTTTCTTTTTGGGCTTGGGTGTTTGAGTTCGTAATGGGCCATTTGAGTATAAGTGTCTTGGACTAGGAATTTTGGTTGGGCTTTAGGGTAAGGCCCATGTAAGGGGGTTTGGGCCCAATTTGGAAAATTGGGCCACAATTGGGCCTTGGTTGGTTATATGGCTTTTGGGCCTTTCAGGTTGTGAGTTGGGCCTTACTCTTGGACCAAGCTAGGTTAGGGGTAAAATGGACTTTTTACCCCGAGTAGGGATTTATGGTTATGGTTTGGAACCCAATTGATAATTGGGTGTTGTTTTGATATTGATAGTTCGGGGAATCAGTCAACCAGCAGCCAGGGATCGTCTGTGTGTTTCAGTAGTGCGAGGTGAGTTTTTCCTCACTGTACTTACGGGTCGAAGGCACCAATGTCGGCCCTTTGGATTTTTATCCTGGTTTATCGTATGATTGAGTACTGTGGTGATCTGTTAGATCTGTATCCTGGTAAATACGATGATGCTATGCTAAGTGATATGTTAGTGCCTGTTATCTGTTATGGTTATATATTTACCGGTTGCATGTGTTGAGGTAGTGTGGTTGGGTTGAGACTGTACTGCTTTGTGCTGTCAGTCAACAAACCCGGTAATATTTATATCGGTATGTTATATGTATGCTTATCTGTTATGTATATGTCGACATGGTTTGTGTGTGTGGTTGGGTTGAGGCGGTCCTGCTTAGTGATGACGGACAACAGACCCAGGGCGGCCTGAATAGGCTGAAGGCTAGTGGGGTGTACTAGTCATGCCGAAGGCCCGGAGAACGGTCCAGATGGTTTGAAGGTCCGGTGAGGCGGTCCAGTCATGCTAAAGGTTCTGTGAGCGGTCAAGATAGTCTGAAGGCTCGGTGAGGCGGTCCAGTCATGCTGAAGGCTTTGTGTGCATGCTGTTTGTTGTATATGTTATCTGTTGTGTGTTGGTAGTTTAGGGGAGACTCACTAAGCTTTGTGCTTATAGTTTTTAGTTTATGGTTTCATGATTTTCAAAGATTTGTGGCAAGGCGAAGGCGTGACCGTACACATCCTGATTTTATGTCATTGATCTTGGGAGGCATTGATTTTCAAATAATATTTTGAGAACACTATTTTTGTAAACTTTTGTTATCACATAATAGTGTTGGGCGATCTGGAGGTAAAGCATAAAGTTTACTTAAGAGATGAGTTATCCACACAATTTCAGCTGATGTGTTAGTCATGGCCCTATATTTTGATTCACAACTTGATCTTGACACGGCGGGTTGCTTTTTGGCACTCCAGGAAACTAAATTACCACCAAGAAATGTAGAATAACCATAGGTGGAACGACGAGTGTAACGTCCCAAAACTAAGACCAAAATTTTTCATTTTTAAATTAATAAAACTCTAATCTAAAACATCATCATACAACTAAGGTGGAACAAAGTGTGTTAAATACATCATAAAACATCAGAGTAATCATAAAATGCAGAACGATGTGGTGTGTGCACTGCAATTATCCCGGGCTCTTCCCCTTCGAACCAGAAGTACCTGAAACATAAAGTGAAAACCGTAAGCATAAAGTTTGGTGAGTTCCCTAAAATACCACATACTATACATATTAAACATATAATGGGCCCCGCTCGGTATACGGATATGTCAGTCATCGGGCCCCACTCGGTATACATATAATCATATAACTAATAAACACATAACACATGCAAAAATCATAAGGATACATGGCATAGAGAATGGTCATCGGGCCCTGCCCGGTAAGTATACAAGCACATAACACATGAAAGATTCACGCAAATATCTAGCATCCTAACATAATAAACCATGGACCGACATTGGTGCCTTTGACCCGCTAAACACAATGAGGAAAATCACCTCTAGCTGCTGAATCTCTCAAATGAAACTCTGACTGCTGGTCCGGAAAAATCTCCGCATTATCAATATCAAAACATCCAATTATTATTTGGATTCCGTCCCATAACCAAGAGGGTAAGAGACTTGGCCCGTAACCAGGGTAAAAGACCATTTTACCCTTTATCTATCTTGGCCCAAAGCCAAGGTCCAACTCATTTACTAAAAAGGCCCAAATCCTACTTGGCAACCCAAAGCCCAAATATGGCCCAATCTTCCAAATTGGGCCCAAAACCCATCATGTGCCTAAATCCAAATGAGCCCAATATACTAGACTATAGCCCAAAATAGAATTCTAATGGACAACAAGGCCCAAACGATGGAAGCCCAAACAATGGCCCAATACGTAGAATAGCCAAGTCCAACGTCTATTTGCTGAGTACGTGGGGTGTACTCAGCTCGTACGCCCAGTGTACGCCTCAGGCTCCCAATTCACTTCATTAAGCACTTAAACAGTTAATACTTTTCCCCAAACTCTCAAATATGGTCCCTAAGGGTGACTTATCACGTAAAGTTAGCAACTTTACACTCATGCATAGCTTAATGGGACTCAAAGCTAAAAAATGAGCTTAATTGTGACACCAGTCAAAGTTTGGTCAAAATTAAATTGATCAATAATCGTAATTATGATGAACCAAGTGGTAGAGTTTGTAACAAGGTTTCCAAAAATATAAAGAACACTGAAATCCGAGTTATAACGAAGAAGTTATGACCAATCGAAAATCCGCGATAAAACCGGCAAAACACTGTTCAGTGTAAGAAGCGGATTTTCGATAAAAGGCTTTTTAGCCTTAACAATCTAAATAAAAGTTGTAGAATATGTTAAACCGAGAACGTTCATAAAAAGAACGTAAAAATCCGACTTCGTATGAGGAAGTTATGATTTTTCGAAGTTTCGGTTTAGTAGTAGACAGCTAAAAATTCGAAATATAAATCGATCGATATTTAGCCGATGCAACTTAAACAAGAATCGAAGGTCTCGTCAAAATTAGCACAACGGTAAAAAGACAGACGAAAATGGACGTCGGATGAAGAAGTTATGAATTTTTAACGGATTCCCGTCCCGGTCTGTTTAAAATAATAATATTGAAAATAAAGTCAAAATTAGCCGATGAAGTCTAAACGAAAGTCGTAGAGTATGATTTTACCTACGCGTGCATATAAAGAACGCCAAAAACGGAGCTGGTATGCGAAAGTTATGATTTTCGCAAGTTTTGGCACAAAAATAAAGAAAAATAGGAAAAATCGGGCAATTTCGCATGCCACGTCACCCTCGCACGTGGCGGCTGCTGATTGGACCGAAGCCTTGCGTGGCACCTCCTGATTCGACCAACTCCGCGGTCCAATCCCACTCGGACAGCCTCGCATGAGACACACCGGACATCACCTTCGCACGCCCCTCGGATGCCCCCTTCGCACGTGTACTCCTCCTATTGGACCGAAGCCTAGCCCAATCCGAAGACCCCATCTGTCCGAGCCTCGCAGGTGTCCTTCGTTGCTGATCGACGCGCGACTGCTGACTCTTCCCTCGCCTCGCTACCTGTCCGATGACTAAGCAGGTTTGGCCGAACCCTCCCACCCCTATATAAAGGGTGCGAGCCTTCTCGGATGTAAGGACTTTTTCACCCCAAAACTTCCCAAAATTCACATTTACACCCCCTCAACTTTCTCACGACCCCCAAGGCCCCTGTATTGTGTCTAAAGCCCGAAGCAAACCCCGGAGCCCCGGAATTCTTGAGAAGTCATCCTCTCTCCTGCCGAAACTCTGCCCGGTTTGAGCCGGTTTCTCGTCAAATAAACTCCTTCCGAGAAACGAAACGCTGCCCGAATCACCGCTTATCAAAGTGAGTTCATACCCCTATAATTCACCTTTTCAATGGTTTTTAAATGCTTTTTAGGGGGGGAATACAAGTTTAACACAATAATAAATTGTGTTAATAACTGTGTGTGATAATAATCACACAAAAAATTTCCGTATGCTTTTAAGAATTATCAAATACTTCCAAAATAACTTAAAGCCATCTTAAATCTTAAAAGTCATGTAAACTCCGTTAAATTTTTTGAAAAATGTTTTATAAACAATTTCAAATTATATATGCCAAAATCATGTGTATATATGTATAAATATATAAATAAGATTTGAAGGGCTTAGGACTAATGAATTATCTTATTTTCTTTTCCTTGTTTGGATGTGGAATTAAGGTTGTATTATTTTTCTGAAGGTCGTTTCCTTCTTAATTATATATATATATTATACATATATGAGTACAAAAGGTTACTCCTTTTGGTATCTTCACCTTTGTATCAGGCTGAGCAAAGGTGTTCATCCATGAGAAACCATGTTAATCAGATAGAACATATAAATTATAATAGGTATAATTTATGATTCAAAACTAAAGATACAAGTATGATTCACGACTGTATACTTTCCAAGGAAATTACCAAAATACATTTAACTATAACAAGATATGTATAACACCTTTAATATACGAACAACATATTAAAGAAGTAAAGATACATCATACCGCGTTTGCATTAACAAAGGTACTATACAGAGTACCAGAGTTAGCAAACATGAGGTAATGCCAGGTTTGCATTAGCAAAGGTACTATACAGAGTACCCTAGTTAGCAAACACGAGGTAATAATACATCCTGTCGGGTTTGCATTAGCAAAGGTACTATACAGAGTACCGGAGTTAGCAAACACGAGGTAATAATACATTCTGCCGGGTTTGCATTAGCAAAGGTACTATACAGAGTACCCGAGTTAGCAAACACGAAGTAATAATACATTATACCGGATTTGCATTAACCAAGGGTACGATACAAAGTACCAGAGTTAGCATTCACAGGGTAATAATAATACATCATAAATCTCGTTGAAACAATAAATTTGTGAGACCCTTCACGGTGTACTTATCTAAGTACGACCTTTTAAGTCCTGAACTATTAGCCAGAATCACTTGTAGGGAGAGCGTGAATTTGTGTATAGATCTATATGGTACTGACAATCCCACACCTCTACTGTTCGCTACAGTTTGGCCGGCAGGCCTAGGGTGTCAAATATCATTCCAGTTCCGACGCCTGAAGAACGTCGCTGCAGGCATTTCTATCATATTAGTATGGTTGATAGAACTCACATGGATTAAAACAACGAGTGAATTACAAAGTAATATACTTCTCTTATAACAGTAAGAAAAGTTAATTACATCCCGACCAGATATACCTTCAGTAGTTTTTTTTTACTTACAGTAAAAGCTACGTATCATGAAATCAAGTATTGTACTTCTGGTTTTGAACATTTAAAACCACAAGACAGTATTATGGATAATACAATACTCTCCAGGATTAATACTAAGGTTTTTAATGTAGAATAGATATAACTAAGAACACTTTTACAAATGAAACGGTTTATGGGATTAAACCACTTTTACAAATGAAACGGTTTAGGGGATTAAACCACTTATACAAAGGAAACGGTTTATGGGATTAAACCACTTATCAAATGAAACTTAGTCATTCAATCTTTGTAAACTAGTATAACATAAAAGACCTTTAGTGGTTAATTCTATAATTCCTTAGTTATTACATCAGAGTTGTACATAAGTAATGTCCGATTGATAGTGAAATGTGTGATTTCCGCCTTACTTCCTGTTCCTTGTTTGGTTGTGAGCTTAGGGCAGATACACCCATTTAACTGTCCATTCGATATTGTGTTATGTATAATCAGTATAAACTAGGTAATTACAAAGGGAAACTATTGGGGTTATCAGTTAATCACCTCAGGAAATATAGGATTTCCTGGAGAAACCAGTGAACTTATTCAAAGAACTTAGGGTATACTTAACAGAACTAAAATACTTATGAACTCACCAGCTTAAATACTGATCTACTCTTTCCAAATAACTTGTATTCTCAGGAATCCAGTAGACAGGTTCACTCCCGAAGCTTTTGAGAAGACTACCTAGTACCGTACCGCGACTCTTGTCTTCTACTGTACCTACTTTAGTGTTTAAATATGTAATATTTAAACACTTATGTAAAACTTATACTTATTAATGCAATGGTTGTTTGTACTTTGATTACTATATTGCATGTGTTGTGATACTTACCTAAAGTCCTCCGCCCCTGAATGTTTCCGCCATTCTGGTTTGGGGGTGCGACAGATTGGTATCAGAGCAGTGTTTATAGTGAACTCACTATATCAATCATAAAAGATATACAACTATAAACCCATTGGGATAAAAACACTCTGACCAAGAGTTATACTTTAAAAATATATCAATATTTTATAAAAGTATAAGTACATGCAGAGTATATATACCAGAATGAGTATCACAAGAAGAACAAAACTAAAGTATTTGGAAGTTGGACATTGCAGTTAAACCTAGACAGTGACGTAATCATATCTGGGATCAATATAGCCTGATCAACTATATTCATCCGAGATGTGACCAACACGTGTTTGGGGAGTGATTGTAGTGTTGCAACTGGTCTAAAACTTACCTAAGTACCAGAAGAATTCTAGAACCAAACATAAAGACTAAAATACTATGGGAGTATTTTAGGATGCTATAACAAGAAAACTGAAAACTTGTCAAGTTCTTATATCTAGAAGTCCAAGAATCAAACTCATAACTAAAATAACATGGAGGTATTTTACATACCTTTGGGGAAATGTTAAAAAGATCTTTGCTGATAAGACTATAATTACTAAGTGGATACATTAAGGTTATATATAGCCGAGATTTTATAGACTTAGAATATGTGATTTTCACTCTGCTTCCTTTTCCTTGTTTGGATGTGGTTTTAGAGTAGGATTACTTATTCAAAGGTCTATTTGATCTGGATTATATATAATCGGTACACACCATGTGATTATAGGAGCACCAGGAAGGATCACCTTCGTAAAAATTCAAATTTTCTCGTAGATTCTTTAGACATTCCCATTCTCGTATAAACCCGTTAGATAAACATAGTTACTCCAGCAATCAATAGAAGAGTTAAGGAGGATCCAACAGGATTTCATTAGGGGAATTCCAAGAAAGAAACATAGGAGAAGTAAACAAACTATAGAAATTTAGTGCCCTTACCTTATTAAGGACACTAATGAGAGATTCACGTGAACTTCCAAGATTCAAAATCTTCATTACGAAGTAATGGGGACCAGTGTCAGAATCGGAAGTAAGACAGCTCGGGAATTCAATATACCTACTGAGGAGAAGGACACCCGATAGATACCAGGAGGAAACAAATCATTACCACTCAGAATAGAACAAAGAACAAAAGAAAACCACGTGTGATTCATGTGAAGTGTTCAAGCACCTTTTCATCTAAGTAATAACTAGTAAATCGGTTCAACCTAGTGAGTTAGTGATTTCATTACTCACATTAGGTTTTGAGCTTATCCTCTTTTCCTGTCACGGCTAATAACAATAAATCAAATCACGGAATCTTAATTGATAGTGATTACTTCTCAAATTCATAAGTCTATTTTATGTAGACACTGTTATGAATTGTTTTCGAATATTTTCGAAAATTGGGAAACGATATCCACCAAACGAAGGTAACTTAGTTCGGATGATACTCGGTTCCTAACCATTCTAGAAACTTAATTCTATTCCTTACCAGGACTGCATCATAGGGATGCAGGTCGAATCATTGAAAACAATATAA
Source organism: Lactuca virosa (assembly GCF_052849685.1). Taxonomy (NCBI): domain Eukaryota; kingdom Viridiplantae; phylum Streptophyta; class Magnoliopsida; order Asterales; family Asteraceae; genus Lactuca; species Lactuca virosa. The sequence continues at coordinate 91,199,342 of NC_136426.1, forward strand.
CAAAACAAAAGATTAATACATAGATACAAATGGTTAGAATACATCTAGAGACACGATAGTCGCTCATGAACTCATTTTCTTATCATGTAATAGAATCATGCCTCCAAAGAAGTGTAACCAACCCACCAGCGAAACACCAATCCTTCAGATAGATGCGGCTACGTTTCAAGCTGCGGTCACAGCAGCTGTAACAACTGTCATGGCACACCTTAATGCTAACAATGCAAATGTTAGTAGTAATGCTATCGGTAACCCCGATCGTGGTGATGGCCAAGTACAGCAACGAGCACCTATTTGTAAGGACATCTCGAACCTTAAGCCTAATATCCTTAAACGAAAGTTCGAGAACAAGGAAAGGAGTTGTTCAACTCAAGAACCTAGCAGAGGGCAACGAACTAGGGCAGTTAATACCCCCATCAACCCTGTTATTCTAGCACCGACTAAGCCGTATTTAGGAAACCTTCCACACTGCAGCAAGTGCAAATACCATCATCATGGAGTTTGCCAGGAGCTGCATTGCAATAGATGCAACATGAAGGGGCATACCGTCCGCATCTGTAGAACTCCGGTTGAGTTCATCACTTCAACTACTGATGTTGGAACCATTCCCATATGTCACCTTTGTGGTGAAATAGGACATTACAAGAGGGACTGTCCAACAGAGAAGAACGACAGGGGAGCAGGAGGATTTTGACCCCAATACATGGGAAAGCATCAAAGAACCCTGCTATATTTTGGTACGCTTCCAAACCCCGATAACTATCTATAATTATGATTACTTTTCCGTTCAAATTAAATCACAACAATAATATAAAATTTGAAACCCTAACAGGTAAGCTATGATGACTTAGTGTATACATAAGGGTCATTTATAATTAAGATTTGTAGACTTAGAGTGATTAATCCCGCCTCATTTCCTGTTCCTTGTTTGGTTGTGGATTTAGGGCAGGGTTGCTCAGTCAAAGGTCTTACCAATCTTAATTATACATGACTTGTATACACCAAGCGGTTATAGAGAGACCTAGTAAGGATCGTTTCATGAAAGCTCATAATTTTAAATTATCAGAACCCTCGTATTGGTAGTACCCACCAATTTCGAATCAAAAAGGGGGTTCGTAGTGATAATAACAGAATAAAACTGGAAGTGCTGAAAACTTAGGTACATAGGATATCATTCTAGTAATCATTCATCCCAGAAAGACTTAATATCTATTTTATCGAGAAAATTCTGACATCCTCATTCGACATGATTTGGCCTGGCCCTTACCATTTGAAAATTCTTATGCTGTATAAGAGAACCTTTTCCTTAATCAGCAGTAAGATGAAATTCTTCCAATCCATAACGCAAAACCCTTAGGTTGTCTCTCATTTCAAAACTTCAGAAGTACCCATGCGAAGAGTACCACACCATTCTAGCCTACTCAATAGACAAGAAACTTTAAACAAAAAGCACCGAAGTAGTCTTAGAAGTCAGTAACTACCGAAGTACCTCAATAGATCTCGTAGGAAAATCATTGTACCGCAGATCAAGTTCAAGAATAGAGACTAAGAACTCATTAAGTTAATCTATCGCAGCTAAGTGTATACACGAGAGTGGTATATAAGTTAGACTTAGCAAGATTAAGGATGTGTGATTCCGCCCTATCTCTTGTTCCTTGTTTGGTTGTGGACCTGGGGCAGAGTCACCCATCCGAACGTTTTGTGAAATCTAAATTATATACGACTTGTATACACGAGGTGATGGTGGATGAGCCAAGTATGAGTTTGATCATGAACTTCGGAGCAAAATCCAGCATCATGTATTCTACCAGGAGGAATTCAACATGAGACCACGACAGTGGGTCGAACTACTAAATGACTACGAATTTGAAATTCATTATCATCTCGACAAAGCCAATATAGTAGCTGACACCCTAAGTCGGAAAGAGTACCCAGGTCATAGTGCCAATCATGGACTATGATAACCCTTTCAAATCTCTCCACACAAAATAAGGAGGCTCAACAGGAAGCCTTTAAACCTTAAAATGTGGCAAGTAGAGAAGATAACTAGAACGTGTGAGTGTACGGTATGCCAATATCTGTATCTCCACTGAGATAATAGAATCATCTCCCAGTTTAGGCCGTCACTCAAAAATCTCTAGGAACCAGAGTAGTCATGATTCTATGGGATCGACTATGGTAAAGAATGGGATACCCATTTACCAATTAGTCAAGTCCTTTATCACGCTAGCATTCAACTTGCTTCATTCGAAACCTTCTGTGGTCACAAGTGCAGATTCTATCTGCACTGGACTAAAGTAGGTAATACGCAACTAGCTAGAGATCCAATTTCCACACAGCATCCTCGCTGATCTGGAATTCATCCGAGAAACTACCAAAAACAAAATACGAATCGGGAAGCGCCATAAAGCTTCCAGAGTTAACCAGAGAAGCTACGGCTTCGATAAAAGAAAACCCTTGGAATTCCAGGATTGATGACCTTGTCATATGAAGGTCTCACTCAGGAAGGACAAGATGCGCTTGAGAAAGCGTGAAATACAAAACTCAAAGTACATAGGACCATTTGAGGTTCTTACCAGAATCGGTCTTGTACTTTTAAACTTAAACTACCACCAAAAAACATAATAACATTCATCCCATCTTTCACATATCTAATCTAAAGAGGTTTCTACCCGCTAAAACACTTGTCATTTCACTCGATGAAATCAAGTTAAATAAAAGTCTACACTCTATAGTAGAACCAATAAAAACCATGGATAGGGAAATCTAAAGAACCACACTAAGTCTCATCCCGTTAGTCAAGGTTCGCTGGATTACAAACCAGGGACCTGAATTCACTTGGGAAAGGAAAGATTAGACCTAGTCCATGAGTATCACTTTAGACTTAATTTCCAGACGAAATTCCCTCTAACGGGGAGATAATGTGACACCAGTCAAAGTTTGGTAAAAAAATAAAATTGATCAATAATCGTAATTATGATGAACCAAGTGGTAGATTTTGTAACAAGGTTTCCAAAAACATAAAGAACACTGAAATCCGAGTTATAACGAAGAAGTTATGACCAATCGAAAATCCGCGATAAAACCGGCAAAACACTGTTCAGTGTAAAAAGCGAATTTTCGATAAAAGGCTTTTTAGCCTTACCAATCTAAATGAAAGTTGTAGAATATGTTAAACCGAGAACGTTCATAAAAAGAACGTAAAAATCCGACTTCGTATGAGGAAGTTATGATTTTTTCGAAGTTTCGGTTTAGCAGTAGACAGCTAAAAATTCGAAATACAAAATCGATCGATATTTAGCCGACGCAACTTAAACGAGAATCGAAGGTCTCGTAAAAATTAGCACAACAGTAAAAAGACAGACGAAAACGGACGTCGGATGAAGAAGTTATGAATTTTTAACGGATTCCCGTCCCGGTCTGTTTAAAATAATAATAAAAAAAATAAATCAAAGTTAGCCGACGAAGTCTAAATGAAAGTCGTACAGTATGATTTTACCTACGCGTGCATATAAAGAACGCCAAAAACGGAGCTCGTATGCGAATGTTATGATTTTCGCAAGTTTTGGCACAAAAATAAAGAAAAATAGGAAAAACCGGACAATTTCGCATGCCACGTCACCCTCGCACGTGGCGGCTGCTGATTGGACCGAAGCCTTACGTGGCACCTCCTGATTCGACCAACTCCGCGGTCCAATCCCACTCGGACAGCCTCGCATGAGACACACCGGACATCACCTTCGCACGCCCCTCGGATGCCCCCTTCGCACGTGTACTCCTCCTATTGGACCGAAGCCTAGCCCAATCCGACGACCCCATCTGTCCGAGCCTCGCAGGTGTCCTTCGCTGCTGATCGACTCGCGGCTACTGACTCTTCCGTCGCCTCGCCACCTGTCCGATGACTAAGCAGCTTTGGCCGAACCCTCGCACCCCTATATAAAGGGTGCGAACCTTCTCGGATGGAAGGACTTTTTCACCCCAAAACTTCCCAAAATTCACATTTTCACCCCCTCGACATTCTCACGACCCCCCAAGTCCCCGGTATTGTGTCTAAAGCCCGAAGCAAACCCCGGAGCCCCGGAATTCTTGAGAAGTCATCCTCTCTCCTGCCGAAACTCTGCCCGGTTTGAGATGGTTTCTCGTCAAATAAACTCCTTCCGAGAAACAAAACGCTGCCCGAATCACCGCTTATCAAAGTGAGTTCATACCCCTATAATTCACCTTTTCAATGGTTTTTAAATGCTTTTTAGAGGGGGGGGGGGAATACAAGTTTAACACAATAATAAATTGTGTTAATAACTGTGTGTGATAATAATCACACAAAAAATTTTCGTATGCTTTTAATAATTATCAAATACTTCCAAAATAACTTAAAGCCATCTTAAATCTTAAAAGTCATGTAAACTCCGTTAAATTCTTTGAAAAATGTTTTATAAACAATTTCAAATTATATATGCCAAAATCATGTGTATATATATATAAATATATAAATAAGATTTGAAGTGCTTAGGACTAATGAATTATCTTATTTTCTTTTCCTTGTTTGGATGTAGAATTAAGGCTGTATTATTTGTCCGAAGGTCATTTCCTTCTTAATTATATATATATATATATATTATACATATATGAGTACAAAAGGTTACTCCTTTTGGTATCTTCACCTTTGTATGAGGCTGAGCAAAGGTGTTCATCCATGAGAAACCATGCTAATCAGATAGAACATATAAATTATAATAGGTATAATTTATGATTCAAAACTAAAAATACAAGTATGATTCACGACTGTATACTTTCCAAGGAAATTACCAAAATACATTTAACTATAACAAGATATGTATAACACCTTTAATATACGAACAACATATTAAAGAAGTAAAGATACATCATACCGGGTTTGCATTAACAAAGGTACTATACAGAGTACCAGAGTTAGCAAACATGAGGTAATGCCAGGTTTGCATTAGCAAAGGTACTATACAGAGTACCCGAGTTAGCAAACACGAGGTAATAATACATCCTGTCGGGTTTGCATCAGCAAAGGTACTATACAGAGTACCGGAGTTAGCAAACACGAGGTAATAATACATTCTGTCGGGTTTGCATTAGCAAAGGTACTATACAGAGTACCCGAGTTAGCAAACACGAGGTAATAATACATTATACCGGATTTGCATAAACCAAGGGTACGATACAAAGTACCAGAGTTAGCATTCACAGGGTAATAATAATACATCGTAAATCTCGTTGAAACAATAAATTTGTGAGACCCTTCACGGTGTACTTATCTAAGTACGACCTTTTAAGTCCTGAACTATTAGCCAGAATCTCTTGTAAGGAGAGCGTGAATTTGTGTATAGATCTATATGGGACTGACAATCTCGCACCTCTACTTTTCGCTACAGTTTGGCCGGCAGGCCTAGGGTGTCAAATATCATTCCAGTTCCGACGCCTAAAGAACGTCGCTGCAGGCATTTCTGTCATATTAGTATGGTTGATAGAACTCACATGGATTAAAACAACGAGTGAATTACAAAGTAATATACTTCTCTTATAACAGTAAGAAAAGTTAATTACATCTCGACCAGATATACCTTCAGTAGTTTTTTTTACTTACAGTAAAAGCTACGTATCATGAAATCAAGTATTGTACTTCTGGTTTTGACATTTAAAACCACAAGGCAGTATTATGGATAATACAATACTCTCCAGGATTAATACTAAGGTTTTTACTGTAGAACAGATATAACTAAGAACACTTTTACAAATGAAACGGCTTATGGGATTAAACCACTTTTACAAATGAAACGGTTTAGGGGATTAAACCACTTATACAAAGGAAACGGTTTATGGGATTAAACCACTTATCAAATGAAACTTAGTCATTCAATCTTTGTAAACTAGTATAACATAAAAGACCTTTAGTGGTTAATTCTATAATTCCTTAGTTATTACATCAGAGTTGTACATAAGTAATGTCCGATTGATAGTGAAATGTGTGACTTCCGCCTTACTTCCTGTTCCTTGTTTGGTTGTGAGCTTAGGGCAGATACACCCATTTAACTATCCATTCGATATTGTGTTATGTATAATCAGTATAAACTAGGTAATTACAGAGGGAAACTATTGGGGTTATCAGTTAATCACCTCAGGAAATATAGGATTTCCTGGAGAAACCAGTGAACTTATTCAAAGAACTTAGGGTATACTTAACAGAACTAAAATACTTATGAACTCACCAGCTTAAATGCTGATCTACTCTTTCCAAATAACTTGTATTCTCAGGAATCCAGTAGATAGGTACACTCCCGAAGCTTTTGAGAAGACTACCTAGTACCGTACCGCGACTCTTGTCTTCTACTGTACCTACTTTAGTGTTTGAATATGTAATGTTTAAACACTTATGTAAAACTTATACTTATTAATGCAATGGTTGTTTGTACTTTGATTACTATATTGCATGTGTTGTCATACTTACCTAAAGTCCTCCGCCCCCGAATGTTTCCGCCATTCTGGTTTGGGGGTGCGACATTAATAAAGGTCTTAATGCATGCATGGGCCAATAACTTTCATAAAGTTTGCATTTTTATGAACATAGGGCCTAAATGGAGCTAAGATCTAGCATCCATTACTTCTGGAGTAGGTCAAAAGATCATCTTTACTTCAAGGCAGGGATGGCAAAAAAGCCCGAACCCGACGGGGAAACCTGAAACCCGATCATTTTGGGTCGGGTAACGGGTCGTTATCGGGTTTTTTATCGGGTTCGGGGCAGGGAGTGGGTTATCCTCGCTCCGACCCGCCCCGCCCCGATTATATATATATATATATATATATATATATATATATATATATATATATATATATATATATATATATATATATATATATATATATTCAAATCCTTTTGATGTTAATTGCATGCCTTCAAAGATAAAATACTTACTGTGGACAATCTTTTTAGTTATTAAAAACATGGTGTGAATGATCATTTTTTATGTTTTGACGTATTACACTAACTTAAATCAAATAATCTTTTTAGTTATTAACAATCTAGTTTGAATGATCATTTTTTATGTTTTGACGCGTTACACTAAACTTAAATCAAATAATTTTTAATATAACGTCCAATTATTTTATTAAAGTGATGCATCATATTTATAATTTAAAAGGGAGGCTTGAACATGTATATTTTATAAGACATCGGGGTACCTTTAAACGGAATAAAGATTTCATTATGAATTGTTATAAACCCGATAAGATACCCGAAACCCGATGGGAAAACCCGAAACCCGATGGGGCGCCTGTGACATCCCCATTTTTACGGCCAGAAAAGACCGATTTAGTTTATGGTTTTTAATAAAAATCAGAGTAACTTCTTAAGAAAAGTGTTGCGGAATTTTGTTCCCAGAAAAACATGATAAATATGTTATCAAAGCATTTCCGAAGAAATGTGTTTTATTCCTTTTAAAACCTTGGGATGTCAACGTCAATACAGAAACATAAGCATAAACAGAACTTACATTCATTTACACTAGTGATCTACATCTCTTTAATCCCTCAGTGAAGTGTAGCTTTATATCGACACATGTGATGCAAATAAACTGAGTGGTTCAGGTTGGGAAACCTGGTGAGTACATAGGTTTTTCAACCCACAATAGTAAAGTTATTATGTTTTATCATCAAACAATTAACCCAATTACCCATCCCCATTATCTTCTTTAATTCCTAGGGATCTACCCTAAGTCTATCACTCATTCCTAAGGGTTTTCCTAAGGAATAGGCACTAAGTCCATCGTCGCCAAGGTTTATAAAACAGGCACTAAATCCATAGCTGCCAGGGTTCATCCAACGGGTGCTAAGTCCATAGCTCTCATTTATCGACAGTATTATTTGCGGGAGTCCACCTGCAATACATGTCAATGGGTTTTTAGAGTACACCGAGTGAACGTATTGTTCACAACACCTACAGGTAGCGAGCCAGCTAGTGTTCCACAGACTGTCTAGAATAGTCCATGGTTGTCATCCGTACTCTGCTAGATGACGGGGCCATCGTTTGGGTAAAGGTTTCTCTCATTTTTCACCTCTCACCCTCATCTCATAATCTATATTACCTTTTATCTCATCCTCTAACTCATCTTTCATCACACACCAACTATTTCATCTACCCATGTTTTACCCAACATATTTGTAGATATAAAATACATATACAGTTCAGATCGGAAGAAATAGTTTAGATCTGTAAAGAAAATACCTATACGGTTCAGATCTGAAGAAAAAGGTCTAGATCTGAAAAACAAAGTCTAAATCTTTCATCATACTTTCAAAGCATAAAATGCATATACAGTCTGGATCTGAAGAAAAGGTCAGATATGGAAAGATAGAAGTTTAGATCTTTCCTCCAGTACAGATCTCAAGTATAAATAATCCATATATCAGGTTTAGATCTGAAAAGTTCAGATCTGCAATGAGAAAGTCCAGATCTGAAGGAAAAAGTTCAGATCTGAAAGAAAAGGGTTAGATCTGACAAAAATACATATACCATTCAGACCTGAATAAAAGTCTTAGATATAAAAGGAAAAAAAGTTTAGATCCGAAGGAAAATCTAGATCTGAAGGAGAAAGTTCAGATCTGGAAGAAAATGTTTAGATCTAAAGGAAGAAGTTCAGATCTGAAAAGAAAGAGGTTCAGATCTTTCATCCAGCAAACATCTCAGGTAAACAGACAGCATATATTTAGACACATAGCACATAATTTATATAAAATACTTCATATATATGTGTAAGATGAAAGTGACTATGCACTCACCTGATAAGGAGTGATTCGGACAACACTTCGCTTCTTAAAATAATCTCCTTTGACTAAACCGGGAAGTTTGCTTGAAAACCGGGCTCTACACGGGCAGAGTTTCGAACCGAAAAACTCTTTTTCTCGAAGACTCCGGGCTCTCTGAGCCTTCCTTCTAGAGATAGAAAGGGTTCCTAGGCTTCTTGGGGTGTTTTGGGAGGTTTAGAGAGTGAATAGAGAGAAGAATAAGTGGGTTTTGGTATGAAAAATGAAGGAACTCTCGGGGGGTATTTATAGGCTGAAAAAGGGGTGAACTCGTCGAGTTTCTGGCCCAACTCGTCGAGTTTCTGACCCCCAACTTATCGAGTTGCTGGTCCAACTCGTCAAGTTGCTGGTCCAACTCGTCGAGTTGGTGCCACGTTTCGTCATCAGATTGTGTCACGTCACCCACTTCGCTGCAGCACCCTGCCGACTTCAAAACCCCATAACTTTCGCATACGAGCTCCGTTTTCGACGTTCTTTATATCCACACGTAGGTAAGGACAAGCTCTACAACTTTACTTTTGACCCCATCGGCTAATTCTCAACCAATTTTAAATTTAACAGTATGAGAAGATTACACTGTTAAACGACTGTGTAGAATTCACAACTTCTACATACGGAATCCGTTTTCATCTATCTTTTTATTGTTGAGCTCCTATTAATGAGATATTTAATTCTCATTTAGGTTGTGTTGGCCAAAAATCGATCGATCTAAAATTCGAACTTCGGGCTGTACACCGCTAAGTCGAAACTTCGAAAAATCATAACTTCCTCATACGAAGTCAGATTTGGGCGTTCTTTTTATGGACGCTCTCGGTTTAACATATTCTACGACTTTAGTTTAGATTTCTAAGGCTAAAAGTCGCTCTATCGTAAATTCACTATTTACGTTTCCCGGCGTCGTGTCGGTTCCGTCGCGAAACTTCGACGGGTCATAACTTCTTCGTTATAACTCGGATTTCGGCGTTCTTTATATCCCCGGAATCCTTGTTTCGACCACTACAACTTTCTTCATCGATATCGGGCTTATCTAACATTTTATTTTTGATGCTTATTTTATTATATCTTTATAAATAAGTATATAATCACATAAAAGCACATAATTCACATAATATTCAAATAATTCATCTTTATTACTTTAAAATAGGTTACAGTGGTTGACCTAGACTATTACATCAACGCATCAATGCTTAGCCGCGAAACACGGACGTTACAGCGCCCCGATAAGAAACCCGAAAAATATCGGGGCGGGTTTGGGAAACGATGCCCCGCCCCGAACCCGACCCATTGCCATTCCTACTTCAAGGGAGTCAAAAATGCTCAAGAAACATCACAAACTAGATCTAACATAAATGATCTTAAAGGTGTGAGTTTTTTTACCTCAAAAAGCTTGCAAGTGAGAAGGTGATCCTGTATCCACAAGCTCAATCAACTACTCCAAGGGTTTCTCTTCTTATTCTTCTTCACCTTAAAACACCAAAAATCTCTCTATCAAGCTTAAAAACTTAATAACACACTTAGGGTTTCATTTTCTGGGACAAGGAGGATGGAGGCTAGTCAATAGCGGTCCAAGAAGGGGTTTACGTCGTTTAAGTAGGGCACAAACCCTGAAAATTAGGGTTTGCCCCAGCCTTGCATACGCCATGCATACTCCACGTATGCCCCGCGTACGTGGGTGATATCCGTGATCAACCATCGGGCTAGTACTCCAAGCGTACTACTTGAGTACGCCCCTCATACTAGCTAAAGGACCAAAATGAAAAGGTTTTGCAATAAAGGGTTAAAAGTGAAACTTACCAAATTCGAGTGTCACAACGAGTCTCAATGCACCTTGTCTAATCCGCATCAGAGTAACCAATGAGCGAGGATGAGCGTGGACAAGTAAAATGTAGGCCATAAGATAGAGTGCCCTTGACATAGCGTAAAATGCGTTTAACTGCCTGAAAGTGATCAGTTGTTGGTGCATGAAGAAATTGACTAACTTAATATACAACATAGGACAAGTCCGGGCGAGTACTGGTAAAATATTGCAATGTACCCACGAGAGAACGATATGTTGAAGGATCTAAACATGGTGAACCGATGGAGACGAAAGAATCTGTGGTGGATAAGGGCGTGGAGGCAGGTTTGGATTCTAGAAGGCCATTACAGAGAAGAATGTCATGGGCATATTTAGCTTGAGTGAGAAGCAAACCATTATTTGTGTTGGAAACCTCAAGTCCTAAAAATTAGTTTAGCTTCCCAAGGTCTTTGACAACAAATTCAGCATGGATTTTGGATATGAATTTGGAAATAAGAGAAGATGGATTCCCTGTAAGAATGATGTCATCAACATAAACTAGTATATATAAAATCTAAGAATCACGTTTAAACACAAAAATAGATGTATCAGCTCTACTACACATAAACCCAATACTGATAAGAAACGCACTTAGTCGTTGAAACCATGCACAAGGCGCTTGTTTTAGACCGTATAGAGCTTTCTTGAGTCGAAAAACATGATTAGGAAAGCGTGGATTGGAAAAACCTGAAGGTTGTTCAATAAAGACTGTATCAGATAGCTTTCCATTTAAGAAAACATTATTTACATCTAACTGATGTAAGGACTATTTATGCATCACAACTAAGGATAGAACAATACTAACAGTAGCAGTTTTGATTATATGGCTGAAAGTGTAAGTATAATTTATCCTGGGAAGTTGACCGAAACGTTGTGGTACCAAGCGAGCTTTAAGGCGTTGTACTGTTCCGTCTGAGTTGTATTTTGTGCGGTATAACCATTTGGAACCAACAATATTGGAGTTACTTAGTCGAGGGATCAAATCCTAAGTATTATTGGAACGTAAAACATTCATTTCGTCTTCCATAGCAGACAACCAACCTGGATTCTTTGCAGCATATTTAAACCCGTGTAGTTCTTTAAAAGCAAATAAGACTTGACGTAACGGAAATTTTTCAAGAAAAGGAAGATCCAACATATGTCGTGGATAAAAATTGTCTGCTTTGTACCGAGTGAGCATAGGATGAATCGAAGAAGAGGGATGAGTGGATGCAGTTGTGAATACAGGTGGAACAGGAGAAACTGGAGACTGTAGAGCTATTGACGAAGGCTGTTCAACATAATGTGCTGGTTGTGATTGTTCAGTAGCAGCTGATAGCGTTGAGTGAACAACCGAAATAGGAATGGAAACTTTAGTTACGTGACATAAAAAACACAAAGAGACAATTGTTGATGTGGAAGGAGTTGGTGAAGCATCTCCTATTTTATGTGGGAGAGATGACGAGGTCAAGTCTTCAAATTTCAAGAAAACCAATGTTGCTTGATCAGATTCAAAGGTAATGTTACTGAAAGGAAAGCTTTGTTCATCAAAAACAATATGTATTGTGTAGATATGGCCTGATGACTGATCCAAGCAACAATATCCCTTGTATTGAGAGCTATATCCAATCAAAATGCATGAGATGCTTCGTGGTGCCAAATTGTTGGTAAATTAGTTGCGTAAATAAGGGAAAACTAGACATCCAAACGCCTTGAAAACATTGTATTTTGGTGTGGAATGATAAAGCATCTCAAATGCACTCTTGTAATTAAGAATCTTGGAAGGAAGACAGTTGATGATGTAAGTGGCTGAACTGAAGGCATCGACCCCGAGTGAAGTAGGCGCACTTGCATTAAAAAGCATAGTAAGACCTGTTTTAGTGATATGTCTGAGTTTCCATTCCGCTCGAATGTGCCATTTTCGATGTGTGCACATAAGCAATGATGTGTGCCATTTTCGGTCAAAAGAGTTCTAACATGTTGATTAACGAACTCTTTTCCCCCATCACTTTGAAAAGTTTTCATTTTTCAAGAAATTGTGTTTGAAAAAATGCTAGAAAGGAAATAAGAACAATGATGAATTCCGACTTCAACTTTAATGGATAAAACCACGTAAAACACGAAAAATCATCAACAAATATGCAATAATACCGGTATCCTTCTTTAGAAAGAACATGTGCTGGTCCCCAAATATCACAATGAATTAAATCAAGTACGTGTAAGGATCTTTTAGGATTAAGTTCAAAATGTAATTGCTTGCTTTTGGATAACTGGCATGAAGAGCAAACATGTGGTTTAGGTAATAAAGATGTAACAGATAAAGCACCCAATTTATTTAATAATTCAATAGTATCAAATGCAACATGTCCTAATCTATTGTGCCATAACTCATAAGAGGCACGTAATGTACAAGACTTTAAACTAGAAAGAAAAACTTGATTTCCTTGCTTGAGCATATACAACCCGTTCTCACATTTTCCCCTTTCTATGATTTCCTTTGTTGCCCGATTCTGAATGGCAAAGAATAGTTTAGAAAACAAAACATCAATAGGATAATCATTAGTTAATTTGCTAATGTAGAGAAGATTCTTGGTTATATTAGGGACTACAAGAACATCTGATAGTTTAAGGTCTTGAGAAAATGATTTATTACTAATATGTGAAATATGAAAAAAATTACCATTTCCAAACACAACGTAATCATGTCCAACATAAGATGTGGTTGAGTCCAAAGATTTGGGAGATGAAGTCATGTGGGTTATTGCACCTGAATCAACATACCAGTCAGGTGATTCATTAGTGACATGACACTGGGCTTGAAAATATTGAGCCAAAGTTGTATTTGCAGTGGGACCTTGGCGAGCATATGAAGCCAATTGCCAAATTCTGGACAAGAGCTTGTGTAATGACCATTGGTCCTGAAGAGTTGACAATAAGGTGGACAACGTCCACGACCTCGACCACCATTATGAGAACCACATCCACGACCAGCAGAGGTGTTGCCACGAGAGTGAGAGCCTGATGATGACTGTCGATTTGTAGTGAAGTCGAAAACAGGAGTGGAAGAGCCATGAATTAAGGTGATAATCAATTCGTGTGATTTTGCCTGTGAGACCAGATCACAAAAGGGAGGAGTAGGTTTGATTACTCGATATGTAACGTCCCAAAAATAAGACCCAAAAATTTCATATTTGGTTTAATAAAACATTAATCCAAACATTGTCATACAACCCCAAAAAGATCAAAGTATGGCAATACATCAAAACATATCAGAGTAATTCTCAAAATGCGGAAAAAGGTGGTGTGTGCTCTGCAATCATCCTATGATCTTCCCTTTCGATCCTGAAGTACCTGAAACATAAAGCTTAGTGAGTGCTTCAAAATACCACATACCATACATAAATAAATACATAAGGGGCCCCTCGCAATAAGTGTAATGGGCCCCACATCTTATAAGCATAATATATAATAACATACAGAATAACCATCGGCCCCCGTCGAGTAAGCATAGAAGCACATTCACGTACAAGAGTCACACAAACATAGTATCCTAGTATAACACATCTTGGGCCGACATTTGTGCATTAGACCCGCTAAACATGGTGAGGAAACTCATCTCGCACTGCTGAATCTCACAGAAAAATCTCTGGCTGTTGGCCCGCTAAAATCCCCACGCTATCAATCATAAAATAACTTCCAGTTAATAATTGGATCCTGACTCACACTAAGAGTCCAGACAAGGGTAAAAGACCTTTTTACCCTTTCCTTAACTTGGCCCAAGGCCAAGGCCCAATCCAATTTTCCAAAGGCCCAAATTCTAAGATAATCACCCAAAGCCCAAATTTGGCCCAATTTTCCAAATTGGGCCCAAACCCCTTTCATGGGCCTTCAACCAAAAGAGTCCAAAAAAATATCAACAACCCAACAATAGAATTATGATGGCCCAACAAGGCCCAAGACATAAAAATTCCAACATGGCCCAAAACCAAGAAGCCCACATATCTGAAGCCCACTGCTGAGTACGCAGGGCGTACTCAGCTCGTACTCTTAGCGTACTCGCTTAAGGGCTTGTACGTGCAACGTACCTAATTAGACGTACAGCGTACTCCACCAACTTAGCCAAATTTGTCATTCAGCTCTTAAACGATTAAGACTTCACTCCAACACTTAGATCTGACTTCCTTAAGGGGGTTTATCATATAAAGTTGCCAACTTTACGTGCATGCATGGCTTAATAAGGCTCTTAGAGCTCAAAAGAGCTTAACAAATGACTTAACACATGCATGAGACCATAAATACCATAAAGCTTGCATTTTTATAGACAAAGGGGCTCAACAACCAAACCATGGAATCAAAAAGCATCAATCACTTCTGGAGTGAATCAAGAGGCTCAACAACCAAACCATGGACTCAAAAAGCACAAAATGGCACCTAACTAGATCTAGCATCATGGATTAGCAAGATGGAAGCTTTTTACCTCACAAGGAAAGCAAATGAAGAACAAATCTCAGATCTTCAAGCTCCAAGCACCACTCCAAATGGTTCACTTCTTCTTCTTCACAAAGCACCAACAATCACACTTTAAGGCTCAAACTCTCAAGATCTCACTTAGGGTTTGATTTTCTGGAAAAGAGGGGATGGAGGCTGTCTAAATATGACCTAGTGAGGCTATCACAATGTTTAAATAGGGTGCAAACCCCTAAAATTAGGGTTTCATATCGGCTCACGTACGCCCAACGTACTCCACATACGCCCAACGTACGTAGATGAGTTCCGCGACCAAACCTCAGCTAGTACGCCAAGCGTACACTATGGTAAGCACTGCATACTAACCAAAGGGACCAAAATGCCATGATTTTTAATATGAAGGTCTTAACATGAAAACTTACAAATATAAGTGTTACAATTCTCCCCGACTTGAATCATACTTCTTCCTCGAAGTCCGCTGCACCAAATAACTCCGGATAGTGCTCCCTCATCTCATCTTCCGGCTCCCACGTCCACTCCGAACCCTTGTGGTGCTGCCATTGCACCTTCACCAACTCCATAATCTTGTTCCTCAAGGTTTTCGTCTTCCGATCCAGAATCACCACCGGTCTCTCGATATAATTCAGGCGGGCATCCACCTGAATATCCTCCAACAGTACCACTACATAATCATCCACTAAGCGCTTCCACAGCTCAGAGACATGGAATATGCTATGAATCTGACTGAGCTCATCTGGAAGATCCAAGCGATATGCAACCCGGCCCATCCTAGCCAAAACCCTGAAAGGACCGATATCCCTGGGGCCTAACTTGCCCCTCTTCCTGAATCGGATGACATCTTTCGAAGGTGACACCTTCAGGAGAACCATATCTCCCACCTGAAACTCTAAATCTGAACGGCGCTTGTCAGAATCACTTTTCTGTCGACTCTGAGCTGTCTGGAGTCTACTTCGAACCTATTGGATCAACTCGGTAGTCTTGAGTACCACCTCGGTACTACCTATAAACCGCTAAACGACCTCACCCCAACATATCAGGGTCCTGCACTTCCTCCCATAGGGCATCTCAAAAGGAGGCTAATCAATGCTGGCATGATAACTGTTGATATACGAAAATTCTGCTAATGGAAGATACGTATCCCAACTTCCACCAAAATCCAAAACACATGCCCGTAACATGTCTTCTAAAGTCTGTATGGTCCGTTCGCTCTGACCATCGGGCTACGGATGGAAGGTTGTGCAAAAATGGAGACGAGTACCCAACTCGTCATGAAATCTCTTCCAAAATCTGGAAGTAAACCTGACATCCCTGTCTGAGACCACGGAAACCGACACTCCATGTCGTGCCACAATCTCCCTGATGTAAATCTCCGCCAATTTCTCCGCAGAGATACTCTTTTGGATCAAGATAAAATGCGGGCTCTAGGTCAATCGATCCACGATGACCCAAATCGAATCCACTCCGCGCGTTGTCCGGTGCAACTTCGTAATAAAGTCCATGGTAATATCCTCCCATTTCCATATGGGAATCTCCAATGGCTGCATCTTGTCATGAGGTCGCTGATGCTCGACCTTAACTTTTCTGCAAGTCCATCACCGCTCCACATACAAGGCCAACAATAATCAAGACGAAGATCCCGATACATCTTCATCGCCCCGGGATGAATGGAGAACCTCGATTTGTGTGCCTCCTCCATCAACACCTGACGCACACCACCCCAATACAAAAACCAAAACCGCCGATGAAGAGTCAACAGCCTACGGCTATCATAATCGAAGGAAGCCACCTGACAAACAATACGCTCACTCTTCCGGTTCTCTTCCTTCATAGCCTCAATCTGAGCCTCCCGAATACGCTCCAAAATCGAAGTAATGACGATCATCCTCAAACATATGTATCTGATCAGAGCCGCGACCGCCTTGCGGCTGAGAGCATCGGCCACCACATTAGCCTTTCCCGGGTGAAAAAGGATCTCATGGTCATAATCCTTCATCACATTCAACCATCGTCCCTGTCTCATGTTTAGATTTGGCTGATCCATCAGATACCTATGGCTCTTATGGTCTGTGTAAATAGTACAACGGACCCCATAAAGGGAATGCTGTCAAATCTTAAGGGCAAAAACCACAGACCCCACCTCCAAGTCATGTATAGGATAGTTCGCCTCATGAGGCTTCAACTGCCTTGAAGCGTAAGCGATCACGTGACCCCTCTGCATCAACACTTCTCCCAAACACGTGATCGACGCATCGCAGTAAACCACAAAGTCCTCCACACCCTCCGACAGGGTCAAAATCGGAGCTTCACTCAACCACTGTCTCAAGGTCTCAAAAGCTGCCTGTTGCTCAGGCCCCTAGCGAAAAGTAACAATCTTCTTTGTCAACCGGGTCAAAGGAACAACAATCTTGGAGAAATCTTGTATGAATCTCCGATAGTAACTAGCTAATCCAAGGAAACTCCGAATCTCAGATGGAGATCTCAGAACCTTCCACTGCATCACGGCCTCGGCCTTGGCTGGGTCGACCAGAATACCATTCTGGTTGACAAGGTGTCCCAGAAACTCCACCTCGCGCAACCAGAACTCACACTTGGAGAACTTGGCGAAAAATCGATCCCTCCTCAAGGTCTCTAGCACCTCCCTCAGATGCTCCTCGTGTTGCTCCTGGGTCTTGGAGGAGACCAGAATATCATCAAAAAACACGGTCACAGAACGATCCGGCATCATCCTGCACACGCGATTAATGAGATCCATGAACGTGTCTGGAGCATTGGTGAGCCTAAAAGGCATCACCACGAACTCATAGTGACCATAACGAGTCCAGAAAACTATCTTCTGCACATTCTCATCTCTAACCTGTAACGCCCGTGTTTCTAGGCTAGGCATTAATATTTACATAATAGTCTAGGTTAACCTTTGTAACTCATTTTGAAGAAATGAAAAGGAATTATGTGAATATTATGTGTTTTATGCTTAATTATTAGGATTTAATTAATTAAGAATAAAAATGAGCGTCGAAAATAAATATTAGATAAAGCCGATATTTATTAAGAAAGTTGTAGTGGTCGTGACAAGGATTACGGATATATAAAGAATACCGAAATCCGAGTTATAACGAAGAAGTTATGACCTGTCGAAGTTTCGAGACAAAACCGGCACGATGCCGAATGACGTAAAAAGTGAGTTTTTGATAAACTACTTTTTAGCCTTAGTGATCTAAACAAAATTCGTAGTGTTCGTTAAACCGAGAGTATGTATAAAAAGAACGTCCAAATCTGACTTCGTATGAGGAAGTTATGATTTTTCTAAGTTTCAGCTTAGCAGTAGACAGCTAAAAACTCGAATTTTAGATCGACTGATTTTTAGCCGACACAACCTAAACGAGAATCGAAGGTCTCGTCAATAGTAGTACAACAGTAAAAAGACAGACGAAAACGGACGTCAGATGAAGAAGTTATGAATTTTTAACGGATTTCCGGTCCCGGTCTGTTAAAAATAATAATATTAAAATTAAAGTCAAAATTAGCCGACGAAGTCTAAACGAAAGTTGTAGAGCGTAATTTTACCTACGCGTGCATATAAATAACGTCAAAATTGGAGCTCGTATGCGAAAGTTATGGATTTTAGAAGTTTTGGCACAAAAATCGAGAAAAAATGCCAAATCCGAGAAATTTCGCATGGTGGAACTTCGGCCACGTCACCCTCGCTGCATGCGCGCCACGTGTCCGAAATCTGCTGAGTCACCGAGGCCAGCTGGCGAGGCGTGTCGCCTTCCCTCGCATCCGAAGTGCGGTCCAATGGGAGTCCGACACGTGCCCTTGCTTGACGTGTCCAAGCTTCGCACCAAGTGCCACGACCGAACCCTCGGACCATAGACCTCCATCCAATCAGGAGGCGACACCAGGACCCTCGCACGTGCGACCCATGTGACTTCGCTTCGGATCTGCTGACGCGTGGAGGCTTCTCAGCCCTTGGATCAGGAGCCTCGCCCCTATAAATAGGAGGGTGCGAGACCTCCCGGTGATACTTTGAAAACTTGTCATTTTTAGCCCCTTTTTCAATATTTCTCTCATTCCAACTTCCCCCAAAGCCCCGGTATTATACCAAACACCCGAAATACGCCCCGAAGTGCCCGAGAAGCCCGAGAAATTTATCTTTTCGATTTCGAAGCCCAACCTTCGCAGAGCCCGGTTTCTCAATAAAACTTTCGGTTTTATTAGAAACGATCGTTTTAGGAAACGAAGTGCTGTCCGATTATCATTAAATCAAGTGAGTGTATAGTTACTTTCATCTTACACATAGATATGAAGTATTTTATATAAAATACGTGCTATGTGAATGTATATTGTTTGTTTATTTGAGATGGATATTGAAGGAATGATTTATACAAGTTTTTAAACTGTATATGTATTTTTATCTACAAATATGTTGGGTAAAACATGGGTAGATGAATTAGATGATGTGTGATGAAATAAAAAGTGATGAGAGGTATCGATGTTTAAGATGATTTAGTCCAGTGGAACGTTAGCAGACTCGTAATCGGTAGGTATGTTTGAACTATATGTTCATAAGGTGTTCTCGAACTATATGTTCATTAGGTGTTTTTGAACCATGCGTTCATCCGATAGTTGTTCTTTTTTACACTATTACGTGTCGGGGTACGGGAGCGTACGAGAGTACTTTATTAGTATTTTCCCTATACTTTTTATTTTGAAGAGCTTTAGAGTCTTCGTTTCTTTTATGAAGTGATCAGACGAGCTTCATGAGTCAGCGTTTCCATTCTTGATGCCGGATAGGGTGAGTCTGGGGGTAAAATACCTCACGATATTCAGACCACTACCTAGGCATGAGTTAGCTTTTCCATTCTCGATGCCGGATAGGGTGAGTCTGGGGGTTACATACCTCAAGATATTCAGACCACAGCCTAGGCAAAGTTCGATGCTGGATAGGGTGCGTCTGGGGGTTACATACCTCATGATATTCAGACCACAGCCTCGGCAAAGTTCGATGCTGGATAGGGTGAGTCTGGGGGTAAATTACCTCACGATATTCGGACCACGGCTAGGCATTGATAACTACCCCTAACTTAATTGTCTTGTGGTTCTTTCTTTTACGAACGAAGGTTCGTGGTTAAACTTATTCCATTCATTTGATGTCTTTATCGATCCTCGTTTGCTGCTAGGGAATTTCCGAAGCAGTTTCATTAGTTGGTTGTTTATATCGATCCTTTAGGCTAGATCTAGTAAGATCACTGTATAGGATCAGTATGTGGGGATCGACGTTTGTTAGTGGTTGTAGTATAAACCTTGGGCAGCGATGGACTTCGTGCCTATTCCTTAGGATGAATCCTTAGGAACGAGTGATAGTTGATTCTTAGGGTAAATCCTTAAGAAATAAATAAGATAATGGGGATTGGGTAATTGGGTTGATTGTTTGATGTTTAAGCATAATAAATTTATTTATTGTGGGTTGAAAACCCTATATGCTCACCAGGCTCCCAAGCCTGACCCACTCAGTTTATTTGTTTACACTGAGAGATTAAAAGAGAAGTAGATCACTAGTGTAAATGAATGTAAGTTTTGTTTATGCTTATGTTTTTGTATTGACGATGACATCCCAATGGTTTAAATGAATAAAATACATTTCTTCGGAAATGATTTGATAACATATTTATCATGTTTTTCTGGGAACAAATTCCGCAACACTTTTAATCAAATGATTACTCTGAAATTATTTTAAAAGCATAAATTAAACCGGTCTTTCTCGGCCGTGAATTTGGGGATGTCACATAACCCTCATCTGATGATAACCCGAACGCAAGTCAATATTAGAAAACCAAGACGCACCCTGAAGCTGGTCAAACAGATCATCAATCCTCGAGAGTGGGTAACGGTTCTTCACCGTTACCTTATTCAGCTCCCGGTAGTCAATGCACATACGATGAGACCCATTGTTATTCTTCACAAATAAGATCGGTGCTCCCCATGGTGAACTGCTCGGTCAAATGAATCCCTTGTCTAGCAGCTCCTGTAGCTGTGTAGACAACTCTTGCATCTCAGGAAGAGCCAACCGATATGGTGTGTTGGCTATCAGAGCCACACCCGGAATTAGATCAATCCTGAACTCAACCTGCCTCTCCAGGGGCACCCCAGGAAAATCCTCTGGAAACACATCTGGATACTCTTGCACGATCGGCACATCATCCACAGTCAGCTTACCCTTATCACGGTTATCCATAACATAGGCGACAAATTTGGAACAACCCCGCTGAATGTAGCATCTAGCCCTCGCAGTTGAACATAAAATTGGCCCACGCTGTGCTATCTCTCCCTGAACCACTATCTCTCCCCCACTTGGGGTCCGAATCCGAACTAACTGCTGCTCACAATCGATCACCGCTCCATTGGGGCTCAGCCAATCCATAACCACAATACCCTTGTTCCCATGCAAAGGGATGGGAACCAAATCAGTCGAATACTCCTCATTAAACAACTGAAGACCACAACCCCGTTGGACTCTCGCAACCCGAACAGATCTATCAGCTATGATCTCAACATCTAATGGAAAATCCAGCTCCCCCGGAGCTCCAACAAACCTCTTGCTAAGCGCAAGCGATACAAAGGATTAGGTAGCCTCCGAATCAAACAACACTAAAGCAGAAATACCGTTCACGAGGAACGATCCTAAAATAAAACATATAAATATAAGCAGACAAATCAATATAGATAAAGAGATAAGAATAAGATACATACCCGTCACCACGTCGGGAGCTGCACGAGCCTCCTCGGCCGTCAACTGAAAAGCCCTGCTCTTCACCATAGGTGCATCCGCCCGGCCTTGGCGGCCGTCAGTAATCTGAAGAGTTGTAGGAGCGGGTGCTGACACCGGTCCTGCTGCAGCCAAACTCGAACAATGGGCCTTCTTGTGACCCCTCTTATTGTAATGAAAGCAAATCAAATCAGATACCAGGGTAGTGGTGGTAGTAGCAGTACAATCCCTGCTGATGTGACCTGTCCGAACACACTTGAAGCAGCCAGAGCCACCCACCATGCTCTCCTCCTCGTGCGTCCTGTCGCACTTGCCACAACGGCCCCGGACCTGTTGACCCTTCCCTCTCGTATCAACAACCTTGGGCCTCTTGCATGAACCCTCCGCACTCGACATATAATCTAGCTTCCTCTTCTTTTCCATCTCCAGATCAATCTCTCTCTCTCTCCCTAGCTATCACTATCATATCCTCCAGTTGGATCGGCTCACAAACGGCCGAATGTCACTCCTCAGCATCTCATGATATCTGGTCTTCTTCATCTCCTAATCCGCCACATACTGCGGAACCAACAGTGCCTTCTCACGAAACATCGCGGTAATCTCATCCATCATCTCAGTAGTCTGGCGGAGATCCTGAAACTCTACCGCCAACTGTTGCACCTCGATCACTGGTGCAAACTCAACCCTGAATCTCATCATAAAATCATCCCATGACATCGTATCAACAACCTCCTCACCAAATGCGAGCCCGATCTCCTCCCACCAATCTCGTGTCATGTCCTTCAGAAGATAGGAAGCTAGTCTGACCTTTGCCCACTCACGACAACTGTCGTGCGGAAGGCATTAACAACATCCGCTAACAAACTCCTGCTCACTATCAGGTCCTTCGCCCCGTGATAATCTGGAGCTCCACATGCATGAAACTCCCGAAAGGTTAATGAACGTGCCCCAATAAAGGCCACAATCTCCTAACGCAAAGAGCTCAAACGCTCCTACAACAGCTCCACAACACTCTCCTTGATCGTACCGAAAGATCACATGAGTCTGCTCAAGAATGCTACACGTAATCTCAGAAGAAATGAACTCCCTCGTCTGATCATCCAGCTGCCCGACTTCTGAACCTGATCCTAATCCCTCACCAGCACCAGAACTGCCAACAGGTCTGCCCCGCAGAGTCACCATACTGAAAATAGACCATATAAACCATCATAATAAGCATCCGAATATATCAAGGGATCGCAAACTCTACAAGCTTCCTGGTTTCATCGTAACTCTCCTTGACTCGAGTACGGATCCTCTGCTTCCAGTAGTACGGGGCCATACTACCTTCCACATCTATCTGTACTTTCCCCAAGGATTGCCTTGAATCCGCCAAGTAACCTTATATCCGTACAATTAACCTTCATCAAGACAAGGCTCCCAGCACTAGATCTCATCCTAGGTTTTCCTAGGGAAAAATCCACACCACTCTCTGCCATCAGCTGCAGAAGGAACTCCCGATAACTTCCTCTAACTAGCTCATGAATAAAATTACAGATCACCAAAACCAGATAATTCTTCGAATGAGAGGTCTCACACTACAACGGTTGGACTCAAACAAGAGCTGCGCAATAGAGTTAAAACCTAACCTTCTAAAAAATTTAGTTCCCATAATATGTAACTTAGCATATTCACTTACTAGTTAGTTGAAGCTAGTGAGAACTCCTAAAAATCACAAATCAAGCAGCATTCGAGCATCAAGTAATCAGAACCAAACATCACCTAATCAGGCCATCCTATCACTGACTGATCAGTACTAGCATGCAAGTCTATAAGCTCATACAATAGGCATACAAAGGCATCTCTCATAGTATTCTATCATGCAAATATTGAGCAAATCCTTAGCCCTAACTAGCATGTGATTCACAGATTCACATATCAAATCATATCAAATAACATGTATGGGTATTTTGGGAAAACTAAATTGAGCTCAGTCGATTGCATGCACCACACCCTTTCTAGTCTTAGAAAACTCTTTTCTTAAAAATACATTTCTTTTTAAAAAACTTTACCAAATCCTCAGTTTCAGTTCAGATACACCCGAGAGTATGTCTGAATCCCTCAAACCAAGGCTCTGATACCAACTTGTAATGTCCCAAAAATAATACCCATAAATTTCATTTTTGATTTAATAAAACATTAATCCAAACATTGTCATACAACCCTAAAAAGATCAAAGTATGTCAATACATCACAACATATCAGAGTAATTCTCAAAATGCGGAAAAAGGTGGTGTATGCTCTGCAATCATCCCGGGCTCTTCCTTTTCGATCCTGAAGTACATGAAACATAAACTAAAAACCGTAAGCCCAAAGCTTATTGGGTTCCCCAAAATACCACATACTATACATAAATAAACACATAATGGGCCCCGCCCAATGAGTATAACGGGTCCTGCCTAAACTTGCATAACGAGCCCCGCCCACATACAAATCTTATAAGCATAACAGATAATAGCAAAAAGAATAATCATCGGGCCCCGCCCTGTAAGCATACAAACACATACACATACAAGAGTCACACAAACATCTAGTATTCTAGCATAACACATCATGGGCCAACATTTGTGCCTTAGACCCGCTAAACATGGTGAGGAAACTCACATCACACTGCTGAATCTCACAGAAAAATCTCTGGCTACTGGCCCGCTAAAATCCCCGTTCTATCAATCATAAAATAACTTCCAATTAATAATTGGATCCCGACTCACACTAAGAGTCCAAACTAGGGTAAAAGACCTTTTTACCCTTTCCCTAACTTGGCCCAAGGCCTCCATTTGTCCAAAGGCCCTAATTTCAAAATAATCAACCAAATCCCAAATACGGCCCAATTTTCCAAATTGGGCCCAAACCCCTTTCATGGGCCTTTAATCAAAAGAGTCCAATAAAATATCAACAACCCAACAAGAGAACTCTGATGGACCAACAAGGCCCAAGACAACAAAAGTCCAACATGGCCCAAAACCGAGAAGCCCACATATCCGAAGCCCACTACAGAGTATGCAGGGCGTACTCAGCTCGTACGCTTAGCATACTCGCTTAAGAGCTTGTACGCGCAACGTACCTGCTTATACGTCCAGCGTACTCCACCAACTTCGCCAACTTTCTCATTCAGCTCTTAAACGGTTAAGACTTCACTCGTACACTTAGATCTGACTTTCTTAAGGTGGTTTATCACGTAAAGTTGCCAACTTTACCTGCATGCATGGCTTAATGAGGCTCTTAGAGCTCAGAAAAGCTTAACAAATGACTTAACACATGCATGAGACCATAAATACCATAAATCTTGCATTTTTATGGACAAAGTGACCTAAATGACCCTAGATCTACCATCAATCACTTCCGGAGTGAATCAAGAGGCTCAACAACCAAACCATGGACTCAAAAAGCACAAAATGGCACCTAACTAGATCTAGCATCATGGATTAGCAAGATGGAAGCTTTTTACCTCACAAGGAAAGCAAATGAAGAACCAATCTCAGATCTTCAAGCTCCAAGCACCACTCCAAATAGTTCACTTATTATTCTCCTTCACAAAGCACCAACAATCATACTTTAAGGCCCAAACTCTCAATATCTCACTTAGGGTTCGATCTTTTGGACAAGAGGGGATGGAGGTTGTCTAAATATGACCTAGTAAGGCTATCAAAAGGTTTAAATAGGGTGCAACACCCTAAAATTAGGGTTTCATATTGACTCAGGTACGCCCAGCGTACTCTACGTATGTCCATCTTACGTGGATGAGATCCGCGAACAAACCTCAGCTAGTACGCCAAGCGTATACTATGGCACGCCCCACATACTAACTAAAGGGACCCAAATGCCATGCTTTTTAATATGAATGGCTTAACATGAAACTTAAAAATCCAAGTGTTACACGATAAGTGGTGGAGAAAGTTTCAAACGATTCTCCAAGTCCACTTTGAAACCAATGACATTTGTCAATTTCATTCACATGATGACCAATTGTTGAAAGCTGATCACAAAGTCCCTTAAACTTGGCACCAAACTCAGAGAAAGTGGACGAACCTTTTTGAAGTTATCTAAGAGTGTCCTTGAGTGTTTGCATTCTTTCTTAAGAATCTTGATGATAAGCTTTTTGGAGAGAATTCCATACCTCATGAGTAGTAGTAAGGCCTAGAGTTTCAGCCATGGCGACTTCGGTTAAGGAAGCTTGAATGATAAGAAAGGTCTTTTGATCTGCCTCAAGCCATTCGACATAGTCAGGATTTGCAGCAGAGACACCAGTAACATCGGGTGCTTTTGTTGGAGGGGGTGCAGGTACGGAACCGTCAATGTGACCTGATAATTTCTGATAGGCGAGAAGAGTTTGGATCTGATTACGCCAAAGAAGATAATTGGTGTGAGATGAATTAAATGTAATCATGTGAAGAATAGTAGTGAGAGACAGAGAGGAGTCTGAGGAAGAAGAGCCGCCGGTAGTCATGATGAGATTTTTGGAAGGTGGGGCGGGACCTTAATCTGATACCATATAAGGATTTAGAGAATTCACCTTGAAGATCTCGTATATTTCATATTGTATATATAATACATGGATATAGAATAGAATAACAAACTAACATTAAAATACAGGAGATAATATAACTTAACATTTATCCCTTATTATCTCTAATATCTTTAATAATATCTCATTCGTTCAAAATCGGATTGACATGCAGTTTAAGGATTTTAGACCACGATTTTGTCGTTTTTGGTTTTATATTCAATGACTTACAGTCCCCCGAAGTTGGGATATCAAAGTTAGATTTTTTTTCAGCTTTTCAACTATTTTTTTAGGCTTTTGTATTATGTGAAAATATTAAAACATGCATATATCATTCGTTTGAAGTCGGATTGACATGCAGTTTTTTCCAACATGTAGTTTAGAGTTAGTATATGAATTTAGACTATAATTTTGTTATTTTTGGATTTATATTCAATGACTTACAATACCCTAATGTTGGATATCAAATCTGGAAATTTTGACCTTTTCAACTATTATTTTATACTATAATTTTTCTGTTTTTGGGTTTGTATTCGTTTTAAGCCTCATAGTAGATAAAATAACTTTCTGTAGGGCTTCAGCGGGTTGTATCGTATGCAATGACTGGACATGTTCAGTCTAAGGTCCATTAATTTATGCCAAATCGATCAGATCCGGTGTGGTCGAATTCGCTCCAAATGCTCACCCCTATGCACCAACCTCCAGGTTTTGTGGTTCCCTTACCCATAGATTATTTGTTTCATTACATTATTAGTAATTCAAATCATGAGAACTCATTCGGACAAGTGTCCCAAATTTATATATTTTTGGTCCGATATCACAAAGCAATTTAATCATGACACTGAATCCTTTTTCAAAATTTCTTCAATATCCATGGCATTTAATTTTGTCTTTCTTTCCTTCAAAATTCCTAATAATGAGGTAAATTTGTGTGTATCATTCACTACATAAGCAATATGATATGAACTATTTTATTTTATGCTCGTCTCACATATCACAAATCTTAATATTCTCATATACGAGTATTCAGATGCTTACATTACCTACCACTATCGATACCCCCACCCACTAATCGATGCAAACTCGTTTATAGCATGGTATTAACAAACTTGTATAAAACCTTAATCTTTATACCGAAGTCAAGTCACCCATCCCTGTCCTACCTTAAAGCCACTGACGATAAAATTGGTTAACAACAATGAAAGAAGTATATAGTGAACTTATTCATCATGATACGTATGCCCTTGTTCCTTGATCACACCCATGTATGTGTGATACCATTTATGCAGTACTAATACATTTTCATGTGTATCCCTACTACACAACATATGGCATACCAATACACATCCTAAAACACAATGGTATATAGTTTCTTACTTGTTATCCTTTCAATTTTCCATTTAGGTTGTTAAGCTCTACCCCTTTGGTGGTTGTCGATGCCAACAAAATTAATAACCCTAAATATTACACATTGAAATAGTGTATAGTGGTAAAGGGATCGAATCCACGGAGATTGGTTCAATTTTATAACTCTATGAAAAATCTCTTTGTAAAAATACTTGTAAAATGACAATAAATTAAAAATGGGGGGTTTGGTCTTTTGAGATACTTGAAATAAACTAGAATTAAACTAAGATTTAAATAGACAATTTCAACAAAAATAAGAGTTTGATGTAAAATCAATAAGGGAAGGATGGTTGACTTAAAGTTTCCTCACTTTGACTTTTGATGAACATATCATTAGAATCCAATGGTGCAATACTTGATTTAAATCCTTAATTTGGCTATAGTAATCCAAGAAGCTTGAGATTACCTAGACTTTTCTTAGTTGTTAAAATGGTTAGAGAAGCTCATAACAATTTCCTTAGTCAAAGTCACAATTTCCATTAAGCATGTAATTAGTGAAAGTCAACTAGCATTAAGAACCAAAAAGTCACCAAATCCAAGAGGAGTCAAATGCTTTCACTACCATGTTGGAGAAAATGTTTTTATGATTGTGTGAAGCAAAAACAACACAAAAATCATTTGTTTCTTGCTAATTTGAGGATCATTTACTTAATCAAGAAATTAGCCAACTAATCACCACAAACACATTTAAACTCGTGAATAAAAACATACAAGTAGTGATAAGATGTTAAAACACAAAACATTCCCATAAAGATTTAAGAACATGTTCATGGATTCTTCAACATTCAACAAAAGCTCAAAGGATTCAACAAAAGTCAACCAAGATTAGTTTAGCCAAGCATGACTAAACTCAAAGAAACAAAGTTAGATAAGATTGTACCAAACATTAAACAAGAATCGAGATGTGAAAAGATGATGTTCTTGAGGTGTTCTTGGCCTTCAAAAGTCTTCAAAAATCCAGAGAGAATGCTCAAAAATCGGATGTCCAAGAGTC
This sequence comes from Lactuca virosa, assembly GCF_052849685.1. Classification (NCBI taxonomy): domain Eukaryota; kingdom Viridiplantae; phylum Streptophyta; class Magnoliopsida; order Asterales; family Asteraceae; genus Lactuca; species Lactuca virosa. Next base: position 91,228,182 of record NC_136426.1, read on the forward strand.
TCCAAAAGATGGGCACCAACCTTCCTCAAATAGCCTTCCAAATGGATTTCCGAAATTACCCCTGCAGGGCCTTGCGCGACCCGCGTGCTGTTGCGCGGGTGGGTTGCGCGGGTGGGTTGCACGGGTGGTGCCTGATATGGGCTATTTTGAGTTTTTGGGCCTCCAAAGCATATCCCACTGGCCCAGTTCGAGTCCAATAAGCTTGTAGTCCATAATTCTTCATGTTTTCTTCAATTTAAGCCCAAGATGACTATTCCAAATGATCCATAGCTCACGTAATCAACCGATCATTAATCTCTACATGCTCGAATATTCTTCCGGTTCTTGCAAATTCAAATTTTATTTTCTCCAAGCCTTCAAATAATCATCAAGTCCGCTCCATGCATCAACTTCCATTATTATAAAGCCCGAGATCCTTGACGTCCTCTAAGTCCAATCGCTTCGTAAAGATCCCACTCCGCTAATCTCCTTAAAATCTGCAATTAAGCTCACAAAACTAGAAAGTACCCGAAATGGCCATAAAATAACAAAAAGGAAAATATGCATGGAAATTAACTAAATTATGGATGAAATAAACTAAAATAAACTATAAAAAGAAGTAAATAAAATAAACTATCACCCTTAACTTTGTCCACTAATGTCACTAAAATATCAGCAAACATCCACGACAACTATTATGTACTCTTATTGTGTGTTTATGTAACACCCGTAACTTCGGGCTAGACAATAAAGTTATTATAAGCAACAATAATGACTTTTAAATAAGAGATTGTTTAGGATAAATAATCTTAAATGGGTTATAGTATACTTCGTAAATAGTGAGTTGGAGATAGGTTACTTTTTAGCCTTAGTGATCTAAACAAAAGTCATAGTATTAGGAAAAAGTGAATTTGTGCATATAGAGAACGTCCAAATCAGACTTTAATAGATGAAGTTATGATTTTTCTAATATTTCAGCGTAGCAGTGTGCACACAGAAATCGAGTTTTAGATTGTTTGATTTTTAGCCCAAACAATCTAAACGATAATTGAAGGTCTCGTTAATAGGATTCCAAAATTTTAAAAACTATCGAAAACGGATGTCGGGTGTGAGAGATATGCATTTTATACGGGCATTAATAGGCTAAGCCTGTGTAAATAAAATGAAGTCAAAACTAGCCGACGAACTCTAAAGGAAAGTTGTAGATCTCGTCGAGAGCTTTCTGTGGATATTAAGAACATCCAAAACGGAGCTCGTATGAAGGAGATATGTAATTTCTAAATTCTAAAAACCGGCATGCGCAGCGCGACGCATGTAGCTTGCGCGTGATGTCAGCCAAGCTGCTCCAGCCGACGAGTGACACATGTCAATTAACCGATGGATCGGTGTGTTTGAAGTGCGCGACGCGCACCCCTTAGGCGCGGCGCACATATGCGTTTTTGGCCCTATAAATAGCCAACAGTCCTTCATTCATTCCACACACTCTTATAACCACTCTCTCTCGATTATCCCTCCAGTAAACCTATTTTCTATCGTTTCTAGCCTGAGGCGAAGCCCTGAGACACCCCAGAGTATGCGTTAGAGTAGTAGCCTTCGAGTAAGAAACCTTGAGTCAGAGTTCTGCCCACTTGGACCCTGGTTCTCATTCATAATCTGTAAGTGAGCTACACTTACTCTACCCTCACGTAATTTATAATTATAGTCACATTCGTTATTATGAACCTATAATTAAGATTTATCAGTGATTCCAAGTCATATACTGATTGATCTACTTACGTGAGAGGTGTCTAGAATGGTCACGTCGGCTTGGTTGTTGGATTTCAGAAAGACTATATGTCGAAATGCTCATGCCTCCCGACTGTCCTTCCTGGCTGATCATTATTTGATAGAACTATCAGTATTCATTAGAATGATTGATAGGTCTAGATTCTCTCTAGTTGCATAGAATATTAGACTAAGACTTAGTGATAATGATACTAGTCACGTCAAGAGAAAGGTCAGTTGCTAGAAGCGAAGTTCTGCCCGAATTTCGAGTCATCACTTTAACAAGTGAGTGCATAGTTACTTTCAAGCTTACGCATAAATATAAGTATTCTAAATGCTTAACTGCTATGTGCACTATATTTGTTGTGTTTGATGTAGTTGTATTAATATGATTACTACTTGATTTATTGGTATGTTTTACATACTTAATAATAGCTGGGTAGTGAGGGGTTGTGCAAAATAATATATAAATGAAAGCTTGTGATAGGGTTGTGTGAAATAGTGGTTGCGATAGGTTAGAGAGAGAGTCGTGTGAGATAATAAGTCGTGTATGTTGTGTCTATCTCAAGTACTTTGTACTACCGTGCTAAACCCAAGTACTTTTTGTATTGTCGTGCTAAACCCACGTACTCTTGTACTGTCGTGCTAAACTCAAGTACTTTTGTACTGATGTGCTAAACCCAAGTACTTTGTACTGTAGTGCCTGTCGTGATTATACAAAAAATACTAATTTATTGTCGTGTTGTCGCGAGTATTATCATACCGTCGTGCCTAATCACCTAGGAATTATAGTTGTCCGCTGATAAAGATCCTTTAGGAAAGATCCCTCAAGATCATCATAATAGGGTTTATAAGTGAGAGTGATGGAAAATGGGGTAATTGGGTTATGTGAATGCTGATGGTTATATAATTAAAAATTATAATATTATGGGTTGAAAACCCTATGTATCTCACCAAGTTTCCCAACCTGACACACTCAGTTGATTGTATCACAGGTAATTACATCATATATAATGATATATGTATCCGATAAGAGATTCAAGGAGATGTAGACCATTAGTATAAAGAGATGTTGTAAGTCTTTGTTTATGTTTATGTTTCTTCTATCGACGATTGCATCCCGAGTTTTTAATAAATCAATGAAAAACACTCTTTCGGGAATATTTTATGGGATAAATTCCACATTTGTAAATTAAAACTCTGATTTTAAAATAAGCATAAACTGGTCTTTTCTGACCGTGAAAATGAGGATGTCACAATTTATTAAACAATAATTGTTTATTTGTGCTCCTACCATTAGATTCGTTGTCAACGATATTATCTTCATGATACTTCATTCTTCCATATATATTTCTCGTTTTATAACTTTTTTTCCTTTACAATTCCCATAGTCTTTCACAAGAAGATCAACTGAAGGTCACTTCGAATCTAGTTTATGATCTTCATTTGGTAGAGAATTACTGTTGGAACTCTCAAAACCCTCCATTCATAAATGTGTTAGATAATTTTGGGAGCATTTCATTATTGTACCTATATTGTTATCATTTAAATAAAGATTTGGATTAAACTACAAAATTGGTCCCTGTGGTATTCAAAAAATTGTGGATAATGTCCAAAAAGTTTTCAACTTGCATGGATAGTCCAAAATCAAGAATTTTCTATGAATTTGGTCCCTAATAAAGTGAAAGGACTATTTTGCACTTATTATTTATCTTTATTTTATGAAAAAACTGCAAAAATGGTCCCTATAGTATGCATTTTTTGGGGTTTTAGTCCAAACTTCGACTATTTTGGATTGGTGGTCCTTTTGAGGTAGTTTCATTGCGTTTTTGGTCCCTCGGTAAACTGAAATGATTGTAATGCCCTTATGATACTTTTTTTTATGTTTTTTCTATTTAATTTAAATGAAAAAGAAAATAAATAATTAAATTGGACCCACATTTCTCTCTCTCTCTCTCTCTATATATATATATATATATATATATATATATATATATATATATAGACAAACATACACACACGATCCACACCCCCATTCTTCCCCAGCCGAACCATTCACCTTCATCGCTCCTTGCTTCACCCCACACCTTCGTCTTCTTCTCTGATGTACCTTCGCCTCATCGCCGATCTCTGTTATCGCCTGAAGTTAGCTATCCACAGGAAAAGGGAACGATAGCCCTAAATTATCCCCATCTAATCATCCATCGATTGACTACTGCTGAACCAAACCTCCCACCATTGGTGTTTCCAATTCCCACCTCCTTTGATAACTCCATGGCCTTCGATGTCCGGTGGCCCTATCTAAAATCTTCTTCGCTTCCTCGTCATCGCTCGTCGGATATCAGAGCGTCACCTGAAAGCTTTATCGTGGTTGTTCTGTCTGGCAGCTTTATGAATCTGATGGCTAGTGGTATCAGCAGTGGAGGGTTTATGGAGGTTTAAGTTCTAGTTTTCGACTTATTGAAGCAACGATATCCGATTTCTTACAAATTTGCATCTGATAATTTTGGAGGTTTAATTTCTAGTGTAGTTAATAGACTTGTGATTGATTTAGTGAATGGGATGATGTTTTTGCTCATTATTGATTAATTGGGTATTCACAGGAAAGCTTCAATAAACTCCCTTCAAGATTCAACAAGTATTTCGTGGTGACGAGGTGTTGGCTGATGGTAGCGGATTAAGATGGTGATGGAAGGTGATGTCCTGATGGTGATGACGAGAGAGATTGAATCAGGAAGTGAAGATGCTAATTTTTTACAGGGCAGGAATTTGAACGCCGATCTAGTATCACTTTTGGTGATGAAGATGGTTTTCAGCAAGGACTAAGAAGGAGGAGAGATTAAAGGTGGGTGACGAATTTGAGAGCAATGTATCTTTATGTGTGTATCTGGGTTCCATTCTAAACCACTAAACTCTCTCTATTTCTTTTTTGATCCTTGTCATTGTGTATTTACATTTTATGTCTTGTGTTTGTGTGTATGTGGATTTGTGTGTGCCTGCATCTGGATCTATATTTGTGTTAGAGTGTTAATTCAAACATTAGTTGTACAAGAAATATAGATAGCACCATCGATTTTAGTTGCAGGTTAGAGAGAGAGAGAGGGGGAGATAGATAGATAGAGAGAGAGAGAGGTGGGCCCCTCTTTTTTAATTATTAAAATAACTATTAGATTTAAAAAATTGAAAAAAAATGAAAAATAAATACCCCAAGGGTATTACAGTCATTCACTATTCAGAGAGACTAAAAACACAACGAAACTAGCTCAAAAGGACCATGAAACCAAAAAAGTCGAGGTTTGGACTGAAACCCCAAAAAAATGCATACCATAGGGACCATTTTTGTAGTTTTGTCTTATTTTATTTAGTATTTCATTAATTATAAAAAATTAAAAAATAAAATCCCACCCCATCCCACCCCACCTGTAACCCCCATCTCTCTCATCACATATTCTTCCTTTGTAATAAAACTTCACACACTCTTAACATATATATATATATATATATATATATATATATATATATATATATATATATATATATATATATATATATATATATATATATATATATATATAGAGAGAGAGAGAGAGAGGTAGGTTCAAATGTTTCTCACATCTATTGTGTGCTAGAATGCACCAATAAGAATTTAGTAAAAATTAAATGTATATTAAATGATATCCATACTTATAATTTCTTTTTATAGAAACTAATTAAATTCGTCATTAATGTCAACAATAATATTCTTTCAGAATGAACTCGTATTTAGAAGAATGAGAGTGTATTCTAGGAGAATGAGTGTGTATTCTAGTAGAATACACTCTCGTTTTTCATATTCCATGCAATTTTATTATATTTTAAGTGAGTGAGTCCTAAAACAAAAAACAAACCCATGCATAAAAACTTAGATGCGAATTCATTCTAAAAGAATGTTATTGCTGACATTAATGACGAATTTAATTAGTTTCCATAAAAAAAGAATTGTAATTATGGATATAATTTAATATACATACAATTATGGAAATCATTTAATATCTATTAAATAATTATTTAATTTTACTAAATTCCTATTGGTGCATTCTAGCACACAATAAATATAAGAAACATATTAACCTAGCCCTATATATATATATATATATATATATATATATATATATATATATATATATATATATATATATATATATACACTAAAATTTTTAAAAAACACACATAATGGACCTGCAACTCCAAAGCATACATAGATCACACACACACTTTGTGAATTTAAAATACACACACCAAACAACTTGAATAAATCTTTCCAGAATTGATGTTAAGCTTTCAATTTTCTCCAAAATAAAAGGTCCCAAATGTCTTCAAATGGTTTTCGTTGCCATTTAGATTCATCTTCAAACCCAACGAGGGTTTATACTTGGGTCTTGCTTATAAAGGGTGAAATCGTTTTTTATTGGGGATCTGAGAAAAGAAGCATTTAAAACCTAGGTGAAAGGGTTGACAATTGCAAGTCAATTGAAGGAAAAGTGGTTGGCGACTCAGATTCGCTGGAGATGGGTCTTGAATCTTCGAATATGGAGAAATCAGCATCGATGTGGGTTTCTTTGAGATCAATTTTTGGATGAGATAACGGGGTGGTGGGTAGTTGAAGGGAATGGTGTTTCATCGGAGGTGTGTTCACTGAAAGTGGGGTTCGATCCTTAGGAGGTTGAGCAAACGATGGGGGATGTCAACGATAAGGTTGGAGCTTTTAACAGGGAAATGTCTGTCGGTTGTTGAGCATGGTGGGATCGTGTACGATGGGGAGGTGGATTTTCCACTGTGGGTTCAATCGGCGGTCCTGGAGGAGTGGACGACATATGTGTTTGATTTGGATTTAGTAAGGTACAAGGATATTGAAGAGGAAATGGTGAGGTTGTTGCAGGTATGGGTGTGTATGTACAAGAAAAAGATATATATATATATATATATATATATATATATATATATATATATATATATATATATATAGAGAGAGAGAGAGAGAGAGAGAGAGAGTAGATGAAGTGATGGGGTGGGCCAACATAATTCTTTATTTTTGCGTTAATATTTATAGATTAAAAAAATACAAAAAAGAAATTAAAAGCGCAAAACAGTCAATTCAAGTGCTCCATGGACCAAAACTATGGAAATTTCTTAATTTTAGGACCAAATTCACGAAAAGATCTTGATGTTGGACATTTCATTCAAGTCGGAAACTTTTTGGACTCTATCTACAGACTTTTAAATACCATAAGGACCAATTTTGTAGTTTTGTCAAAGAGTTGTTATGGTAAGAATATAAAATTGTTGATGGACCGATTTTATACGATATTTACTTACCTTTGTGGGTTGAGTTCTCGGTTTGACCCATGATCATCTATATCGTTTCCATATCTCACATTAGGATATATCTCCATCTATATATACATGTGATGTGAAACATACTAAGAGACACAATATACACACTAAAATTCGTGGGTCCTGACGATTTTAGAGATAGTTCTTGAGATCAACAGGAAAACCAATCATAATCATAATGAATCATGTATGTAATCATCTTTTCTTGTTTAAGTTTCTTTTAATCAGATTCGAGATTAAAGATCTAAAGTTTAAGCTTCCACTTTTATGTTTATGTTTTGATGATGAGAATAACCAACAAAATGTCCTAGAGGCCAAAGGTAAGTAAATATCGTATAAAAACCGTTCCGGTTGAACCAGTAAAACTAGTCAAAACCGGGAATTTTAAAAAAAAACATTTTTTTTTTCATTTTTTGTATTTTTTTTTATAATTAAAATTGATAATAATGTAATTATGACATCATCCGGTTTTTCCGGTTTTTAAGACCGGTCCGACCAGTTGAACCATCGAATCAATAAGACGGCCACTTCGGTCTCCGTTTCAAAGCCTTGGTCAACATGTCGGCATGACCTAAGCTCAAGAGATCCTCCACGGTGTTGGATTAATCACTTTTCATATTTCATATTTTAGGAGTTCCTTTTGTCTAGTTTAAGTAAGGGGTATTTTTAGAAAAGTATCCATATTTAAGTTTTTATCTCCTCCATAGTTTTAGAATTTCACGTCATTAATAATTAGGTCAAGTTATCCTTTAACCTACTAGATAAGCTGGATACCTTTTATATAGTATATATAGGAACATATATTAAGAATCAATCCTCCCAAGTTTTCTTTGCTTCTTTCTTTTGATGCACAAGGTTTGATATCAAGCTTTTGTTTACACACCTTCCCACAACCTCATCTTCATCAGGCAACCTCATCTTCATCAGGCATCAGCTGCCTTCAACGACCTACAACCTTTGGTTTCGGTCAAAGACCTACGACGGATTTCACAAGAAAAAAAAATCGAACCCCACACAATGAAAACTTCATCTTCATCACCTAGAAAAAGGGAAGATAAGGGAACTCCACTGCAACTTTCTACATAATTTTGGAAGATTTGGACTCTTGTTTCCACAGAAATAACATAATATAGTTTATTTTATTTAGTATCCAATTTGGGTATGAAAACATAAAGATATTATATTTCCAACTTATTACAAGCTTGATCAGAAGCAAGGTTTTTTAGCCAGATTGAATCGGATTGAACTGATATATCGTCGTCATTTCTATGCCACGACCACTTGGCATAACTTGAATTCACTATCTCAAGTCGCCCATGCCCAAAACTGACTTCCCTAAATACCGATATCGTTGGTTGTGGTTCTTTGTACCTACAAAACATGGTTTTCATAAATTGTCAATATTCAAACAAATGTGTTGAAAAAAAGACGACATTTTTACTTGAGTCAACTCACTTCCCAGCAGAGCGTCCACGGTTGCCTCCATCCCCGATTGTGATATGAACCGGGGCACAATCATCACTATTTTGATTGTAAACCCGAATCTGCAAGTATATATAACAAGCGACATACATGATCAGTTTGTTTATCGACAAAAAACGATAACTTTAGGTTTAGATCTAGTTGGCTTACAAAGCGCTCATAAGCATGGACGTGTCCTGCAAAAACGACATCAACACGAGCTTCATAAAGCAATCCCTCCATAGATTCCTTCATATCGACCGACTGTTTCTCCCCTTGATGATCAACATTTGAGTTATACCATGGAGCATGAATAATCACGATGAGCCATGGTGTTTTGCTCCGGTCGACCTTCTTCAAATCAGACTCTAACCATCGATATTGGTTCGACCCAGGTCCAAAATCGGTGTAGGAACCCAACATGATGACGTGGACACCGGAGACCTCAAACGAGTAATACAAATTCGACGTGGACCCGCTCTCCTCAAACGGCATATGCCACCTGGCGTTGTAGGAAGTGAACGGAGTTGGGTGAGTGGCCGGAATTATCTCCATCTCGTGGTTGCCTTGTGTCACCATCCATGGCCGTTTGCTCGCTAGCGGCTCCACCAGCCGGCCGAATGAGTCCCAGATGGGTTGCACCATCTCGGCGTAACATAAATCTCCGGGTAGCAGAAACACGTCGTAGTTTGCTTGTGAGATGTGTTCAAGCGTCGTTTTCGTCCATTCGGTTTGTCCAAGATCACCTGCATGCGTTTAAACTTTAAATTAATTCCCACTTCTTCATATGCACTAACAACACAAGTTACTGAAGGACGAAAGAAGATGTAAGAATTTTGTAACCTGAAATAGCAAATTTGATCGGAAATTGAGCCGGAGGAGTCTTGAAAGAGTATTCAGGGGTTGAAACAGGGGCAAAAGAGTAATAATACATGGTGTTTGGATCCAATGGACCTATTACGACGTCGTGTATTTCACCGGAGGTGTAATTTATATACTTGTAAGACGAAATGGTCCCTTTGGCCGAACTTTTGTATTTCCCCGGAGATGTACCGTAGTTTACCATGGCTGGAGTATGTTCGTCGGTAATCCATGAAATTCTCATCCTGTCTTCACCAACCAACGACACATGAATCTGTTAAAACCGCAAATTATTACAATATTCTGTTTGATGATGAAATTAGGGCAATGAGAGAGTAGTAAGTGAGTACTTGTTGTGGAGTGGTCGAATCAGCATCTTCGGCTAGTGATACAAAGAGATCCTCCCGCGGCGGAGGCCGCTCATATGCGTGAGAAATTTCCATGGCTCCGGCGAAGACGACGGCCACCATCGCCAGCAACCTGAACTCCGGGAAGCTCATATCGGAACGAGAAGAGAGAGGGAAAGATGACGATAGATGAGCAATGGGAGTGACTAGAGAAGGGTTTAGGTGTAGGATCTGGACCTTTAAATCGTAGTTGTTGAATGGATAGGTATTATTTAGAAATTAGAGCTACAAAACAAAATCAATTTTTGACGAAAACTTCATAATCTAAAGAGATATATGATTGAATTGATCAATCAAAGACGGAAGTTTTGACCAAAACACTTATGCCAATCTTCTGTTTCTCTCTCACACAGTGAAACATTCACTTGTTGAGTTCGATTTTGTTTTTTCCGTCGAATCAGTCGTAGGTCGTTGACGACAGCTGTTGAGGGAATGAGGTTTAACGGGAAACGATGGATAATCTCATAATCTTATGAGGTAGAGTAAATTACACGAATGGTCCCTATGGTTTTGGGTAATTTGCGCGTTTAGTCTCTAACTTTTTTTTTAACTCGGACCATCCCTAACATCCAATTTTGTTGCGTCGTTGGTCCCTGCTCTTTGTGAAATGACTATATTACCCTTACTGATTCTTTTTCTAATTTATTTATTGGTAATTGTATTTCTATATATTTTTGTTATTTGTTATTATTAATTTATTAATTTATTTATTGTTAAATGTATTATTCTTTAACCTTCATCGATCTGGTTACTTTCTTGCAGGAGGAAACTACCACCCATACGCCATCGGAAATCACCACCACCTCTGTATAAATTACCACCATCTTTCCTGCCATAAAATAATTGAAGAATCCAGATGAACCTCGATACCATAAATCCATTCAAACGAGAAATGAAATCCAAAATCCAAACAAGAAATCAAAACCAGGAATTCAAATGAGAAATTTAAACCGAAAATCAAACCTAAAACCAATTGATTTAAACCAGAAACTCTCCTTGCAAAGTAGATATCAAAACTGGAAAAAATCAAAAACTAGAAATCGACCCAAAATTACATTTGCAGCAAAATCTACCCAAAAATACATTTCGAGGAGTAGATGTGACGACGACCATGGGTGGTTGTCATTTTCATCGATTTAGGGTTTAGATCATAACTAGGTGAGAGAAGATGGTGACCACCATTGTTTTAGTGATTAGTGATCTAGGATTTAGATCTTAAGCAAGATTTAGGGTTTTCGTTGAAAGGTTCCGACGAAGTTGAAGGGCGCCGACGATGTTGAAGGGCGGCAACTGAGGTTCTTTTAGCAAAGTCGTCGCCGATGAAGCATTCCAGCGCTTCATAGTGTTCTGATTTAGGGTTCCAAACTTCCATCTTTAGAGAAGAGAAAAAGAGGGAAAGAGAAGAGATGTAGAGATAATCCGATATATTAACTGGTGGGTGTTGTTGGTGGTTTCCGGTGGGCAGGCGGTGGTGCAGATCAATGGAAGAAAAAGTCAATTGTGTCGATCGGTGGCATACGGACGACGTTTGACGATTTCCGGTGGTTCGACGCCGTCTGTGTTGAGAAGAGTAGATTCAGAGAAAAGATATGGTGAGTAGACGTATAATGCTTTTAGAAGTGAGTGGGTTGGGGGTGAATCTAGGGTTGGGGTTAGGTAGTTAATTTATTTTATTTTAATTCATTTTATTTTAATCTTTAATATAAAAAGAAAAACAAATCATTAATAAATTAATAAATAAATCAGAAAGGGCAAAATAATCATTTCATGTCTGATAAGGACCAAGCGTGTAACAAAAGCAAACAGTAGGGACTTTCTGAGTTAAAAAAATAAGTTAGCGACCAAACACGCAAATTACACTAAACCACAGGGACCATTCGTGTAATTTACTCTATGAGGTATGACCTATGAGGCAGTTTTGGTGGTTGTTTTGTTTGAGTACCGGAGGTGCTCCATCCTCGTGAAAATTTTTGAAAAAAAAAAAAAAAAAAAAAAAACCATTCTATCTCATTTTCAATTTGTGGGACCTTTATCCGTTAGATCAACAAAATTATTGAAAATAGTTCATAAATTATTAATTAACAAGTTTCTTAAAAAAACTGAAGTTTAGAATTTCAGATTCTACAAGTCTTTTGGAATGAATAAGATTTTAAAAACTAATATGAATGTTCTTAATGGGTCAATGGCAAAGCATTGATAATAATCGAACGATTTACCGATTGAGGTTGTTATGGTTGTTTTTCTAAGTTTTATCCTCTTTTCAAATTCAATTTTTTATAGATATTTATAGTAGATTATAACATGTTGGACAAAACTTTGCTGATAGAAACCATAAACTTATAACTAATAAATAATATTTAATAGTTCGAAAGTTATAACTTCTACTTGTATATAAATGTTTGAGAAAATTAGTTTGAAACTTTTAAAATACGTAAAATTACATAAAACCATATTTGTTTTAAAAAAGTAAATATATAAGTTATATTTTTAAGGGTAATGTAATGAAATTATTATATCATGCGGCAATTTTTTTCTTAAACGCTACTTTAAGTAGCTTTTATATTAAAAGTTTTTTGTTTAAAACAAAAACTTTAATCCCACACTCGAATAAATTTTTTTCTTATATTTGAGTTTTTTTTTTAAAAAGTTAATAACTAAAAGCTCTTAAAATCTCGTTGTGGAACACACTCTGTTTTAGTAACATACACGTTTTAATATGATACATCTTTTTTAGTTTTTTTATCGATTGAGAAATAACCTAAAACATATACTTCAATCCAAGTAAAACTCTTACCTACAAAAGTTTAACACAACTTATAAAAACAAATTTTAGTGGATTCTAGGAGTTCGGCTAGTCTATAAACGGACTCTAACAATACATAGTAACAAGACAACGAACAGTTAATAGAAGCTTTGATAGGTTCTCAAGAATCATCTAAATTTGACGGTTGAGTTAGTGATATATCGAGTGAAAGAGACATGGTAATTGGGAGAAAAACGTAAGACTCGAGTTTATATTGTACAATGATAGGACCTAGAAGAGATCGTTGAAGTATTTTTAAGGGGATTGTCATGCCCATATAGAGGTCCTTACTGTAGTTTTCGTAAGGAGAAATGATGTCCAAAATGACACATGGTTCAAAGACTTATTGTTTGGTGTTTCGTGTTTCATGTATGTACCATATATCTACCGTAAAAAAATGTGTCATGTCCGATTTTTCGAATTCAGATTCTGATAGTAGGTTTAGATATTTTGATATTGAAATATACTTTTGATTTTGCTATTTTGTATTTATTTATTTTGTAAATTTTGAGTTAGTGAACAAAAATATGAAATTTGGTTAGTAACTATTAAGTTTGGTGAAGTGTTAAAGTGCTAAATTTAAATTTTCTATTTTTTCCCAATTCACTACTTTCGCTTTACTATTTATATGTTCGTTTTTTTTTAAATTCATATTAATTTACATGTATGATGTAACGTCCGTGTTTCTAGGCTAGGCATTAATATTGACATAATAGTCTAGGTTAACCTTTGTAACTCATTTTGAAGAAATGAAAAGGAATTATGTAAATATTATGTGTTTTATGCTTAATTATTAGGATTTAATTAATTAAGAATAAAAATGAGCGTCGAAAATAAATATTAGATAAAGCCGATATTTATTAAGAAAGTTGTAGTGGTCGTGACAAGGATTACGGATATATAAACAATACCGAAATCCGAGTTATAACGAAGAAGTTATGATCTGTCAAAGTTTCGCGACAAAATCGACATGGTGCCGAATGACGTAAAAAGTGAGTTTTTGATAAACTACTTTTTAGCCTTAGTGATCTAAACGAAAGTCGTAGTGTTCGTTAAACCGAGAGTATATATAAAAAGAACGTCCAAATCTGACTTCGTATGAGGAAGTTATGATTTTTCTAAGTTTCAGCTTAGCAGTAGACAGCTAAAAACTCAAATTTTAGATCGAGTGGTTTTTAGCCGACACAACCTGAACGAGAATCGAAGGTCTCGTCAATAGTAGTACAACGGTAAAAAGACAGATGAAAACGGACGTCGAATGAAGAAGTTATGAATTTTTAACGGATTTCCGGTCCCGGTCTGTTAAAAATAATAATATTAAAATTAAAGTCAAAATTAGCCGACGAAGTCTAACCGAAAGTTGTAAAGCGTAATTTTACCTACGCGTGCATATAAAGAAAACGTCAAAAAACGGAGCTCGTATGCGAAAGATATGGATTTTAGAAGTTTTGGCACAAAAATCGAGAAAAAATGCCAAATCCGAGAAATTTCGCATGGTGGAACTTCGGCCACGTCACCCTCGCTGCATGCGCGCCACGTGTCCGAAATCTGCTGAGTCACCGAGGCCAGCTGGCGAGGCGTGTCGCCTTCCCTCGCATCCGAAGTACGGTCCAATGGGGGTCCGACGCGTGCCCTTGCTTGACGTGTCCGAGTTTCGCACCAAGTGCCACGACCGAACCCTCGAACCATAGACCTCGGTCCAATCAGGAGGCGACACCAGGACCCTCGCACGTGCGACCCATGTGATTTCGCTTCGGATCTGCTGACGCGTGGAGGCTTCTCAGCCCTTGGATCAGGAGCCTCGCCCCTATAAATCGGAGGGTGCGAGACCTCCCGGTGATACTTTGAAAACTTGTCATTTTTAGCCCCTTTTTCAATATTTCTCTCATTCCAACTTCCCCCAAAGCCCAGGTATTATACCAAACACCCGAAATTCGCCCCGAAGTGCCCGAGAAGCCCGAGAAATTTATCTTTTCGGTTTCGAAGCCCAACCTTCGCAGAGCCCGGTTTCTCAATAAAACTCCCGGTTTTATTAGAAACGATCGTTTTAGGAAACGAAGTGCTGTCCGATTATCATTAAATCAAGTGAGTGTATAGTTACTTTCATCTTAGACATAGATATGAAGTATTTTATATAAAATACGTGCTATGTGAATATATATTGTTTGCTTATTTGAGATGGATATTGAAGGAATGATTTATACAGGTTTTTAAACTGTATATGTATTTTTATCTACAAATATGTTGGGTAAAACATGGGTAGATGAATTAGATGATGTGTGATGAAATAAAAAGTGATGAGAGGTATCGATGTTTAAGATGATCTAGTCATCTAGCAGAGTATAGACGACGGACACAGACTACTTTAGATAGTCCAGTGGAACGTTAGCAGACTCGTAGTCGGTAGGTATGTTTGAACTATATGTTCATAAGGTGTTCTCGAACTATATGTTCATTAGATGTTTTTAAACCATGTGTTCATCCGATAGTTGTTCTTTTTGACACTATTACGTGTCGGGGTACGGGAGCGTACGAGAGTACTTTATTAGTATTTTCCCTATACTTTTTATTCTGAAGAGCTTTGGAGTCTTCGTTTCTTTTTATGAAGTGATCGGACGAGCTTCATGAGTCAGAGTTTCCATTCTCGATGCCGGATAGGGTGAGTCTGGGGGTAAAATACCTCACGATATTCAGACCACTGCCTAGGCATGAGTCAACGTTTCAATTCTCGATGCCGGATAGGGTGAGTCTGGGGGTTACATACCTCACGATATTCAGACCACAGCCTAGGCAAAGTTCGATGCTGGATAGGGTGCGTCTGGGGGTTACATACCTCACGATATTCAGACCACGGCCTCGGCAAAGTTCGATGTTGGATAGGGTGAGTCTGGGGGTAAATTACCTCACGATATTTGGACCACGACTAGGCATTGATAACTACCCCTGACTTAATTGTATTGTGGTTCTTTCTTTTACGAACGAAGGTTCGTGGTTAAACTTATTCCATTCATTTGATGTCTTTATCGATCCTCGTTTGCTGCTAGGGAATTTCTGAAGCAGTTTCGTTAGTTGGTTGTTCATATCGATCCTTTAGGCTAGATCTAGTAAGATCACTGTATAGGATCAGTATGTGGGGATCGACGTTTGTTAGTGCTTGTAGTATAAACCTTGGGCAGCGATGGACTTCGTGCCTATTCCTTAGGATGAATCCTTAGGAACGAGTGATAGTTGATTCTTAGGGTAAATCCTTAAGAAATAAATAAGATAATGGGGATTGGGTAATTGGGTTGATTGTTTGATGTTTAAGCATAATAAATTTATTTATTGTGGGTTGAAAACCCTATATGCTCACCAGGCTCCCAAGCCTGATCCACGCAGTTTAGTTGTATCACAGGTATCGATACGAAGTTGCTTTACACTGAGAGATTAAAAGAGAAGTAGATCACTAGTGTAAATGAATGTAAGTTTTGTTTATGCTTATGTTTTTGTATTGACGATGACGTCCCAATGGTTTGAATGAATATAATACATTTCTTCCGAAATGATTTGATAACATATTTATCATGTTTTTCTGGGAACAAATTCCACAACACTTTTAATCAATTGATTACTCTGAAATTATTTTAAAAGCATAAATTAAACCGGTCTTTTCTGACTGTGAATTTGGGGATGTCACAGTTGGTATCAGAGCATTAGTTTAAGCGAACTAGGAATTTGTAGGATTTCTAGACTTAAACTTAGAATGCTAAGCGATGATTGTGAGATGAGTGTCTGATATATTTTAGACACGAGCACAAGTTTATTTTAGGAAAGTTGCCTAAAATGTTTTATGTGTTAAATATTTTATGTTACAGCTACAAAGATGCCTTATATGCTATTATTTGTTCGGATCTATGGTCTGTTGCCGACCGGATCTGGAAACTTTATGTGTTTAGGATTCTAAGCGTATGACTACGATATTAGAACTAGCATGTAAACGTTTCGAAGTGATAAGGAGATTTATACGTCTATCGTAAATAAAGCTTTCCTATCTTAAATTCTCGCCCGGTATACCGAACGTCTGTTTGGGTGTACAAAACATTATGGTGAAGACTCGTAGAGAATTGAGTAGATGGAGGAAATGAAAAGCTTATGATAGTGAATGATACCTATCAGAAGATATCGTAAGAGTGGTATCTTGCCTTTAGAATATGTCTGATAAAATAATGGAACGTTTAGAGGGGTACGGTACGTCTGAAGTACACCTTCGATTGGCAGGATGATGGAATGATTGGTGTAATTCTTGAAGTTGTCCCATCGTCTGGAATTTCCATCACCAACCAAGTTGAAGTAGAATTGATGATTGAAGATACGCATGGAAGAAGTCCTAGTAGAATCTAGGAAAATTTTATGATTAATTAGACACATTCGTATGTGTTAAATTGTTTTGTGATTTTAGGACTTGGGGACTACGAGACAATACTTGGGACGAGTATGAGTAGGTGTGAATAGTAGTAGAGATCTATACTACTGGAAGCACAGGACTCACACTTGGATCAGGGAAAGTCACAAGGTTACCAAGGAGAAGTAATTGATTTCGTCTTATTCTAGTCTGTCGTTACCATCGTTTCGGTAATGACTAAGAAGATGATTGTTATTCCGACCCTAGAGGTCATATCGAATCGAGTCCGACTACGATGAGTTTATTACGTGGTTCAGATAACCAAGTTCGATGTAGTATCTGACTTAAGCCAAATTGAAGTAAAGGATGATCAAAGCGATCAATAGAAGTATCACATTCGTTGTTAAAGAAGTTGGGTTAGGTTGTGTTCTGACCCAAAGGGATAAAGTGATAGCGTATGCATCGAGGCAATTGAAAGAGCATGAAAAGAACTACCCCACTCATGATCTGGAGTTGGCAGCGGTAGTATTCACCTTAAAGATATGGAGGCACTATCTTTATGGCATTAAATGCAAACTTTTCATTGATCATAAGAGTCTTCAATATCTCTTTAATCAAACGGAATTGAACATGAGACAACGACGCTGGCTAGAGTTATTCAAGGACTACGACTGTGAGATACTTTACCACCCTGGTAAAGCAAATGTTGTTGCTGATGCTCTCAGTCGGAAGGTAAACCTTGAAAAGAAAAGGCCAAGAGCGTTGAGAATTGAAGTTGTCTCGACAATTGTGGAAAGTATAAAGAAAGATGAAGAGGAAGCTTTAGAGAAAAATGACCGAAAGGAAGAACGTTTGGGCAAAACGTTGGTGTTTGATACAAACGGTCAAGGATTGAAGGTATTCCAAAATAGGATTTGGGTACCTAAGACGGGAGGAGTAAGAGATCTTCTGATGGAAGAAGCTCACAAGACCATGTACTCGATTCATCCCGGCAGTACAAAAATGTATAAGGATCTAAAACCCTATTACTGGTGGCCGACGATGAAGCTCGATGTTACTAAGTATGTGGCCGAGTGTGTAACATGTGCTAGGGTTAAGGCACAACATCAGAACGTGTATGAGAGTTTAGAACCTTTACCTGTACCCATGGGTAAATGGGAAGACATTGTTAGTCCCTAATTTGCCTGTGTATCAATCAGATCCGTTTGATGGTGCGGAATCCCAATCAAACGGATGATGTCAGATCAGAAAGAAGAGAAGAAGAAGAAGAATATGATGAATCTTGTATGTATTGATATGAATGAAGATCCGGATACAAGATTCACACACACACTAACACACACTCTCTTTTCTCTCTCTTTCTCTCTCTAGAACACCTTCAAATGCACACACTTAAGCTCCTCTATTCTATGTGTTCATCACTCTATTCCTCACACCCCTCACCCCTATATATACTCGACTGGGCCGCAAACTGGGTTTACGGCCGTAAACGGAGTTTACGGTCGTAAACACCCATTGGGCCGTAAACAGAGTTTACGGTCGTAAACCTGTTTACGGCCGTAAACACTATCTGGCCGTAAACCTGACCGTAAACACATATAATATTACAGAAAATTACAATCAACTAGAAAAGCAAAGTATAAACCATATTTTTGACCCAACAATCTCCCCCTTGGTTTATAGCTTTCTTTTCTTTTCTCAAATGACCCAACAAGCTTCCCCTAAAAAGTAGTTGGCTTTCTTGATAATCTTCATTAGGAGCTTTGGCTTCAGCTTTAATCTTCGAATTCTTCACAGCTTCAAGATGAACATATGAATCTTCAATGAATGACTTCATCTTGAGCAGTTGGGCTTTTCTTCAGAATTTGGCTTTGAACGCACATTGGGTGAGGAGGCTTTTTGATAAGATTCTTGAAAGATAGCGCTTTCAACTTGAGAATCTTCAAAGAGAATACCAGTGAGAACAAATCTTCTGGATCACTTCAGTAGGTTCAAGATAGCAGCAGATTGACTGAGGAGGCTTCAATGCAATCCGTCACATAATCTTCAATTTCAGCTTCACCTTGCTTCTGGGGTTGAAAGATTGAATTTGAAAGAATAATCTTCATTTCTTGCTCCTTCGAATGAGAATTCTTCGATGCTCATGGATGAAACTTTGGCTCAGAAATCTTCGACACAAACTTCCATGAGTTTCATCTTCACCTGAATTCACTATTCAAGACAAAACAAAACTAAAAGAAAAATTTAGCACACAATATTTTTGGAATTTTCATATTTTCTGAAAAAGAAATAAAACAGAAATAACACTATTTTTGGATTTTTAATTTTCTGATTTTTGTTTGTTTTTAAAATTTTTAATTCTCCCCTAATATTTAAATTAGAAGAAAACTATGAACAAATTTATCAAAAATAAAATGATATCTAACTTTAAGAATGATTTGGGATCAAAGTTTTTAGACAACCCTAATCCACTTTTCGGTACCTTTTATCTTCACGTCTTTGTCTGGTCGATCGCCGGTATTGTTGTCCACTTAAACACGAAAAATTGTGACAGATTTAGGACATACTATTTGTTATAAGACAAGGTGAACCTAAGTTCCTAGATATTAAATCTGATCCTAAGTTCCTAGATACTATATCTTAAGGACCATTCAGCTGACGACGACCAGGGATATTGTTGTCCACCTAAATTGAGCAACGAGATCTATAGACAATCTTTGAGTGTTCAATTTTAATTGTACTGGAACATGTTTCCCGCTTCCTGATATGCCCCAGTAATCAAGAACTTCCAGAGTACTCCTTACATCGGGTGAGCAGACAATCATTAAGAGAGAGAATGGATTCAGATTATTATTAATTATAGTTCTTAGAGGGATTGAGAAGTAGAATGGTGCATATACTGTGTACCAGGTCGGATTATGAGTCACGCAAAGGAGACAGTATATGGCTAACAGATAGGAAGAGTTTCACATAAATAATATGCAGAGAAATAGATTTGCATATGTTGTTGTCCAGGTCGGATCTCTTCCAATCACGCAAAGGATGCAACATATGACTGACAGATAGGAAGAGAAAGAAAACGATTTTCTACAGACCTAACTCATCGGAATTTACCAGTCGCCCCATCAATACCGGAATTAAGGACATAATCCGCACATCGAGGAAAAGTTAATCCACAGTTCCAGATACGAGTTCTTTAATATGACCAGTAGATTCCCATATATATCTCCCTGCTCAACCTATCCGAGCGTCGTATTGTCAGTCTAAACGGATTTAACTAGGTCAAGATTTGTCAAGTCTAAGAATTTCTTAAGTTCAACTCTACCTAGTCAAGTCCATTTAGAATCTTTCGTGCCTACCAGCGCATCAAACCCAGAGCATAGACCCTTCAACTTTGGGTACGTTACGCAGACTCAGATTGCCTGTTATCACTTGATAATATCACTTCCCAAAACATCTCACTCAAACTCATTTCATTAACCAACATATTTTTGGATTTTTGGATTTTCTAATGTTTTTGGATTTTGTTTAAAACTTTCTAATTTTTTTGTTTTGTTTTTATTTCTCTCTCTAAATTTGTGCATAGGAGAGAAACGAAAGTAAATGCGCAAATTTAAACTATCCTAAAACAAAAATTAGTCTTTAAAGTGAATCAGCTTACGAAAAACTCAGGAGTATAGAGAAGAAAACTCAAACCGTAAGTCACCGATTGAATTTGCATCCAGAAGGTCTGAGAACAGCACGTGTAATCTCAGAACAGATCCACAAATTCTTCACATCGTTAAGCACTAACCCCATGAGTGATCCCTTCCTTTCTTCCCTTCCCACAAAAGACACATACTCTCAAACAAGAAGGTCAAAGTTTAAAGTCAAAGGTCAAACTTTAAAGTCAAAGTCAAAACTTTAAGTAAAAAGTCAAAATTTAAAAACTAAAATTTTTGGTTGTAAATGGAGTTTACGGTTGACAGCAAACTCCCAGAAAACCCTTATAAATACGATTTTTCAGTAGAAACGATTCCCTTCACTACGTAAACACTAACAGCAGGTTCGAACTTCAAAGATATCGGTTGAAATAGCCCAAAAATCGATTGAAAGAAGATTTAACACCGGTTTTTCGCTCTGATACCAATTGTAAGTCCCTAATTTGCCTGTGTATCAATCAGATCCGTTTGATGGTGCGGAATCCTAATCAAACGGATGATGTCAGATCAGAAAGAAGAGAAGAAGAAGAAGAATATGATGAATCTTGTATGTATTGATATGAATGAAGATCCGGATACAAGATTCACACACACTAACACACACTCTCTTTTCTCTCTCTTTCTCTCTCTAGAACACCTTCAAATGCACACACTTAAGCTCCTATATTCTATGTGTTCATCACTCTATTCCTCACACCCCTCACCCCTATATATACTCGACTGGGCCGCAAACTGGGTTTACGGCCGTAAACGGAGTTTACGGTCATAAACACCCATTGGGCCGTAAACAGAGTTTACGGTCGTAAACCTGTTTACGGCCGTAAACACTATCTGGCCGTAAACCTGACCGTAAACACATATAATATTACAGAAAATTACAATCAACTAGAAAAGCAAAGTATAAACCATATTTTTGACCCAACAGACATCACCATGGATTTTGTGACTAAACTGCCCAGAACAAGGAACGGTCACGACATGATTTGGGTGGTCGTTGACCGCTTCACTAAGAGTGCGCATTTCATAGCAGCCAACGAGAAATGGTCTATGGATAAACTTGCGAATTCTTACGTGGGGAAAATTGTGAGGCTTCACGGTGTTCCGTTAACGATTGTATCAGATCGTGACAGCCGTTTACCTCAAGGTTTTGGAGGAGTCTACAAGAGGAATTGGGTACAAAGTTGTGTTTGAGTACAGCTTACCATCCGCAAACCGATGGTCAGAGTGAAAGAAACAATTCAAACGTTGGAGGATATGCTGAGAGCATGTACCCTGGAATTCCAAGGTAATTGGGATGAGCATTTACGTCTAGTAGAATTTTCCTATGATAATAGTTTCCACTCGAGCATCAAGATGGCACCTTATCACGCTTTTTATGGAGAAAAGTGTCGAACGCCGTCATGTTGGCTGGAAGCTAGGGAAAAGCAGTTTATGGGACCTGAAATAGTCCATCAGACTGCTGAAAAGTTGAAAGTGATTAGAGAAAGGATGTTAGCTGCTCAAGATCGTCAAAAGAGCTATGCTGACAAGAAAAGTCAACCGATATCATTCGAAGTTCGAGATTCGGTTTTACTTAAAGTCTCGCCGTGGAAGGGACTTATAAGGTTTGATAAGAGGGGAAAATTGAGTCCAAGGTTTATTGGACCGTTTAAAGTTCTTCAGAGGATTGGGAATCAAGCTTACAAGCTAGAATTACCAAAAGAACTAGAGGGTATTCATAATACCTTTCATGTGGGATATTTGAGAAAGTTCGCGGGAGATGTGCCCGACATAATTCCCATTTCTGAATTAAGGTTGGATGAAAACAAGAGGTTAATTGAAGAACCTGAGGCAATCGTTGACCGTAAGACTAAGAAGTTGCGACGCAAGATGGATGATTTAGTGCTTGTGCGTTGGAAACATACGAATGGGCCAAATCTCACCTGGGAAACGGAGAGTGACATGATGAGAAGCTACCCGCATTTGTTTGCTGATGTGTGATTCCGGGGACGGAATCATCCTAAGGGGGAGAGAATTGTAACGCCCGTGTTTCTAAGCTAGGCATTAATATTGACATAATAGTCTAGGTTAACCTTTGTAACTCATTTTAAAGAAATGAAAATGAATTATGTGAATATTATGTGTTTTATGCTTAATTATTAGGATTTAATTAATTAAGAATAAAAATGAGCGTCAAAAATAAATATTAGATAAAGCCGATATTTATTAAGAAAGTTGTAGTGGTCGTGACAAGGATTACGGATATATAAAGAATACCGAAATCCGAGTTATAACGAAGAAGTTATGACATGTCGAAGTTTCTCGACAAAACCGGCACGGTGCCGAATGACGTAAAAAGTGAGTTTTTGATAAACTACTTTTTAGCCTTAGTGATCTAAACAAAAGTCGTAGTGTTCGTTAAACCGAGAGTATGTATAAAAAGAACGTCCAAATCTGACTTCGTATGAGGAAGTTATGATTTTTCTAAGTTTCAGCTTAGTAGTAGACAGCTAAAAACTCGAAATTTAGATCGAGTGATTTTTAGCCAACACAACCTAAACGAGAATCGAAGGTCTCGTCAATAGTAGTACAACGGTAAAAAGACAGACGAAAACGGGCGTCGGATGAAGAAGTTATGAATTTTTAACGGATTTCCTTTCCCGGTCTGTTAAAAATAATAATATTAAAATTAAACTCAAAATTAGCCGACGAAGTCTAAATGAAAGTTGTAGAGCATAATTTTACCTACGCGTGCATATAAAGAACGTCAAAAACGGAGCTCGTATGCGAAAGTTATGGATTTTAGAAGTTTTGGCACAAAAATCGAGAAAAAATGCCAAATCCGAGAAATTTCGCATGGTGGAACTTCGGCCACGTCACCCTCGCTGCATGCGCGCCACGTGTCCGAAATCTGCTGAGTCACCGAGGCCAGCTGGCGAGGCGTGTCGCCTTCCCTCGCATCCGAAGTACGGTCCAATGGGGGTCCGACGTGTGCCCTTGCTTGACGTGTCCGAGCTTCGCACCAAGTGCCACGACCGAACCCTCGGACCATAGACCTCGGTCCAATCAGGAGGCGACACCAGGACCCTCGCACGTGCGACCCATGTGACTTCGCTTCGGATCTGCTGACGCGTGGAGGCTTCTCAGCCCTTGGATCAGGAGCCTCGCCCCTATAAATCGGAGGGTGCGAGACCTCCCGGTGATACTTTGAAAACTTGTCATTTTTAGCCCCTTTTTCAATATTTCTCTCATTCCAACTTCCCCCAAAGCCCAGGTATTATACCAAACACCCGAAATTCGCCCCGAAGTGCCCGAGAAGCCCGAGAAATTTATCTTTTCGGTTTCGAAGCCCAACCTTCGCAGAGCCCGGTTTCTCAATAAAACTCCCGGTTTTATTAGAAACGATCGTTTTAGGAAACGAAGTGTTGTCCGATTATCATTAAATCAAGTGAGTGTATAGTTACTTTCATCTTAGACATAGATATGAAGTATTTTATATAAAATACGTGCTATGTGAATATATATTGTTTGCTTATTTGAGATGGATATTGAAGGAATGATTTATACAGGTTTTTAAACTGTATATGTATTTTTATCTACAAATATGTTGGGTAAAACATGGGTAGATGAATTTGATGATGTGTGATGAAATAAAAAGTGATGAGAGGTATCGATGTTTAAGATGATCTAGTCATCTAGCAGAGTATAGACGACGGAAAACAGACTACTTTAGATAGTCCAGTGGAACGTTAGCAGACTCGTAGTCGGTAGGTATGTTTGAACTATATGTTCATAAGGTGTTCTCGAACTATATGTTCATTAGATGTTTTTGAACCATGTGTTCATCCGATAGTTGTTCTTTTTGACACTATTACGTGTTGGGGTACAGGAGCGTACGAGAGTACTTTATTAGTATTTTCCCTATACTTTTTATTCTGAAGAGCTTTGGAGTCTTCGTTTCTTTTTATGAAGTGATCGGACGAGCTTCATGAGTCAGAGTTTCCATTCTCGATGCCGGATAGGGTGAGTCTGGGGGTAAAATACCTCACGATATTCAGACCACTGCCTAGGCATGAGTCAACGTTTCAATTCTCGATGCCGGATAGGGTGAGTCTGGGGGTTACATACCTCACGATATTCAGACCACAGCCTAGGCAAAGTTCGATGCTGGATAGGGTGCGTCTGGGGGTTACATACCTCACGATATTCAGACCACAGCCTCGGCAAAGTTCGATGTTGGATAGGGTGAGTCTGGGGGTAAATTACCTCACGATATTTGGACCACGACTAGGCATTGATAACTACCCCTGACTTAATTGTATTGTGGTTCTTTCTTTTACGAACGAAGGTTCGTGGTTAAACTTATTCCATTCATTTGATGTCTTTATCGATCCTCGTTTGCTGCTAGGGAATTTCTGAAGCAGTTTCGTTAGTTGGTTGTTCATATCGATCCTTTAGGCTAGATCTAGTAAGATCACTGTATAGGATCAGTATGTGGGGATCGACGTTTGTTAGTGCTTGTAGTATAAACCTTGGGCAGCGATGGACTTCGTGCCTATTCCTTAGGATGAATCCTTAGGAACGAGTGATAGTTGATTCTTAGGGTAAATCCTTAAGAAATAAATAAGATAATGGGGATTGGGTAATTGGGTTGATTGTTTGATGTTTAAGCATAATAAATTTATTTATTGTGGGTTGAAAACCCTATATGCTCACCAGGCTCCCAAGCCTGATCCACTCAGTTTAGTTGTATCACAGGTATCGATACGAAGTTGCTTTACACTGAGAGATTAAAAGAGAAGTAGATCACTAGTGTAAATGAATGTAAGTTTTGTTTATGCTTATGTTTTTGTATTGACGATGACATCCCAATGGTTTAAATGAATAAAATACATTTCTTCGGAAATGATTTGATAACATATTTATCATGTTTTTCTGGGAACAAATTCTGCAACACTTTTAATCAAATGATTACTCTGAAATTATTTTAAAAGCATAAATTAAACCGGTCTGTTCTGGCCGTGAATTTGGGGATGTCACATATGAGAATCCTACGTTTCAGTTTTCAAAATTACAAAACAGAGACCGGTGGAGGCAACAATTGACAAACAAGAAGCAAGTTTTCAAAATTCATATTACTAGTCTTTTTCTTCTTTCTAGACAATTGGGTACGAGCCCGTTATTGCCTACGTGGAGTCGCCTTAACGGCGTGGTAATGGGATGAACACCCCTCTAATTGTTATGTGATATCTCGTTGTAACAACAACTTGCAACGCGTATGGAAATTTGATTTCGTCCCCCTTTGACCATATCAGTCATATTTTCATATATATATATATATATATATATATATATATATATATATATATATATATATATATATATATATATAATACATACCTTCTACCTCAAACTTATTCACAAAATTCTTTTCTTTCTTTATATTATAAAACTTCAACACTTCTATAAAAAAATGGATATGTTTAATTCGTTTAATGATGATGATGATGATATCTTCGTCTCCATGATGTACAGGTATTGCACGAACGTGCTTACTATAACCAGATCCAACTCCTCTACTAACAAGACATGCGATGTTAAACAGAAATCGTGAAGGACACCAACGTCTACTTCACGATTATTTTGCAGATAATTGTGTCTACCATCTAAAAATTTTCAAATGAAGGTTTCGTTTGTGATAAAAATGTGTTTGTATGGATAGCCAATTCCTTGAAAAGCATGTATCGTTTCTTTCAAGTTTTGTAATTTATAAATGTAGCTTTTAGATAAAATAAATACATATTTTTTAATTATTAAATATATGTTTAGGTATGAGTTTTTCTAAATGAGATATGATGCTAGAGGTAAGCAATGATTCACAAGGTTGTAGAAATTGGTTGTGGCAATTAAGTTGATGGTTACAGGGGAGTCGCCCCGATTATGTTGACGATTATATGAGATTGTTTGAGAGAACCGCAAGAGAAAGTTTGTATAGATTGGTAAGATGTATTGTTGAAACCTTCGGTGACGTTATTTGCGGAAACCTTCGTTGAATGATATACAACAACTATATGTGACACATGGATAAAGACATGGTTTTTTCAGGTGTGCTTGGAAGCATTGATTACATACACTGGAAATGGAGAAATTGTCTCGTGGCATGAAAAGGCCAATATGCAAGTGGTCATCATGAAGCGCCTTCTTTAGTATTAGAGGTTGTTGCTTCCCAAGATTTATGGATTTGGCATTCTTTTTTCGGGGTTGGGGTTTCCAACAACAACATCAACATTCTTGATCAGTCACAATATTCGACGATCTTTTGTAAGGAAAGGCACCGGATGTTCATTTCACACTGAATGGAAATGAATATAAGTTTGGGTATTATCTTACGGATAGAATATATCCTATATATTACACATTCGTGAAGGAATTTCGACACCTACTGGAACCAATAGACAAATTTTTCAAGAGGAGACAAGAAGGAGCACGTAAGGATTTAGAACATGCTTTTGGAGTTCTAAAGTCGAAGCGACACATAGTTGAACATGCGACACGACCATATTAGTTAGGAAGTCTACAAGATATTATTTATGTATGCATGTATCATAATGCATAACATGGTGATTGAAGATAAATGTCGAAATATTGCGGAGTATGTAACGCCTGTTTCTAGGCCAGGAATTAATATTGACATAATAGTCTAGGTTAACCTTTGAAACTCATTTTGAAGAAATGAAAATGAATTATGTGAATATTATGTGTTTTATGCTTAATTATTAGGATTTAATTAATTAAGAATAAAAATAAACGTCGAAAATAAATATTAGATAAAGCCGATACTTATTAAGAAAGTTGTAGTGGTCGTGACAAGGATTACGAATATATAAAGAATACCGAAATCCGAGTTATAACGAAGAAGTTATGACCTGTCGAAGTTTCGCGACAAAACCGGCACGGTGCCGAATGACGTAAAAAGTGAGTTTTTGATAAACTACTTTTTAGCCTTAGTGATCTAAACGAAAGTCGTAGTGTTCGTTAAACTGAGAGTATGTATAAAAAGAACACCCAAATCTGACTTCGTATGAGGAAGTTATGATTTTTCTAAGTTTCAGCTTAGCAGTAGACAGCTAAAAACTCGAATTTTAGATCGAATGATTTTTAGCCGACACAACCTAAACGAGAATCGAAGGTCTCGTCAATAGTAGTACAACGGTAAAAAGACAGACGAAAACGGACGTCGGATGAAAAAGTTATGAATTTTTAACGGATTTCCTGTCCCGGTCTGTTAAAAATAAAAATATAAAAATTAAAATCAAAATTAGCCGACAAAGTCTAAACAAAAGTTGTAGAGCGTAATTTTACCTACGCGTGCATATAAAGAACGTCAGAAACGGAGCTCGTATGCGAAAGTTATGGATTTTAGAAGTTTTTTTTACACAAAAATCGAGAAAATTCGCATAGTCATACTTCGGCCACGTCACCCTCGCTGCATGCGCGCCACGTGTCCGAAATTTGCTGAGTCATCCGAAGTCGTGGCACATCCGAGACAGCCTCGTCCGAACCTCGCACCACCTGCCGCGTGTCCGACCTTCGCACCACCTGTCTCCCTTACCTCTTGCTTCGGATCCGAACCTCGGACCTAGACTTCGGTCCAATCAGAAGGCCACACCTGGACCCTCGCACGTGCGAGGCACCTGCCCTCTCTTCGGATCTGCTGACGCGTGGAGGCTTCTCGGCCCTTGGATCAGGAGCCTCGCCCCAATAAATAGGAGGGTACGAGACCTCCCGGTGATACTTTGAAAACTTGTCATTTTTAGCCCCCCTTTTCAATATTTCTCTCATTCCAACTTCCCCCAAAGCCCCGGTATTATACCAAACACCCGAAATACGCCCCGAAGTGCTCGAGAAGCCCGAGAAATTTATCTTTTCGGTTTCGAAGCCCAACCTTCGCAGAGCCCGGTTTCTCAATAAAACTCCTGGTTTTATTAGAAACGATCGTTTTAGGAAACGAAGTGCTGCCCGATTATCATTAAATCAAGTGAGTGCATAGTTACTTTCATCTTACACATAGATATGAAGTATTTTATATAAAATACGTGCTATGTGAATATATATTGTGACAACCGTCAAATTTCGGTCAAGTCAAAGTCAAACAAAGTCAACAAGTCAAACCGGTCAACTCCATTAACCCTTGTATGTTAGGGTTTACATTATACAATTCGCTATTTCAATGAGAAAACATCATTTGAAAAATTCATGTGTTTGATTTTCCTTAGCCTTAACAGTGCTAAACAACGAACCAAAGCGATAAAACATTATTGCACAATCATCGGGATTGTGTAAGACACTAAATCATGGCTTAACGGGGTTTATGGACCTTTTGTTGCGAAGCCGGACACTCAAAAAGATCACAAACGAAACCTCTCACAATCTCTTTCACTCAACCTCTCTCTATTAAAATCTCTCCCAAATCTCTCCCGAATCTCTCCCAAATCTCTCTCAAAAGTTCCTTCAACTTTTTGTAATCATTCGGGCCATCCCGACCCTTAACTGGGTCAAAAACCACTTGAAACGGGGTAAAAACGTGTAAAATAGGCTTAAGGACCCAAAACTGAAGCTTCAGGACCGAAGTCCCTGTCATAAAGGAAGACGACACACATTTGTCTGTCGTAACCTTACGACGCGCGTGTTGATGACACGCAATGAGTATCAAGGAAGCCCCTGTCATAAAAGAAGACGACATGCATTTTTGCGTGTCATAAGTTTTCCGGTTTTTCGACTACGACTTCGTTTTAGGCCCGTTTTTCATCATTTTAACGCGGGATTTTCACCAAAAACTTTATTTTTATAGTTAGAACTCTATATTTCAGTAACCCCACGTTTTTAGGGTCATTCATACCAATAATTAGTGGGGGAGGTGCTTGAGGTGGAAAGATGACTTTACTTTACTTTATGTCACATGCCACCACTCACACCCACTACATGGCCAACTCTTTCCCACTACATGACCAGCTCTTACCCACTACATGACCAACTCATACCCACTACATGACCAGACCCACTCCTTGTCTAAGTATAAAAACCCATCCCCTCTCTTCATACTTCTTTCATTCTCTCATTTTCCTCCAAGGATCACACTCCAAATTCTCTCACCATTCTCTCTCAATTCCAAGACTTCCAAGGCTGATTATCAAGCTTTCTTCCACTCTTGGTAAGTATAATTCATTCTTTTTATGATTATTACACATCCTTCTACTCAAAATCATAAGAATCTTACACAAACATCGTCACCTTCATGTTAGGTTCTCGATTCGCCAAGGCATCTTCTAAGTGTTCTTGGGTTGAACACTTCTCTTCTCCAACATCCATCCTCTAATAACACATAAGGTGAGTTCATACCCCTATATTTTCATGTTTTTATTAAGTTTTAAGGGGGGGAATACAAGTTAAAACACCAAAAAACACAACTAAACTCATTTAACAGTCTTCAACAGAAACGTTTAACTCCATTCACGGACTGTTTTGGTCAACTTAAACATTTTAGTTTTCAAAACTGTTTCAGACGCATATAGTTCAGGTTCATACCTTTAAAATGACTACTTCCACATCACCATATGATTTTTCTACAATTTATGGTGATTTTTACAAAACTGTCTATCATTTCAGAAACAAAACCGGACCAGTCTGTGAATATGAATATTTTCACACAAGTTGGAGATCACTAAAAATCATGAGAAAATTTATGAACAAACTAGACACACTTTATAAACTCTCAGAATTTGCGGTTTTTGATTTAGACCTTTGATGATGTTTCTATAAATTTTCTAAGAACAGTAACAGAAACGTTATTACTAAAAAAATACCATCAATTTCATTTACGCCTTGTAACTCGTTGAGCAAGGTGTATATCATTATGTAATCATATATTCTTACATTATATGTCATTTTGTCTTGGTAATTAGACATACATCAGAAAACAAATGGATTTTTACCTTCACAAGTATGGTAAATAATTAATTTTTATAAACAAAGTTTACATCCGTTATACACAAACATTTGGTAAACTATGACAATTATAGTTTATGAACACTATACTACCCTTGTTGTGATAAACTATAATAGGTATAGTTTATGATACATTTACATAACAAACTATAATTTGTATTAATACTCTATTCTCGTTTGGTAGTTCCTAAACCAAAACTATTAATTATATTAGGTTCTACGCCATTTTGACCCGAACCGTCTATCGTACGACACACGCATTTCGTTTTGGGACTAATGTGAGTAATCTACCCCATATTTTATAATTTTCAATACTTTTGGGGTGTATCATGTGGTTCTAATATGTTCCAACTTCATTTTATTGTTTTATCACAATTGAGACATTGTTGGGACATTTATACGTGAGTCATTAATTGTATAACTATTGTTTGTTTACGCTACATGTACTTGTAGTGCATTATCATTTTTAGTCTAATCTCCATGACTATGCCCGTATTCTTGAGGTACGTTATGGACAATAATAGCGCTATTGGGTTGACCACCCCGCCTTGGGACGCTAAGGTGATTGATCGCACGTGGTTGAGTGTGTATGATGATTAGATGCTCCATCCTATATATATTTTTATATATATATATATATATATATATATATATATATATATATACATATGTATATATAGGGTGAGGACTTATTGTTGTTGTTATCATTTGTTAATCAATTTTTGATTTATAAACCGTTATCTCAAATACAATTGTTTGCCGACTTCAAAAGAAAACAAATTTCAAATTATAAATGTTTCAACTTCACAAATTTTCTCTACTAAAATTAGATTACTTACCAACTCTCGTAGTTGACCTGTTTTTACCCATGATGCAGATTTGAAGAATGAAGTTGATGAAAAATAGGTTGTGCCTTAGAAATCCACAAGATTATTTAAATTTGATGTAATAAATGTTGTTCGTATTTGGATTTGTATTTGTATGTTGTGGATCTTGTTTGCATACTTAGTACTTAATTGAATCTAATCATATTATAACATAGTTGTCATGAGACTTTGAACAATATATCACGCCTTGATCGATTCCGACAAGGATCGGGGTGTGACAGATTGGTATCAGAGCCCTTGACTATAGGGAATTAGGTTAATTGCCTTGACCTAGTCTATAGCCTCTAGGGTCCTCTCGTATGCTAGTTTATAAAAAGCACACACAACTGCATGCAATTCACACTTAGAAAAGCCTAGGAATACCTTTATGTGTTAATTGCTCCCTTAAGTGCATACGTATTACTCCTGACGCTTATATGTGTGCATACACTGGTGAATATTCTCCTCCTTCTCTGAAAATCACACACATATTCAAGTAGTTTAAAAAAAATGTATATACATATATATTCCTTAGAGCTCATAGGAAATTCAAAGTCGTCCACTCTAGTTGGATAGGATCATAGTAATGGACGCGTAGTAACTGGAAGGGGGAGGT
Organism: Lactuca virosa; assembly: GCF_052849685.1. NCBI lineage: Eukaryota > Viridiplantae > Streptophyta > Magnoliopsida > Asterales > Asteraceae > Lactuca > Lactuca virosa. The sequence continues at coordinate 91,260,378 of NC_136426.1, forward strand.
GCCGGTAGCCCAAAAGTCCTGACTAGGCAAGCATTCGTATACATCCCAATCAACTGAGGGACCAGTTTGCTTACCTGGGGACCAAAGGCGAGAGTTCCCAAACCTATAGGCCAAAGCGCGTCATTCACATTACTTTTGAGCCATCAAAATACCCGACCTTATCAAACGTATCCAAAAGGATACACTCCAAAATGGCCAACTCATTGGACTATTAAGTTCCCTAATGGGCCTAGAAGTGGGAAATACATGTGAAAACTTAGTTTTGTGAGGGCCCACGCAAGTGCTACATGTTTCACATTTAGTAACCATGGAAAGCCCAAAAGGTGCCCAACATTCCTAACCATGGCCCAACAAGTGTTTTACAATTATTTTACCCAACAATGTCTAAAAACTTTATTTCCATAATCAATTTACAAATAACTCACAAGTCCATATGCGTGTTTCTCGTAGATAACATTACGACCCCCATACGTTGCTCGCAACAACCGAAGGCTAGCTGCCCTTATCGCCAAGGAGGTAGCAAACGTCATCCCAACAATTGCAACCCAACTTCATTCTCTTCAGCCACAAGCTCCAGCAACCACTCCTCGTTGCTCGTTCAAGCACTTTCGTAACTGCAATCCGCCTTACTTCAAAGGCATCGAGGGTGCCACCGCACTCCTCACATGGATTGAAGAAATGGAGAGTACTTTCATCCATAGCGAGTGTCCTGAGGACCTGATGGTCCGTCATGCTACAGGTGCCTCCAAGGTCATGCTCTCACATGGTGGAACCTAGAAAAATGGGCAAAGGGAGAGGTTGTATGCCTTGGTATATGTGAATCAAGTCTGGGAAGGATATAGCCTGATCAACTATATCTGTCCGAGGAGTGACTTGCATATACTGGGGGATAGTCATAATGGGCAACAAATCTAACCACCTAACTACATCCTACAGGGAATACTTTAAGAATCGAATCTAAACACCTAAAAATATTATAGGAGTATTTGGTGATACTATAACCAACTTATGTGAAAACTAAAGACCTCTATTAGTAGGCCTATGATAACTGAGTGCATACGCCAAGGTTATACATAATTAAAGATATTATAGACTCAGAATCTATGACTATTGCTCTACTTCCTGTTTTTTGTTTGGTTGTGGACTTAGAGTAGAGTCATTTATTCGAAGGTCTATTCTATCTCAAATTATATATAACTGGTATGCACTACGTGATTATAGACGTAACTAATAAGGATCACCCCTATACGTAATTATAGGATTAGGCGTCTATTAATTATCTCTTCTACCCCTATTCTCGCACGAACAACATGATGGGTAAATCTTAACGCCCGTACAAAACCTACTTCTACCCACTACCATAACTCCGTCTCCAAGACGTTAACAGAAACACCAAGAATAGTTCACTAAAGTGCGAAATTATACATGTGTATATAAATGGTAAGGACATTTACTAAAAGGTTCATCAATGAAATTGGCATGCATTTTATTTCATTGAATCTCACTACTTGGTATTACAAACAATTTACGACTGGTAACTCTAAGATTCTTTAGGTGTACCTCGAAGTTATGTGTAATTAAGAAATGATTGACCTAGAAATGGTGAGTCCGCCTTAGGACCTGTTCCTTGTTTGGTTGTGGACTTAGGGTAGACTCATTAGGATCAACAGTCTAATAAAATTTTAATTACACATAACTGGGGGCATGTTGAGTGAATCTTAGGAGTGGATCAGACATGGAACAAATCACAAGATTATAATCAAATTATTCGTACTAAATTCATAAGTCTATTTATAAAGACCTCTGGTATAGAGTCGTCGGCGTAGTCGTGTCGGCAATCTAGAATATAGTTAAATACATAATACAAACTATAATACCCAAATTATACAAAATTTTCTGCATTAAAAATCAATAGACAAACACAATGAAACTGAAAAGGGTATCAAACTATCAAGAGAAAAACACATACAATGTAGATTAAAATCCACTAATTATAACAAAATGGCTAAAAGAAAAGGTAAGGACTAAGGATTGTTAAGTCCTCTCTTCTTATAAATAGCTTTGAAGCAAGTTTGCCTAAGCTTCTTTGTTCCTTCTGTCAATTCCATATCTGGCAATTTCTCCATCATCTTCTTGTGCCCTTCTAACGTCTCTATCTCCTCCTTTAATCCCAACTCCTAGTTTTTTTAAAGGTAGATGTAATATATTTTTTCGTGTGAGTTCAAAAAAAAAAAAATTTACAATGAGTTAAGTTTATATAAATATAAATCAGGAAATCGTAGTAAATCAATTGATTTGATGTGGCATATGCCTAGGGCCTATGTTTATGTTATAAAGAAACTAATAATTAAAATTTTAGAAAATACCAAAACTACTTTGGTTACCAAGTGCATGCATACATGCATGAGTAATGTATAGAAGGTTATTATCGTAGTTTACCTTGGCATTTTGAATGAGGGATTGAAGGCTCTTAAGTTTTCTATGAGGCCATCTGTTTATGTTTAGCTCTCTGCATCTTTTCTTCAACACTGTTAACCCTATCCCTAGTTCCTTTGCTGCCATGATTATCGGCATCTCAAAGTACTTCTCTATCTCTTCAAACTCCAATGGTCTCAATCTCTTTGCCACCTTCCGGCCACCGTGATCAGTGGTGGCAGCACTAGAACTACATGTAGCCTCACCACCAGATTTACAGTCTTCACTGAAACTAACCAATGGTAAATTACCATCCTCCCAACAATCCCATAAGCTTATGTCTTCAAGGGGATCAAAATCGTGAAACTCATTTCTAGAAATGATGTTTTGATCTTTGTTAAGTACTGTGGAAACGTTTTGATCGAGCACTTCATGCAATTTTTCCGACAACTCGTAATCTTGATGGTCGAGCATGTCACCACTGCAAAAATCCAAAAAACTCAAGATAATCAAATCCAACACGATGAAAGACTCTTTTTGATCCCTACAAATCCAAACCATGTTTTGATCAATGTCGACAAAATCACTTTTCTGTGCGAAAGATGGTGTAATGAGTGACGTTTATATATACCTGAAAAGATCTTGATGATCAAAGTACTGAAACCAATCGAGGTCATCTATGGGGTTTTGACGATCTGCAGGTGGATCCATTTGTGAGGGAGAAGTTAAAAGTCGCGGTAAGAATGTGATGATTTATATAAGTGAAGTGGGAGAAGTAATGAATAGCAAATTGTTGGGAATGCAACAAAACAAGTTAAGCACTTCTGAAAAATTGATAAATGATTTCGGTAACACTCGCGGAATATAAACTAGTGAAAATTACAAACGAAATTGAATATATATAGTCTATGATGTTATGGTTATTGTGTATCTAAAAAATGAAGAGAAAATGAATATATATTCTTTGAGTCGTAACCTTCTTCTTCAATTCACACACATATACGTATCTGTTGCTGCAAATTATGACTTGTGTGCCTCATGCATTTAATGCATCACATGCCTACTGCATATTCTTGACTTTGAAGCTACGTATCAGTTTCCAATTTCCCCAGTAGCACACTTTTCATTAGAAAATACTCCAAGTCTTTACACATGAACCAGTTAGAAAGTACTCCAAGTCTTCACACATGAACCAATTAGAAAGTACTCCAAGTCTTCACATATGCAAATTATGACTTGTGTGTCGCTATAGGTATGTCATTGGCTCTTGTTAAAAACCTATAGCGACAACAAGTCATTGTAATAGATTAAACCTGTGGTGACGACGAATGCCCTTGCAATCTTAATGATATACGACTAGTTTACGCCAAGCGACTATAAAAGAACTGGTAGGACTTATAATGCAAATTTCGTCAAAATTTGTTGAAACATTCGCAATGATGGAACTCGCTAACTATAAAATATTCATAGTGGTAATACCAAGGATAAAACAGGGAGTATAAAAGCACACATAGAATACTCTATCATCCTAAAACAATAAACTCCTTTTAAATTGACTCAGCTCAAGTTACAATAAGAAATTTCCAAGGTCGTCATGTGACATCAGGCGGGTTGTTCCTCACCATAATCAATTTCTTGTACTACGAGAAGTTTTCCACATCTTTTTCCAAACTCTTGAAGTCCCAGTCAAAATGCAAATTTCGGGACGAAATTCCCTCTAACGGGGGGATGATGTGACAACCGTCAAATTTCGGTCAAGTCAAAGTCAAACAAAGTCAACAAGTCAAACCGGTCAACTCCATTAACCCTTGTATGTTAGGGTTTACATTATACAATTCGCTATTTCAATGAGAAAACATCATTTGAAAAATTCATGTGTTTGATTTTCCTTAGCCTTAACAGTGCTAAACAACGAACCAAAGCGATAAAACACTATTGCACAATCATCGGGATTGTGTAAGACACTAAATCATGGCTTAACGGGGTTTATGGACCTTTCGTTGCGAAGCCGGACACTCAAAAAGATCACAAACGAAACCTCTCACAATCTCTTTCACTCAACCTCTCTCTATTAAAATCTCTCCCAAATCTCTCCCGAATCTCTCCCAAATCTCTCTCAAAAGTTCCTTCAACTTTTTGTAATCATTCGGGCCATCCCAACCCTTAACTGGGTCAAAAACCACTTGAAACGGGGTAAAAACGGGTAAAATAGGCTTAAGGACCCAAAACTGAAGCTTCAGGACCGAAGTCCCTGTCATAAAGGAAGACGACACACATTTGTCTGTCGTAACCTTACGACGCGCGTGTTGATGACACGCAATGAGTATCAAGGAAGCCCCTGTCATAAAAGAAGACGACATGCATTTTTGCGTGTCATAATTTTTCCAGTTTTTCGACTACGACTTCGTTTTAGGCCCGTTTTTCTTCATTTTAACGCGGGATTTTCACCAAAAACTTTATTTTTACAGTTAGAACTCTATATTTCAGTAACCCCACGTTTTTAGGGCCATTCATACCAATAATTAATGGGGGAGGTGCTTGAGGTGCAAAGATGACTTTACTTTACTTTATGTCACATGCCACCACTCACACCCACTACATGGCCAACTCTTTCCCACTACATGACCAGCTCTTACCCACTACATGACCAACTCATACCCACTACATGACCAGACCCACTCCTTGTCTAAGTATAAAAACCCATCCCCTCTCTTCATACTTCTTTCATTCTCTCATTTTCCTCCAAGGATCACACTCCAAATTCTCTCACCATTCTCTCTCAATTCCAAGACTTCCAAGGCTGATTATCAAGCTTTCTTCCACTCTTGGTAAGTATAATTCATTCTTCTTATGATTATTACACATCCTTCTACTCAAAATCATAAGAATCTTACACAAACATCGTCACCTTCATGTTAGGTTCTCGATTCGCCAAGGCATCTTCTAAGTGTTCTTGGGTTGAACACTTCTCTTCTCCAACATCCATCCTCTAATAACACATAAGGTGAGTTCATACCCCTATATTTTCATGTTTTTCTTAAGTTTTAAGGGGGGGAATACAAGTTAAAACACCAAAAAACACAACTAAACTCATTTAACAGTCTTCAACAGAAACGTTTAACTCCATTCACGGACTGTTTTGGTCAACTTAAACATTTTAGTTTTCAAAACTGTTTTAGACACATATAGTTCAGGTTCATACCTTTAAAATGACTACTTGCACATCACCATATGATTTTTCTACGATTTATGGTGATTTTTACAAACCTGTCTATCATTTCAGAAACAAAACCGGACCAGTCTGTGAATATGAATATTTTCACACAAGTTGGAGATCACTAAAAATCATGAGAAAATTTATGAACAAACTAGACACACTTTATAAACTCTCAGAATTTGCGGTTTTTGATTTAGACCTTTGATGATTTTTCTATAAATTTTCTAAGAACAGTAACATAAACGTTATTACTAAAAAAATACCATCAATTTCATTTACGCCTTGTAACTCGTTGAGCAAGGTGTATATCATTATGTAATCATATATTATTACATTATATGTCATTTTGTCTTGGTAATTAGACATACATCAGAAAACAAATGGATTTTACCTTCACAAGTATGGTAAATAATTAATTTTTATAAACAAAGTTTACATCCGTTATACACAAACATTTGGTAAACTATGACAATTATAGTTTATGAACACTATACTACCCTTGTTGTGATAAACTATAATAGGTATAGTTTATGATACATTACATAACAAACTATAATTTGTATTAATACTCTATTCTCGTTTAGTAGTTCCTAAACCAAAACTATTAATTATATTAGGTTCTACGCCATTTTGACCCGAACCGTCTATCGTACGACACACGCATTTCGTTTTGGGACTAATGTGAGTAATCTACCCCATATTTTATAATTTTCAATACTTTTGGGGTGTATCATGTGGTTCTAATATGTTCCAACTTCATTTTATTGTTTTATCACAATTGAGACATTGTTGGGACATTTATACGTGAGTCATTAATTGTATAACTATTGTTTGTTTACGCTACATGTACTTGTAGTGCATTATCATTTTTAGTCTAATCTCCATGACTATGCCCGTATTCTTGAGGTACGTTATGGACAATAATAGCGCTATTGGGTTGACCACCCCGCCTTGGGACGCTAAGGTGATTGATCGCACGTGGTTGAGTGTGTATGATGATTAGATGCTCCATCCTATATATATTTATATATATATATATATATATATATATATATATATATACATATGTATATATAGGGTGAGGACTTATTGTTGTTGTTATCATTTGTTAATCAATTTTTGATTTATAAACCGTTATCTCAAATACAATTGTTTGCCGACTTCAAAAGAAAACAAATTTCAAATTATAAATGTTTCAACTTCACAAATTTTCTCTACTAAAATTAGATTACTCACCAACTCTCGTAGTTGACCTGTTTTTACCCATGATGCAGATTTGAAGAATGAAGTTGATGAAAAATAGGTTGTGCCTTAGAAATCCACAAGACTATTTAAATTTGATGTAATAAATGTTGTTCGTATTTGGATTTGTATTTGTATGTTGTGGATCTTGTTTGCATACTTAGTACTTAATTGAATCTAATCATATTATAACATAGTTGTCATGAGACTTTGAACAATATATCACGCCTTGATCGATTCCGACAAGGATCGGGGTGTGACATATATTGTTTGTCTATTTGAGATGGATATTGAAGGAATGATTTATACAGGTTTTTAAACTGTATATGTATTTTTATCTACAAATATGTTGGGTAAAAAATGGGTAGATGAATTAGATGATGTGTGATGAAATAAAAAGTGATGAGAGGTATCGATGTTTAAGATGATCTAGTCATCTAACAGAGTATAGACAACGGCCACAGACTACTCTACATAGTCCAGTGGAACGTTAGCAGACTCGTAATCGGTAGCTATGTTTGAACTATATGTCCATAAGGTGTTCTCGAACTATATGTTCATTAGGTTTTTTTGAACCATGTGTTCATCCGATAGTTGTTCTTTTTGACACTATTACGTGTCGGGGTACGGGAGCGTACGGGAGTACTTTATTAGTATGTTCCCTATACTTTTTATTTTGAAGAGCTTTGGAGTCTTCGTTTCTTTTATAAAGTGATCGGACGAGCTTCATGAGTCAGCGTTTCCGTTCACGATGCTGGATAGGGTGAGTCTGGGGGTTACATACCTCACGATATTCAGACCACAGCCTAGGCAAAGTTCGATGCTGGATAGGGTGCGTCTGGGGGTTACATACCTCACGATATTCAGACCACAGCCTCGGCAAAGTTCGATGCTGGATAGGGTGAGTCTGGGGGTAAATTACCTCACGATATTTGGACCACGGCTAGGCATTGATAACTACCCCTGACTTAATTGTCTTGTGGTTCTTTCTTTTACGAACGAAGGTTCGTGGTTAAACTTATTCCATTCATTTGATGTCTTTATCGATCCTCGTTTGCTGCTAGGGAATTTCCGAAGCAGTTTCGTTAGTTGGTTGTTCATATCGATCATTTAGGCTAGATCTAGTAAGATCACTGTATAGGATCAGTATGTGGGGATCGACGTTTGTTAGTGCTTGTAGTATAAACCTTAGGCTACGATGGACTTCGTGCCTATTCCTTAGGATGAATCCTTAGGAACGAGTGATAGTTGATTCTTAGGGTAAATCCTTAAGAAATAAATAAGATAATGGGGATTGAGTAATTGGGTTGATTGTTTGATGTTTAAGCATAATAAATTTATTTATTGTGGGTTGAAAACCCTATATGCTCACCAGGCTCCCAAGCCTGACCCACTCAGTTTATTTGTATCACAGGTATCGATACGAAGTTGCTTTACACTGAGAGATTAAAAGAGAAGTAGATCACTAGTGTAAATGAATGTAAGTTTTGTTTATGCTTATGTTTTTGTATTGACGATGACATCCTAATGGTTTAAATGAATAAAATACATTTCTTCGGAAATGATTTGATAACATATTTATCATGTTTTTCTGGGAACAAATTCCGCAACACTTTTAATCAATTGATTACTCTGAAATTATTTTAAAAGCATAAATTAAACCGGTATTTTCTGGCCGTGAATTTGGGGATGTCACAGAGTATATGCCTACGGAACCTAGACACATGCAATTTCAACCGGGACAACAAAATATTTACATAGAGTGGTCGATATTCAAGAAGAATGAAAACACAAACAACTTCTAGAAGTCTTGACGGATTATACGTATGATGGTAACGAAGATGAAGAATAGTGAATTTAGTGTGTGTTATAACATATTGACCATTTTCACAATTGGTTTTATAACACCATGGGTGTCATGACATGTAATGTGACACTTTTTTGATGTGATAACATGCCTTTACAAGTTGCCCACACCTAATAATGTTAATCTTACTTGAAATCTCTTTTTGTTAAAGTATGTGAATCTTTACTATTCTCTTATGGTGCGTTTGGTTCGCTGAAATGGAATGAAATCCGGGGGAAAAGGAATCCAATTCCACCACATTCCAGTGTTTGGTTTAACTTTGTATGACGAAATTGGAACCCTAAATGAAAAAAAAAATCCATCAAATGGGGAAAACACTTTTTTTCAAGAAGACGATGGAATTAATTCCTTACTACTATCGAAAGTGACATTTTACTTTATTATCTTTGTTTTATTTCACAACATAACCTCTACCATCACCCACCACCACCACCACCTTCACCACCACCACCAACCACCGCCACTGCCACAACCACCACCATGCACCACCACCGCCACCGCCACCACCACCTACCACCTACCACCATTACCGCCACCGCCACTACTACCCCACCTACCGCCATCGTCACCACCACCACCTACCAAAGCCACCACCACTATCTACTGTCATCGGCATAACTACCACCATCGTCACCACCACCCATCACCACCACCACCACCACCTACCATCACCACTACCACCCACCTACCGCCACCACCCCCACCACCACCATCGTCGTTGCCGCCACCACCACTACCACCTACCGACACCACAAAATCGCCACCGACATCACCTACAACCACAACCACCACTACTAACCACCACCACCGCCACCACTACCACCCACCACCACCAACCAACGCTACCACCAATGCTACCACTACCGCCGCTACCACCACCTACCCCCAGTACTGCCACCACCACCACCACTCACCTACCATCAACGCCACCCCTGCCCACCTACTGTCGCCACCACTGACACCACCACCACCACCACCACTTATCACTGTTACCACCACCGTTATTACCATCCACCTACCGCCACGTACCACCACCGCCACCACCACCCACCACCACCATTACCACCATCACTGCCACTACCACCCACCACCACTACCACCTACCACCGCCGACATAAGTACTCAATTAATAAAATGAAAATTTACTATTTTTATAGTTTATATAATATTATTTATATGTAAGATAAAAAACAAAGTAAAATTAAGCAAAACAGACAAAAAAAAGACAATTTTGTCATTTTACATGAATTATAATTTCATTTTCTGCCAACCAAACAGAATTTGGAATTAATTCCAATTCTATTTCCTAACAACCAAGTAGTATTTGGAATTGAATTCAAATTCCTAATAGATTTATTTTCTAATTCTCTAATTCCAATTCCAATTTCTTTAGGAACATTATATGAACCATACACCACCTAAGTTTTCTTTAGGCTACTTAACTTCATGATCTCAAGGTACATAAAAGAGGGAGCAATATAAAAAGCTCATCAAAAGTTAAGGTGTAAACGGAAAAGTTACTCGATCTCTGGGCCCTAGATTGTAAATTCAACCTTTGGCCAATTGATAAGTCTACACTCTACCGCAAGCTATATGTATTTCGTCATTTCGTGTATCTCCCGCCATCACTTCACAAAGTAATACTATTCAATAATTCATCTGGGATCTGACAGGTAACTGAGGGGAACGGTAATGGGCTCCGACACCAGCAGCCGGTGGTGGCGGAAATCGGACCTTTGGGAAGTGGCGTCCGTTCTGCTACTCAGCCAGGCCGTCTCTTTTATATTGGCTCTTCTGAACTTCACTTCATCTCTAACCGCCAATCTTGGTAAGATAATTCCATCTCGATTTTAGATGAATTTGTTTCCTTACTCGCATAGTCAATTTTGTGAAATTCAGAATGAGAGATAAACTGGAGCAATTTGAGGGGGAGAGGGGGAGGTATTATTGAATCTGGTTTTATATAAGTCAACGTATATTACAATGAGAATCTGATTGAATCTCGTTGCTAATCCTAGAACATTTGCCAAGTTTGATCTAGTTAGAATATTAAATAATGGCACAACAAGCACTTATAAAATTGCAATCATTTTTAAACTTGATTGAGTGATTGACCTCCTTTCTTTGTTTTGTTTGTTTTGCAATAGGTGCTAATTTGCCTGTAACTCTTGGACTTTTAGGCTATCTGGCTTTAACCTTGATCTATGGAAGCATCTTGTTGTATAAGCGCCATGAACTCATTGTAGTGTCACCTTCCTTCACTCTTAGTTTGAAACTTGATTATATCTGTGTATACTTTTCCTTTTCTTAATCTTAAGTTAATTCTTGGTTACATCTTTGCAGCTGATAATTAAGTATAAAACAACATAATATAATTTGGGAAAATTTTGCAGATTCCTTGGTATTGGTATGCTCTGTTAGCATTCTTTGATGTCCAAGGCAACTATCTTTGTAGGTTTGCTTCTCCAATCTCATACTTTTATCTGTCTTCATGTAACCTCTTAGGTGAAATTATTATATGATGATGTTGACTTTTTGAGTGTAGTTAATTCAGCATATTACTTCTCATCCATTACAAGTGTAGCATTATTAGATAGCTGTACAGTTGGTTGGGTGATACTTTTTACTTGGATCTTTTTGGGCACAAAGTATTCTCTATTGCAGTTCCTTGGTGCAGCTGTTTGTGGTGTAGGCCTTTGTTTGGTTCTTCTTTCTGATGCTGGTGTTGGTGGTGGAGGTCATCATTTTCTTTAAAAATTTAAATCATAAATCTTTATAAAATCAAAAAGCACTAAACCCTAAATGATTTGTGTTTGCATTTCAGGTGGTTCAAATCCACTTTTGGGTGATATGCTTGTCATTGGGGGGACACTTTTCTTTGCACTAAGCAATGTTGGTGAGGTCAGGCATTTATGTCATATTTCTTCCATTTATACCCTCATATAGCATATAGACATTATATATACATTTATCTGCTATGCAGGAGTTTTGTGTTAAAAAGAACTGTCAACTTGAAGTATTAGCAATGCTTGGTGTTTTTGGAATGTTTTTTAGTATAATCGAGATGTATCCTTTTCTTCCACATAGTTTCTTGTTTAAACTTTAAACAATAAAAATTCAAATTTAACCACTTTTCCATAACAATTTTTAGCACCATATTCGAGAGGAAGAATCTTGAAGCAGTGGCATGGTCTACTGAACTTGTAAGCCAAATATTAAAATTTTAAACTTTTGTTTTTTCAGAGCTTTATGATTTAGTTTTCTGCAGATACTTACACTTGTTGGTTACACAGTGGGATTCTTTATATTCTACTCTTTAACGTCTTTTATACTAAAGGTTTATACTTTTTCCTTTTCTCCTAGACAATCTTATTAATATTTGGGTTATTAATAATTTGATACGAATGAAATGTATGCAGACAAGTGGGTCCACATTGTTCAATTTGTCCCTACTCACAGCTGATATGTGGGCTGTGATCATTCGCATTTTTTTCTACGAACAAAAGGTATAAGATAAATTATACTATAATATATATATATATATATATTTTTGTTAAGTACATGAAAGTACCTCCATTGTTTTTACTACAGGTGGATTGGTTATACTATGTATCGTTCTTAATTGTTGGTGTTGGTCTTTTCATATATTCCAAAAGGTAAGTGAGTCTCATTTTCTTTTGATATGTATCTTCATTTATTTGCATAAGTTTAGAAAAGACTTGTTGAAGTATGAATCGGAATCGTTATTTGATTTCTTAGTGAGAAGAATCCAATTCCGAATCCGTCGCCGGAATCTGAAAACGGGAATCAGAATCCACGGTACCAACTTGTTCATGAACAAGGTACCGAAACCCTGAGTGGGAGTCCGTGACGTCATTCAAGTTCATAACAACTTTGTTTATTGTAATTTAGTTAAGTGAAGAATTTCATTTATAGTAAATCTTGGAAACAGCATATAATATCCATGAAAAATTACACATATATGTAAGCCTCATAAATCAAAAACAAATCTCCTATGGTGGGAGAAGTAGTTTACACATTTACTACTTCAGGCTACTATTATTGTATATATATTAAAGTTGTGGAAGAAAGGAATAGTAAACTTGAGATATTTTGTTAAGTTTGGTCCCTTGATTTACATATCCGGTCCCTGTACTTCTTTAATTAATTTATTCATGTCCTTTTGTTTGTGTTCCATTCAACTTCCCATTTTTTTGGCAGAATTGGTCCTTGTATTATTGTTGGAAGTTAGGAATACTAAATTTGGATTTTTTTGGCAACTTTGGTCATTATTCTTTACCCATTTTGACACTTTTGGTCCTTGCAATCAATATTTTTACACTTTTTTTTGGAACATTTTAATATTTAAAGTTTGGCCACAAAACTTTAACGGTTTGACAACTTTGATCCCTTTTCTAAAAAGTTGCTAATTCCTACCCCTTTAATTCTTTAGCCATTTTCACACTTCTGGTCCTTGCAGTCAAAACTTTTATATTTTTTGTCTGGGGCAAAACCCGGACTTTTCATCCTTGTACTTTCTATGTCTGTCATATTTATCAATTCGGAAACAATATTAAAAGCTTACGCGGGGGTAACCTTTCTAGTTATTGATGATGTTGATAAAAGTTATCGAGATTCCTATGGGGAATGTAATGATCCAATCAAATTAATAATTGGATTTTGAATTTTCCAACACATACACGTATGCTTTATAAATATTTAACATATATTAAAATATTTATTAATTAGTATATATTAATAGGATTTTTGGGTAATAATTGATAGTAATCGGGTTGGACCGGTCCGGATTTTATTGGAAATGGGCCGTTAAACTGATTCAGTTTAGATAATCAAATTTTGGAACTGATCTAATTAAATTACAAATGACTTTTTTGGTTGATCGATTTTAATTAGTTTCATCAATTTAAATTGAATTGGTTAATTTTGAACATACATAAAAAATAAAATACCTTCTATACATCCATCCACATATAAAACACCTTCTATACGTCCATCCACATATTGCGGGACATCCATGTGCATCTTTTACTTCACCTTTCTTTCTTATTTTGTTCGCTTGTTTAGGCTAATCGGAGTAGCTTCGGCATGTGGTTCGGCTAGCTCGGCGAACACCACGAACACCGGGCCGAGGCCTCGGCATGCCGAGCTCGGCTCGGCAATTCGGTGAGAAAATGCAGGTTGGAAAATGGAAATGACGAATGGGAGGTCAATGGCTCTTTTTCCAATTTTTTTTTTAAAACTCCTATAAATACAACCCAACTTATTCATTTACCACATTAAAACCATCTTCTATATCTCAAATATTCTCTATCAAAATGTCATTTTCATCAGTCATTTTTGATGCGTTGCTTGAAACGACCATAGAGGTCATTCAAGAGGCGGAACAAAAGATTGAATAACTACGGCAACAAAATGCGGAGAATGCACGCCTGAGGAAGAGAAGATACATACAAAGACACCGTGAGGCGGCTAATGAACGACTCATGCATGATTACTTTGCCGAAAACGCCGCGTTTCAAGGATATTATTTTCGTCGCCGGTTCCATATGCATATAGTTTTGTTTTTGCGTATCGTCAACGTCGCTGGTTCTTAACATGTCTCCGTGAAAGACCCACACTTTCATAGTTGACAATTGTTACTCCGAAACATGCTACGTGCATATTCATAAAAACAATATTTTATATATTGATAAAGTGATTACAAACTACTGGATACAAACCCACTATTTCATAGTGTTATATATTACATAACTTCCCAGGATTCTATAGATTTATACATATGGGAGTGCAAAATACAATAGTTTCAAACTATTCGAAAATCTTCTATCAAAACAATAGTTTCAAACTATTCAAAAATATTCTATCAGTATATAACTATACTGGAAGCTTATCTCCTGCAAATTAGTTAAACATTGAGAGGGGTAAGCGGTGACGCTTAGTGAGTTCAATAATAGATACAATATAACGTTATGCCATATATATACTTAAATATGGCAGAAGCAAAGAGGAACAAGGAACAACAAAGGCATACGTGAATCATATGACAAACTTTCCATACTTGATATACATCAATAAAGTTTCAGCACAAGTGGCACAGAAAATACTCAGGAATATCATTTTGCTAGAATATTTAGGCTTTCAGCCTTATCTTAGCATACTACCGAAGCCAAAGTGATGCCTATGTCATACACTTCATGGTCAACGGTTCATACCAATACCCAAGTGATGCCTATGTCATACACTTCGTGGTCAGAGGTACAACCTTGCTATAAAAAATAGCAGAAATAATAACACGAGATGATAACATGGAAAAGCACATAGCACATATAACACATAACATACAATTGTTCATATATATTAAACTCACCGTGAAATAATCGGGGGTTAAAATAGTAATTTGGGCAGCACTTCGGCTCTAAATATGACTTTCTTCGTTGAAAACCGGGAGTTTTCTTGAAAACCGGGCTCTACGAAGGTAGAGCTTCGAAACTGAAAAGATAAATTTTTTGGGCTTCTCGGGAATCTCGGGGCGTGTTTCGGGCTTTGGAATTAGTACCGGGGCTTCGGGGGAAGTCGGAATGTAAGAAAATATGGAAAAAGGGTGAAAAAGGGCAAGTTTCTAACCTTTGCCTGGGAGGTCTCGCAGGCACTATTTATAGTGCGAGGGTTGGATCCGAAGCGAGGAGGGAGGGGCACGTGTCTGCGAGGCTCGGACCAGGTGGCAGCAGGGCGAGGCTCGGACGGACAGCTGCGAGCTTCGGATTGGTCAGCAGCCTCGGTCGAATCAGAAGGCTACACGCGGGTCGGGCACGAGGAAAGTATGTGAGATCACGTGACGACTTCGGACACCTGTGCGACACGCGTCGCTTCTCGGACGCGCCACGCAGCAGCTTCGGACACGTGGCCAGCCCAGAGCGAGGGTGACGTGGCTGGCACTATTCATGCGATTTTTCTCGAAAATTGTGCCCAATCTTGTAAAATCCATAACTTTCTCATACGTGCTCCGTTTTTGACGTTCTTTATATGCACGCGTAGAGAAAATTATGCTCTACAACTTTTGTTTAGACTTTGTCGGAAAATTTTGACTTTGTTTTTATATTATTATTTTTAACAGACCGGGACTGGTAAATCCGTTAAAAATTCATAACTTCTTCATCTGACGTCCGTTTTCGTCAGACTTTTTACCGTTGTACTGCTAATGACGAGACCTTCGATTCTCGTTTAGGTTGTGTCGGCTAAAAATCACTCGATCTAAAATCCGAGTTTTTAGCTGTCTACTGCTAAGCTGAAACTTAGAAAAATCATAACTTCCTCATACGAAGTCAGATTTTGGCGTTCTTTTTATCGAACTTCTCGGTTTAACGAATACTATGCCTTTCATTTAGATCATTAAGGCTAAAAAGTAGTTTATCAAAAACTCACTTTTTACGTCATTCGGCACCGTGCCGGTTTTGTCGCGGATCTTCGATTGGTCATAACTTCTTCGTTACAACTCGGATTTCGACGAGGTTTTCGCCTACATGTTTCTAACGAGATTATCTACAACTTTAAATAATAAAATTTCACTTATTTCAAATTTTATATTTTCACTAAATTTCACTATTTGGCTAATAATTGGAATCTCATAAGACTTTCAATAATTTATGAGTGATTCTAAACATAGTTTTACTTCATTTCTAGTAAAAACTATCTGTTAGAACTCAATACTCAATATCACATAATATTTCATAATATTATTTACTTAAAACACGATTTCAAAACGTGTATGTTAAACTCTGTTATTTGACGACATGTATAACAGGACTGCACCAGTCTTTCTTTCAAGTATCTGGAACATCGTATACGAAGGGGTATTATCTTGTCGACGGGGTCTATCCGGAGCGTGCTTGTTTTGTGAAGTCACCGTCTTGTCCAAATGATCGCAGAAGGTTGAAGTTTAAGAGAGTTCAAGAGAAGGCGCGAAAGGATGTTGAACGAGCGTTTGATGCTTTGAAAAAACGTTGGCATATTCTTAAATATCACGCGCCTTATTTGGAGGAGAAGAAAATGAGTGAGGTGATGTATACTTGTATCATATTGCATAATATGATTCTCGAAGACGTATGAAATACAATATGTGAGTATAAGGAAAACGAGATCGTTCCACCGACACAAGCTTTTGAGGTTGGAAGCGTGGAGTACTTGGCGAGTAGGGCAATAGTTCATGATGTTGAGACGCATCATGTTCTTCGTGGGGAATTGACTGAACATATTTGGACCGTCAACCACATCGATCTTAACGCGGAACCGATCGATGATTTGGACGGTCAATTTTCCGATGAAGATGTCCTTTAGGTCTATCCAGGTTTGGTAAGTTTAATTTCCATGTTTTTATTTTTTAAATTCTAAGTTTTTTTGGTGTGTTTGTTGTAATTTGCGTTGAGGTTTAATGAAATTTTAGTTTTAAATTAAGTTGGTTAAATTATTATTTTTAATATATATATATATATATATATATATATATATATATATATATATATATATATATATATATATATTAGAAAAGTAGCATGCATGCCATGCAAATGGTAAATTTTTAATGAAGTGTGAAAAATCTGATGTGACACTGACGTAGATTGTAGCAAATATGGTACCACTCCTACCAGCCTTAGTGACGTGTGCATGCCTTCATTTGCAACTCAAAATAAGTTCGTAAATGTAATCGCTTCCACTTAGGCGAAATAACCACTTGGCTATACAATAACTACAATTAAATGTAAATTATTATAATTATTATTATTATTATTATTATATTTATTTTGTTTATTATAGTTAAAAATTATATTATCATATACTATTTTCATAATTTTATTTAGTCTTTTTCAAAGTTGTAAATAACGTCAACCCATAGTGTGTATGCAATATCAAACCTCACGTTTATGGGTCGTGGTGAGCGACAACGTTTGTTAAGGCATGACATGACTAAGACGACAATTATATATATATTTAATAATTATATATATATATATATATATATATATATATATATATATATAATTTAACAACATTTTGTTAAGGTTTGGCGCAGATACAAACTTTAGAGTCATGACACTTAGGTTATGTTTGGCGCAACATATCTAGCTGATAAGCTAATTTATTTTTCGAGTTTTTTTAAGTTGTTATTTTTGGTAGGACAAAAGTAGCTTATAAGCTAACTTTTTAAAAAACTATTTAGAATAGTTTTTTAGAAGTTTTTTTAAAATTTTCCAAATATATTTTTTAATTAATTATAAAAATACATTTTTTTAAATGTCATTTTAAATCGTTTTATTTTTTTCAGATATTTTTTTATTTAACGGCTAGTTCGCCATACTTAGTCATAATGTTATTTTCATGCCATCGTTTAATCACCTATTTAATCTTGATTTTTTTTCACTGAAAAGCTGAGATTAAAAAAAAAATCATAATTTTATTTGGAGAGAGAGGGGAGATTCCGCTTCGGTAGCTTTCATGTGATCGTAGTTTCAGTCTATCGGCCCCACACCAAACCGTAAAGTAAAGAGAAGGGCGATTGATCTCTTTTTATTCCAGATTTTGACACTTCTGATCATCTGTATTTTGTGGGACAGAAGTTGGGACCTAATCCATGGATTCCCCTCCGTTGGTGTCGTACTGCAATGGTGGACTCTCTCAAAAGATTATCATTGATACCGATCCTGGCATTGGTATATTATCTTAATTCGCTGCTTTATTCGATATCTGTTTGATCGAGCTAATTTCTATGCTTGATGAAGTTAAATACTAAACTTGAAGCTCTTTTGATTGTATTTAATTGAGACTAAGTTAGACTTTGTCGGATTGTGAAATTTGTTTGTATGGTTCTTGTAATCGTATCCAGAGTATGCCCGTTTGTTATGTCCAAGGTAGGTGATTATTGCAACTTTCGTGATCAGATAATCAAATGATTAAAGCAACTCGATAATCAGAACTTTTGCCCATTATCCTCGCTTACAGCTGATTATTTTGACCTAAATAATCCCAGAATTAGAATTATAATTAGTTTTTGTCAATCACTCTAAACTGGTTATTTTGACTACAAATCGCAACAATCACATTCATTATCCTTGCTCGGATTGTGCAATTGGATGACATGGGAACCATGTGTTATTGGGTACGAGCTCGGGGATGATAAGAAATTGAAATCAGTTTATTGTGTCTTATGTAATCAGCAAATCATTACATTGCAGATACTCAGATTTTCATTTTGTAGATACTGCTTTTCAGTTTTTACATCTTTTAACATTTAATATCCAGTATGATTGTGGCCAATTGTTCATCAAGTCAAACATGGACATAGTTACATTCAAATAAAGACACTGAAATCTGAATTATACATCAAAATGGCAAAGATACCCCTGTTGTAGACATTATATCAGATATACTTCATATACAGATTCAGATCTTGATAGATTAAACAGTGGAACTGATCCTAAATATAACAATATTCCTGAATTGATGTTGAATCAGATGATAGCATGGCAATCATGATGGCTTTTCAGACACCAAACTTAGATATCTTAGGATTGACAACAACATTTGGTAATGTCTCCACAAAAGATGCCACTCGTAATGCCTTACTTCTGGTACTCCTTTTTCTTTCTCTTAAATTCATTTCTTGAAAATTCCAAGTTTCAAATAATTTGGATTTAAACTTGTACATGATCAATCACCCGTTTTCATGTGTAAAAGGATAGTGTGAAATTGCAGGACGTTTGGATGTTCCTGTTGCTGAGGGTAGTTTTGAACCACTAAAGGTACAATTTACTTTCCCATTTTTAATTAAAAAAAAAAAATCTTGTATTATGTATTTATGTTCGAGTTAAACTCTAATTTTGTCACAGGGAGGAGAGCCAGAGATTCAAGATTTCATCCATGGATCAGATGGATTAGGAAACTTACATCTACCTCCCCCCAAATTAAAAAAAGTAGAAAAATCAGCATCAGAATTTTTAGTAGATAAAGTTTCTGAATACCCTGGTGAAGTATCTATACTTGCACTTGGTCCACTAACAAATTTGGCTTTGGTAAGTTTCAAATTGAAAATCTTGTTATAATCACATAATCAATAAAAAAAAATAAAAAAAAAACTAATTGTGATCCAAATTGGTTGTTATTTGAATATAGGCCATCAAAAGGGACTCCTCATTTGTAAATAAGGTGAAAAGAGTGGTGATACTCGGTGGAGCTTTTTTTGCACTTGGGAATATTAATCCAGCTGCAGAAGCAAATGTACAAAAAAAAATTGAAAATTTTTTTTTCTTTAAAAGTTTTTGAATGGAAATTTAAAGCTTCCTGATGTTATTATTATATGTAATTACAGATATACGGGGACCCTGAAGCAGCAGATATTGTTTTCACTTCTGGTGCAAATATAGATGTTATTGGCATAAACATCACAACACAAGTCAAAATGTCAGGTTTGACCAGTATATGATATGCACTTTTTATATATATATATATATATATATATATATATATATATATATATATATATATATATATATATATATATAGGAAATTGCCATTTTTTATAAAATGGAATAATCAAGATTTATGGATTTTCAGATGATGATCTTGATGAACTGAGAAAGTCTAAAGGGAAGCATGCTCAGTTTTTGTGCAACAGTAGTAAATTCTACAGAGATTGGCATGTGAAATCAGATGGTGTTTATGGTATAAATTTATTAATTCTTTCATATATAATATAAATGAAAATTTGTTTTAATAATAAAAAATATTTTCTTAATATCTATCTCCAGGAGTTTTCCTTCATGACCCTGTCTGTTTTGTGGCTTTAATTCGGCCTGATCTTTTCGTGTTCAAAAAGGGGGTTGTTAGGGTTGAGACACAAGGGCTTTGTGTAGGACATACCCTAATGGACCAAGGGCTAAAAAGGTAAATTCTTAACTCTTGTGGGGCATTTGACCAAGTTGACCAGTCCCACATGTTTTTTTTTTTTGGTTAATGTGCGAGTGTGATGCAGATGGAATTCAGATAATCCGTGGACGGGCTATTCACCGGTTTTAGTTGCGTGGACAGTGAACGTGGAAAAGGTTCTTAATTACATTAAAACCGTGTTGATGACACCCTAAATGATGGGGACTACTAAGATTTCTAAATGTTTTATAATATTATGAATTATTTTTCTAAACAACTATTTTTCGATGATGTTGAAATGTTTGGTTCTACTTTTCCTTTATGACGATATTGTGTGATGTTTAACATTCATTGGACTGGACTCGATTGAGATTAATGTTAAAAAACGGGAACCAGAAAGAGGAATAAGATGAGACAAGGACTTACTTTTGATCTTGCAAAAGATATGGAAAATACCCATAATAGAAAGTTTGTCAAGTCTCTTTCAAGTTAACTCATTTTTATGTATTCAAGTGTAGCCTTAGGGATGTTAGAACCTAGAGGTTGCACAATTATAAGGATTGAATCTATATATAAAAAGAAATTCAAAAAAGTTTACATTTGAAGGGTAGCCCAGACTGCCCGGTGTACTACCCGTAATGTTGCATTGTTTTCGGCACCGTGGATGTTCCGCCGGACTATAACAAACCCCGATGCAGTATCTTCCAAGAAAAAAAAAAGCATTGATAAATCATAGATCTAATATATGGGACTTTCATTGTTCTAATATATGCATGCACTGTAATACCGATTCTACTCAACTTCTATAATTTCTTAGAACTAATATCATAAAAGTCCTAAGTTTTTAACGCGTAATTGGAAAAAGTCCTAACAGATTTTTTATTATTGTCGTGTCCATAACTTTCTCGTAAAATTATCATTGTAGCCCACTTAATGAATTTCATAGTAAAAATCGTTCGACGGTCGACTGGTGTTAAGGGATTAATCGATCTTGGCGGTGATTAATCAGAGATTAATCGGGGACCATAGATTATTAATAAAATATTAAAATTATTTAAATGTTAATATATCTTAAGAAAAACAAGTACTTCAAAATTAGAAAATAAGAAAAATTGTAATTTGGAAATTTGGAAATACGAAAATATGAACATTTTGGTATAATATTCGAAATTTTGAAAATTTGAAAATTTTGGAGTAAAAAAAAAAAGTTGGTTTTTTGAATTTTTTTAAAATTTTTTAAAATTTTTTTTTGACATTTTGACTTTTTTCTACTTTTTTGACTTTTGCTGACTTTTGTTGACCGATTAATCCCGCCAAGGACGATTAATCCCGCCAAACCCGATTAATCCTAAATTTCCGATTAATGCCCTAATCCTCGACGGTTGGAGAACGCCAAACGATTAATCCCGATTTCTGCAACCATGATATATATATATATATATATATATATATATATATATATATATATATATATATATATATATATATATATATATATATATAGGGGAAGGATCAAATGAGAACACTTAAAAGGTTGAGAACGCGAGACAATTATGGACCAATCAATATATAAGGGCATATTAGTAATTGTATATTTTAATTAAATTAAAATAAAATAAAATTCAATCAAATTCTCTTAAATTTAGCATCAGTTACCAAAAAAGAAATAAATATTCGATTTTTTATTTTTCTTATTAATGAATTATAAAAAACACTTTTACCAAAATTTATTTTAAAACTGAAAAAAAAATTATTTTTTTCTTAAAAAAATCAATTTTTTTTCTCCTATTTCACGTTTTTTTAGCGTTCAAAAAAATGAATAGAAATCGAACCCCAAATTAATACATTTGTATTCATAAATAATTTTTTTTTTCAAAAAACCTGATACTACTTCAATCACAAATGAATACACATCAATTTACAAGTAATTCAATTCCTTTTTTCAATCAACTGAAAATAAAAAGAGTGTACAAATTATCATTTCTTCATAAAAAGAATACATCTAATCATAAATAAATACACTAATTAACACATGATTACACTGTTATTCACAAATGAATACACTGTTATTAACAAATAAGTGCCCTCTTATTTAGAAATGAATATATGAATACCTCTAATCATAAATAAATATATTCATTCACACATGAATGCACTGCTATTCAAAAATGAATACACTGCTATTCATAAATAAATACACATTCTAACATAAATGAATTCATCAAAATATAATATAACATACATCTAAAAAAAATATAGAACATAATACAATTTTTCATTCTCCTCTAGCTCAAATTCTTCACCTTTCATCTTCTCAAAAAAATCCAAAGGACCTCCACAAAACCCATATGGAAGAACTCTCAGAACCTTCATAGTCAGTTCAAAACTTTCTCTCGCATCTCTCTGATTAGCAATAAAGCATTGGATATTGACAATATTGTTTACCTTTGTCGAGCATTCAAACATAACAGAAAAATTCAAAGAATTTCCCATGAGGAAGGTTGGCCTGCTATCAGATTGCATAAAAAATTCATCCATACTCACAGGTTATTTGCAAGAACAGATTTAACGAAAACATGATCAACTGATAATCAGAATTACAGAAAAGATATTACAATTTTTGGACAACAATACCCTTGTTGTCCAAATTTTGGACAATAATAATTGGATAGATAGATTTCAATTTAACACAAAAAACTTGCAAGTCAGATTGCTTGAGCTAATAAGACATTAAACCATGTGCCTAAACAGATGTTAGTAAAAAAAGGAGTCAAAAGTAAAATTACCTTGTTTTGTCTCTGATTGAAGTGCCTCCCGGCCAAAAAAAACGTGTATGTTCTCGGACGGGAGCCCACCTGAGCCAACCTCTAGAATGAAATTGTTGCAATTCATCATAAGCTCTTCTTTTTCATTTCTCTATATGTACCTGTTAAAAAGATGATGAGAAAAATGACATCCAAAGGCTGAGTAGATCCAACAGTTAGGGCTTTAAAGTGAAAGAGATAGAGATCAAAAAGAGATTGAATTTGAGACCGGTTAAAATGGAAGCAATCACGTGAAGAGAAAATAGAAGGTATGGTGTTGTATCGAATAAACGTGAGATATCAATGAATCGATTATGAATAAATGAAAGATAAAGGAAAGATAAAGGAAGCCCTAATCGTACCCGTCATTATCATCATGACATGCCGACCCTTCATAACCAGGAAACCACCATCGACATAGCCTCCATCATCAGCCTTTATCTTCACAGCAACATTCAAGCAAAATCGAGACCATACCTTCCAAATTGAAATCGATTCGCTAGTCTAGAATCCCCAATGAAAACTAATGAACTAAAATCGAGTTGTAAGTGCTCTTTCGCTGATTTTATGGCCTCCTCCGGCTCTATGTTCTTGGTCGGCTTCTGATACGTTCTATGAGATGAGGCGGTGAGATGATAATGTGGATTGAATGTTCTTTGAGATTATGTCAACAAAATAGAGTAACACAGAGTAATTATAGGAGTTTACCAAATTAGGGTAATGCTTATTTACCTTAATAGCCTTTATAATTTTCTTTAATTTAAAAATTAAAATTTAAATATTAATAATTAGAAAAATAACAATTAATTATAGCCACACATCTTAAGAATTAGATGGTCCAGATCTGTTCTCGCGTTCTCAACTTTTTAGGTGTTCTTATTTGATCCTATATATATATATATATATATATATATATATATATATATATATATATATATATATATATATATATATATCCCTGTCTAATAAACAAAACCATAATGTACTCGTGTCCTCTCAAAAATTCAGTATTCTGCAAATGTTAAATTCCGGTTTTACCCCTTTTTCTTTTCACGTATCATTAGAATTAGAAATTAGAAATTAGAAATTAGAAATTAGAATTACAATTACAATTAGATTAGATTAGATTAGATATGCAAATGGAAATATGGAAATTTTGAATTTGGAGTACGGAATATGGAAGGATATCGAATGATATCGAATGGAATATGGAATCCATATAACACTCTGTCTTTCTTTCAATTCTTATTGCTCATAACAGCTGTACATATTAACTCAATTTCGTTACATGCCCGATTAAGTGCATCTTATTATGGTATCCATATCAATCATATCGATTACATTTAATTTTGATTATTATGTCGATTTGATCGTATTAGCCTCAATATATACTTGAAACATACGATATGAATCATTCTTTACAGCATCGTCTTTCCAACAATTAAGCATCATCGACTTCAATCCTTCGGTAAGTTTCTGCTTCTCAATTCTGCTTCTCAATGTGTATTTGTAAGCTCCTGTTTCCTACAGAATGATGAATGTCAGTTT
The DNA here is from genome assembly GCF_052849685.1 of Lactuca virosa. Taxonomy (NCBI): domain Eukaryota; kingdom Viridiplantae; phylum Streptophyta; class Magnoliopsida; order Asterales; family Asteraceae; genus Lactuca; species Lactuca virosa. The sequence goes on from NC_136426.1 coordinate 91,285,408, forward strand.
ATGCTTCTAATGTTCTGTAAACATATAAAAAGATTCTCAAAACCATTTGTACATGTGACCTCTTAATTTCTCCATTTTGATCAGCGACTCTGCAATTCAAGCCACCAAATTCGAATTAATATGTTAATCAATCCATAGAACTAAAGGGTATAATGGTAATTAGAATCTTTGCAATTCAATCCACACGAATTAATATGTTAATCACGAATTAATATGTTAATCAATCCATAGGACTAAAGGGTAGAATGTTAATTAGAATCTTTTTCTCCATTTTGATCAGCGACTCTCCATTTTGATTACCGATTTTAGACAATCTCTGCAATTCAATCCACCAAATTCGACTTTGCTAATTACCGATTTTACCCCTTCTGTATTGTATTATTATTTAGAATATTTTTTTCTGCTACTTAATGTGTATGCTTGTGTGTGACAATTTAACTGATGCTACTTAAATTACCAATGTGTATTCGTGTTTCTCAGTTTCTGCTTGAATTGTTTTGTAGTAATTTGAACCACAGACCGTGTTATGGTTGGTTTACAACAATTAAGATGTTAATTAATCAGTCTCCAGTTACAAAGGGTAGAATGGTAATTAGAACAACCTGTTCAAGCTAATGCTCATTTTTTGTACAGGGACATATTGGTAATTTTCACAGTAGGGGTATATAGTTTGTGACTTTATGTGTCTTTCTGTTTTGTTTTATTTGTTTGAATGTTTTAATATACTTTATTGTATTATTCAGAATCTTTTTATCCGCCTACTACTCCAGGGACATAATTGTAATTATGTTTGTCTTTATATTTTCTGTGTGTAATTTTGTTCCATTATTTTTCCTTAATATTTTATGTCTTTCTGTTATAGTGACAATGGCAGATAGAAATGTCACTTTGATCAAAGACTTAGACAATATGAGGGATGATTACACACTAAAAGTGTGTATCATCCGGCTGTGGAGATCATTATCCGAAGTTAACCCCACTATTGTCAAATCACTTGAAATGATATTAATGGATGAGATGGTAAAATATCCTATTCCAATTACATTATTCAAAATCATTTTTTTGTTTATTTGCTCATTCCAATAATATTATTCAAAATCATTCAAGGTCGAATAACTGATTCAATGTTGACCAATTTATATAAATTAATATACAATTGTTTCGCAATATATATAATATTCTTACGATATGTGAATAGGGTACAAAAATCCGAGCAAGTGTCTACCCAAGAGATTTCCAAAGGTTTGAGTCCAAACTGAAAGAAGATCAAGCTTTTTACATCCGATCCCCCACTATAGCTCCAAACAGATACACTTTTAAAATAAGTGATGTAATCTCCAAGTTAAACTTGCATGGACGAACAACTGTTCATGAGTGTCTAACTTTTCAATCCAAAACAACATATGACTTTTCTTGTGTATCGTTTGAAAGCATTATTTCTGCAACAGCTACATCTAATAACTCAATTGGTAATTTTCCCCCTATTTAATTGCATTTTATATTTAATTCTTTAATTTTACATCATTTTGACATATTGTATTATCATTTTGTAGATGTTATTGGTGAAGTTGTTTCATTAGGAAAGTTTGATTCCCGTGATGTCAGCAAATCCAAACATAGGCTAACTTTACAAATCAGAAACTTAGAGTAAACTTTTCTTATATTATATCTTATATTATTATTATTATTATTATTATAATATATTAAATTCATTAGGTTACAACTGCCACATGTTATTTTATTATTATATAAGCATAAGCATTTAACCAGTACTGTTTTTGCAGAGGTTTGCAGGTTAACGTCACATTGTTTGGAGATATTGCATACCAATTGATTTCTTATCTTGAAGCTCATAAACAAGTTGGTCGTGTGGTTGTTATTTTGCAGTTTGCAAGACTTAATGTCTATAACGGTACATTTCTTATAAAAGGCAACCTTCCTTATTTTAGGCTTTTATATTGCTCATTATTTTGACCATTTTAATTTTTTTAACCAGGAATACCTTCCGTTAACAGTTATTTTGAACACACACGGATGTTCATAAATGTTGATCTTCCCGAAATTGTTACATTCACAGATAGGTAACAATCTATTTTAATAATTCATTGTTTTTTTGTTTCTTTTTAATAATTTTACTAATTTCATAATTAATCTACCAAATAAAAAAACAGTTGGTTGGATTACGAGGACTTCAAAATCCTTCTTCTTCTTTGACTGTTGATAGCTCTCAACCATACAATGAATATGATGACTTTTTTGACAAATCACAATGTTAAAAATGTTGTCGATTTGCTAGAACCACAAGAGGTATGTGAATAATTTAGTTTTTTTAATGTGATTTTGTTTTCTATTATTCGTTTATTATAATTGTATTGTTTTTTGATTATTCTTTTTGTATTTTATATTTTTTTAGGTCGGGAAATATATCATTGTTGGTACCATTTATGGTATCCGACAAGATATTGATTGGTATTATGATGCGTGTTCAAACTGTGGAAGGAAAGTTGAACCAAGAAACGTGTTCAGCGGTCCAGATAGTGGTGATGCAAGTGTGGTTGTTGAATGCTATAATCCTAAGTGTAAAAATAAGGAGATATCTCCAGTTCCAAGGTTTTTAAAATTTAACAAAAGTTCACCCGGACAAATTAAATACATTAATAAACATTACACATTAAACATATTTAATATATATTTATGTCGGATATTTGTGTAGGTATAAAATACGTATTCGTGTCCTAGATGATTCTGGAACAATCACACTAACTATGTTTGATAGAGATGCTTATAAACTCGTCAAAAAACGTGCAAGTGATCTCATAGAGAAAATCAAATAGGTATACTATAAATATATTATTTGTTTTATTAAATTCTATTATCTATTTGATTTTGTCTATATTAATGTGCTTTTAACCATAACAATATTACATAACTCATTCTTTCCAGGCTGGGGATAATCCGAGTTTGTATCCTTATGACCTCAACTGTCTGGTGCATAAAAAGATGGCATTCGTGTTAGATGTTAATAGTTTTAACGTATCCAATAACTACAATCGGTTTGGGATACTTGGCTATACACTTGATAGTAACATTATCAATGCTTTGGAAAAAAAGTTAGCTGTTGAGGTATTTATATACATATATTTTTATGTTTTTTAAAAATTAATTAATTATTATGATGCATACTTTTATTTAATGATCTTCACTAATTAATTGTAAATCTTGATGGAACAAAAATTTAATCCCACAAATGATAATACATATTTAAACTTCTAAAGCAGGCAGGTAATTCTGCAAATGTTGATGATACAGAAATCGCATCTCACGAAACAAAGTCGTTAAAGGTTATAATATAAACCTACATTATTTAATTTTATATAAAGTCCTTTTATAAATTATTTTTTGTTAATATTATCGTACTAAAGCTGTTTCGGGTTTTTGCTTTAAGGACGCGATCTCACAGACCGGTGATAATTTGACCCCTTCCATGCATGACAAATCAGAAGCTACAAGTCCGTTCAAGTTTAATTCGCTCACAATGGTAAAAAAAACGAAACGTTGGAGATACCAATGATGTTGATGAGTATGATAATGTGAATTCGTCGACAAAAGTACCTCGCTTGAATTCCATGGTGGATGGAAACACAGGTCTATTAATACCAAAGCTTGAAAAGTGATTTCAGATTGTCCTTTTTATGCACCAACACTATTCTTGAATTTTTTTTTTTTTTTAATTTTTTTTTGCGATTCTGTTTGGCAGTTTTGCTCTTCGTGGTGTTTAGTATTCAAACATTGATAGTTCTTGGTTTCTTTTCGTTGCTAATCTCTATCTTAAGTAAAAACTGCTTTTTGGGTTATGGCTGTAATTAGATTAATCTTCTTTTAATATATATGTGTCTATTGATAGTGTAAAAGAAGGAAACCATTATGTTTTTAAAGATTTTTATTACCAATATATTTGCAATAAAATTCAAAAAAATTACAAAATATATCATTCTACTTTTCATTTTCGTGTTATAAGTATATTTGCTCTATAAAAAAGATGTATCAAATATGAATAAATTCAATAAAATGGTATATTTTATGGGTATGAAATCGGTGCATGCATTCTTGGGAATATTTTTTTCTATGATTTGAGGTAATGTATGAAACGAAAATTGTAATGAAGCTGTGAGATGAGATTTGTCATAATATTGAACACGCAACAGGAGGAAACAATGCATCAGATGTCAATTTTGCCCTTTGTCAATCCTTTTGTTCAGCTCTATAATTTCAATTATTTAAATTCCAGTAAAAGTGTTTATTGATTGTTATAATATTAAACACACAAGAGGAGGAAACAATGCATCAGATGTTAATTAATCATTGTCCAGTTACAAATGGTAGAATGGTAATTAGAACAACCTGTTCAAAATAATGCTCATTTTTTGTACAGTGACATATTGGTAATTTTCACAACAGGGGTATATAGTTTGTGACTTTATGTGTCTTTCTGTTACAAATGGTAGAATGGTACCCGATCATTGATATGGGTCCGGATCATTCACAACTTAATCATATCTTCCCGTTTCTTAAGCACTACAAAGTACAAAACAGTACCGGAAACAAAAATTATATATGCAAAGGACGAAAATGTCCTCGCCACGGGATTCAATGTGATGTAATAAATCCACCCTAAAAGAAGAAAAATGTGTTTACCATTAAAGCACATACCACTAAGATGTAATCCCATGAACCTCTGCAATCTCTTAGGTTTTTTGATACAGTTGTACCTGTTTAAAACACATACCACTATTTCAGGTATTATAAGTCGAAATTACTTTAAATAAATCAGAAAAATAAAAACGGTTGTGTTATTAATGATATGTATATTATTATAAACCCAGCGAGATTAAAAATGAAACTTCTAAAAGTTTAAGTTTAAAACTTTTCGACACGATCACAATATTAAAATGTCACTGTAAATTACAATCAAATTTCAAAATTAATTTTGAATGTTCGACTATAAATGTTTATTAAAGAAACAAACGTTAACGAGAAAAACTCATTTATTTTAATGTTTGTATTTGATTTATTTGGTTGGGTGGTCACTTCTTTTTTTTTGAACAGCTTATAGATAGATGAAATCGTCAGTTTATAGGCTTCGATTTAAAAGCATTAAATGATCAATATCACTTTTTGAATTAATTATAACTTTATGACAACACTAGTTTATAACCCGTGGGAACCACAGTTATAAAATTAATTAAACTTTTATAATAAAAATTTATAATTATTAATCAGTTATTTTAAATAAGTCATTTAAATAAATTATTAATTAAAAGATATATCAACTTTTTAAAGTTATTATAATTTCAAATTTAACATATAATTAGAAAATATAAATTTGAATTTGAAATGAGTTGCCTAATATATTAATGAGTTGCCTAATATATCTACATTACACATGCCATAATATTAATGAGGAGTTGTATTAGAGTGACACCTGACAAAAAGATATTAACACTATTCATTTATTAGAATAGGAATATCTATAAATGCTTCGTACCCATTAACTTCTAACAATTGTGTTTTTTTTTTATAACATTTTTTTAATATTTTATTATTTATATAGCATTGTAATCCATAATATTGAATTTGTTTCCATATTTGATTTTCAGACTTTAATAGATGCCACATGGTGTTTCTTGATTGCTCCCTCGTTACAAAAAATAATGATTTGCCCTCACACTTCATAAATCATTCACATATTCAAAGATGCATTTTAGTTATCTTCATATTCAACTTTCGATGGATTGATTGCGTTTCTCTTTAACATATATTCAAATTTATATATTTTTTTACAAATTTATATTAATATTAATTTTAAATAATCAATAAAAATAATGCTAAACAAACTTAACTCTTATTAATAATATAAATTTGTTTTTAAATTTTTTACCCGTGGTTTCCACGGGTTGTAACCTAGTATATATATATATATATATATATATATATATATATATATATATATATATATATATATATATATATATAGAGAGAGAGAGAGAGAGAGAGAGAGAGAAGATCAAATGAGAACCCCTAAAGGTTAAGAACCGTAAGAACCACTTATTTTTAGCTTATTTTGATCTATTCTAATATTTTGATTTTTTTATGTTTTTATAAATAGCCAAAAATCAATAAGGGCATACTAGTCATTTTTAACTTTAACATAAAATATATTACATCTAACAACATTCAAACACTTTCAAACTTTTGCAAGAAAACCTTCTCAAACCCTCTCAAACTCTCCCAACAACAGAAAACCCAACACCACCTCAGCCACCTACCTCTGACACTTGTCGTCGTCATCTACCACCTTCCATTGCCGGAATGTCGAGTACCCAATGTTTTCGATTCAAATCCACCGTCCATCGCCACTGATCTCTAGAGTGAAAAGCTCCATCGCCGAAGGCCACCACCAACAAAGCACTAGTTCGTCAGATCTATTCAGATCAGATCTAGTCGGATCTTTACCGGAAACCTTCAGATTTGTCGTCAACGACTACCGCCGCTACATCCTTCGTCATCCTCCGCCTCCACTCCACCGGATTTACAACCGCATCCAACTCGTTTTATCTCTGATCTCCGGAGAACCACCAGATTTGCATCAGATCTCATGTGTTTTTTTCATTTTCAGATTAGATCTAACTAACCATCACCGATGAACCATCTTTCTTTCTCATACGATCAGCGCACCAGATCTCAAGATTGACGAAGTTTTGAACACTAGATTTTCTACCTAACACCAGATATGCATAGATCTGATGTGTACGATGAATTTCATGTATGGATCTGGTGTATCTGGTGCATTCATGGTGGCTTGCATCAGATATGATTTTTGAAGATAAAATTTTGATCAAAATCAGGTATGTCGATTTTTATAGATAAATCTTCTTTAAGCTTTGTTTTCTACTTGTTTTTCTACTTACATCTGTTGTAGATCTCTATGATATAGATTTTTTTTTCTTTCTGTTAAAGTGTGAATTTGATATTTTAATCTCTCATTTGTCATATAATTTTGTTAATCTTAGTTTTAGCTGCTATTAAGTTGTAAATGTATAATTTTTTTGAATTAAACTTTGAATTTATTGTACTAGTCTGTGAATTTTATGTATTAAATTGTGTATTAACTGTAATAAGAGTTTTAAGTTGATAATATGGATCTGAATACTACTTTTTATGTATTAAAATGTGAATTTAGTGTACTAAGTTGTGATTTTTGTGTTTTAAATTGTGAATTGACTGCATTAAGTTCTGAATTTTTTTTTTAAACTACTAATTGACTGTATTAAGTTGTGAATTTTCTGTTTGAACTGTAAATCGACAAAATTAAGCCATGAATTGTGTATTAAACTATGAAGTTATTTGTATTAAACTATGAATTTTGTGTATTAAACTATGAATTGACTATATTAAAAGTGTTAAGTTGATAATATGGTTGTGGATGCATACTTTTGTGTATTAAAATGTGAATTTTGTGTATTAAGCTATGATTTTTGTGTTTTAAACTGTGAATTTTATTCTTAGACCGTAAATTGGCTATATTAACTTGTGAATTTTGTGTATTAAATTATGAATTGATTGTATTAAGTTGTGAATGAATTTGCATTAAGCTGTGATTATTTTATAATTTTTTTTGTTTGCTTTTGAAATATTAGATGAAAGAAGCATTATACACATGTATGATTTTATCTAATTTTGATGAAAGTATGTAAAATTTAAATTGTGAATATTTGTATAAACAAATTTTGAAATAATCATTAGCCTACAGATTTGTAGGTATACATGTAAGTTTTAAGTTGAGAATATGATTGTGAATGCATAATTTTTGTGCAACAAACTGTGGATTTATTATATTAAGTTGTGAATTATGAGTACAGAACTGTGAAGTTGTGAATTTTTAATGAATTTTGTGTTAAAATATGAATGATTTATATCATGGTTGTCAAAATCGCGATCCTGATCGTAGGATCTTACGATCCTACGATCCTAGGTATGAAAAACGATCCAGATCGTAAACGGATCGTATTTGAGGTAGGATCGCAGGTAGGATCGTAAGTAGGATCGTAGGATCGGGATCCGATCCGATCCTACCTTTCCTTCATTTTTTTTTTGCTAATGAAATCATTTTACCACTTTATGTCTTTTACCCGTTTACCAAGTTACAGTTTATCATTTTATGTTGTGACTTATGACTAATATTTTGAAGTTTTTATAACTTTTGAACAAAAAATTGAATGTTTAAAATATTTTTCATGTATTAAAATTATGTTTCATTTTGTAGGATCTTAGGATCCCGATCTCGATCTTACGATCCAGATCTTACAAACCCAAAAATGATCTTATGTAGGATCCCGATCTTGACAACCTTGATTTATATATGAATGTTTGTATTAATTTTTTTCTGAATATATTTATTTTTTGTGTTGTATAAATACGTAAGAATGTGTTAGTTTTTATAATTATTTTGCATTAAACTCTAAATAAGTGAATTAATTGGTTTATTAAATTGTGAATATAATATTTACGCTTTCAATCAATGCTTTTTCATGCTGATTTGGTTTGGAAGAAACGATGATTGTGACGGTGGTATAGGTGGTGGGTGGTGGCGTGTGGTAGTTAGTGGTGGTGATGGTAAATTTTGGGTTTGCCTTCTTTAAATATGCAAATAGTGTCTAATGGATTCTATTATGTTATTTTGTGAATTTTATGTATTAAAATAAAAATTGACTGTTTTAAATTGTATATTTTATATAAATTTTGTGTTAAAATATGAATAAAAGTATGCATAAGTATATTAAATTATGTATTAGTGAATTTATGTGTTTATTAAACTATTAAACTGTGAATATATCTTATACACGATATACTTTTTAAAAAAATGTGCAATTTAGAAAAGAGAAAATTGAAATTATCAAGGCATAATTCTATTTTTTTAATTAAATTTTTTTATATTTTGGCTGAAAAAATAAAAAGTATTACCAAAAAAATGGGAGAAAGAATGTTTGTTATATTAAGGTGTGAGTACGACCAAAAAATACTAAATTTTAATGATAATCTGGTGGCGGTCTGGCGACGGTCTGACGGTGGTCCGAAGACAAGTGTCAAATAGTTAGTAAAGTATGAAATGAAAAAGTTTAATTAATACAATATAAATGTTGGATTTATCCAAAATACCATTAATTAAAACATTTAAAAAATTGGTTCTTAGAGTTAACTTTTTTGGGTTTTCATTTGAACCACTTTATATATATATATATATATATATATATATATATATATATATATATATATATATATATATATAATGTCTAACGAAATATTATTAACACTAAAACGAAAAAAAAAAAACTTATGCAAGAAGCTCAAGTCAAATACAACAAAAGTTTGAAAAAATGAACATACACCAAACATACCAATCACAATTATAAAATTAAACCCTATTCTTGATCCAATTAAAAATATAATTTAATCTATTTTAATTTATATTTGAATCTACAATAAATTTGATAAAAATAGCTTGGTCAACTTTGATTATATCAATGAAGTCAAGACCTTGAGCTCCGTCAATGCACATGATAAAGTTAAGGAAACCAAAAAAGTAATTAGCCTCACCAATCAAACATTATCATGCAGCACATGAGAACCTGCCACAAATAATTAGTATCACCAATCATCAAATTCACGATCGACCAAAACTCTAAATCAACATGCAGTGTTTACATCCAGGTGCTGTTTGTTTTTTCTAAGACAAAATGTCTGCGGTTTGCGGACTACATCTGTAGACCTCTGCAACAGAAGAGGTGGACCAAACGTCTGCAGTCTGAAAAAAAAAGACCGTTTGTTTTTTTAACATCTGCAGGCTACTAAAATAAACTAAAATCTAAATAAACTAATTTTTTTAACTACAAGGAGATTTTTTAATATATTTATGACTTTGTTATAAATAATTAACAAATCTAAATCAACTTTTAGTATTATTGTATAAAAAGTGAAAATAAAAATGGTACAAATTAACGTATATATTTGAAAAAAACCAACAATTTTGGTCATAAAGTTATGCCCAAACATTGTAATTAGGAATCAAAGAATTTGATATATAAATGAATGGAAATAAACTTCGATTTATTCAACTAAATCAATTAAAAACGTTTCATAAATATTTTTTCTAAGAAATTGACGATGCTTTATTAAATAATGTTTTATAAAATTTGGCACAAAAAATATAAGAATATATATATATATATATATATATATATATATATATATATATATATATATATATATATATATATATATATATAGAGAGAGAGAGAGAGAGAGAGAGCTAGGTTCATTTGTTTAAAGTAAGTATTGTGTTATTGTATACATAAATGTGGGCCAATCAAAATTAAACAAAAAATTAAATAATTAAATAATTAAATAAGGGTAATTTAGTAATTTGTTTAGTAACTTCCAAAATTAATCCCTATAATCATGGTATTGACCTAATCTCTCCAATTTAAATCTCGTTCCCGATCTGCAAAATTAGAATGGACTACAAAATCGATCTTGAGTTCTACAAAAATCGATTGCCATCGCCATCTCCAACTCCAACACGTCAACCGAATCCGATTCGCAATCCCCCAAGCCTCTGTAATCTGTTGCGCATACCACTCACTAGTTCCCCAATAAAACGCCCAACCTTTATCGATCACATGATTCATAGCCCTAACTGTTTCCTCAATCGGCGTTTGCAAATCCGGTCGATGACAATAAATCAGATCGACATACTCCATATCCAATCGTTTCAAAGAAGCTTTAGTCCCATCGATGATATGTTTCCTGGATAAACCCTTGTCGTTGGGTCCCGGACCTCCCCAAAACAGCTTAGTAGACACAACGATGAGCTCCTCTTTGGTCCATTGTTCGTCATCGGCGGTCCAATCAAGGGGAAGAAGAATGGATCGAAGGCAGATTGGAGAGCAGGTGGGGGATCAGCCGCCCTTCATCACGTATGTTTCTTTTTCCGCTTATAGTTGCTTCACCTTTTTTTTGTTTTTTTTTCTTGTTGAATTCTTGTTGAATCTCGATTATATCCTGCAAACTTGTTATGAGATTGATTGTTCCTGGAATCAGTTTTTTAGAAATTGATTTATGTTCCAGGTAATTTTTTTGTAATTGATATATTCTCTTGGTGAATTCCAATTTCAACAGGTGTGTTTCTATATAAGTTCTTGATTTGTTCAAGACAAGCGAATTACAAGCTTTTGAATGGTGGTACAGTTATTAATTTGATGTATATGTGTTTTTTTAGGCTAGAAGATGTCTGAAGATGTTAGAAGACTCTGGTCACATCTGCGCCAAGAAGAGGGCGCGCATACATTTTTAGGTCTGCAGTCTTCAAAAAAACAAACAGTCTGCGAAGGCTAATGTCTGCGCGTGGTCTGCGCCACGCAGACAGAATAGGTCAGGAAGATCTGCGGACAAAAAACAAACACCACCTTAGACCGGAAGAGTGGCTTGACATTCTCTTTGGTAGCAGCCTGGCACATACTGTCCCATGATGATGATGGCAAACGGTATTTGCTCACCGATGTGAGAAAAAGGAGAGAGAAGAGAGTGACAGTTAGGCTATTTTTTTCTAATTCTTTTTCAAACTTCACCAATTTGACACACCATGAAAATGACATGTCATCCATGTCTTGTGGCAAAAGTGAAGTAGCGATAAGGTGGCTTTCAAAAAACTGATGTAGCAATGTGACATGTCATGCGTCACTCCTTCAAGCCTTAAAGCCTGAATTTTATATGTTCACACTTGTATTTTTAAGTGTTATGGAGTACATTTTCTATTTTTGTAAATATTAAAGCCGACATACTTTCGAAATTTTAATTAATAAAAGAAAAAAAACGTATAATAACCGTTTTAAAGAGTTTTTATCACAACAATGGAAAATGATCAAAATAGTTACAATTTTCGCAGGTGAGCCACCTACGAAAATATAGATTTCTGCAGTTGCGAGCATTTTTTTTTTTGAACCTTCAAAACTCTTTCCTACAAACTCGTTTTAAGCTGTTTTTTTTCTTTGTATTTGTAACGTCTCAATTTTCATAATAAAATTTTCATTTGTAGACTAGATTAGACACATTTTCATAAAGATATATTAAAGGCAAAACCATTTGTTTGTAAACCGTAGTTCAAAATTAGAGTTATAAAGAAAAGAATCGCAGAATCTCAAATCATTAAACCGGTGATGGGTACAGTCATGACTTCGCCTTTCCACAAACTGATAAAGTACTTGAAAAGCATTTTAGCCACAACTGTAAGCCAAAGTTCAATGAGTTCCCCAAAATATCCCACACAACAACACACATGCACACAATGGCCTTCAACACACGGCTAGTCCGACTCCCGAGCCTGCAACTTTAAGTTGCATCGATCCCTTTGGGCCTACAACATTAACTGGACCGTTCGGGTATCTTCGCCTTCAACACACAGTTGGACCGCCCTCAACTCATCCACAGTATGTCGACATATACATATAAACAACAAACTAGCAGAAAAACAGCCACAAGTAATCATAACAAATCCACCTGCCTAACAGTTCCCTACAACATACCAGTTTCTAACATACAAAGGATCTATATTGTAGTACAAAGTATAGTGAGAAAATTCACCTGAGTTAAAGAACAAAAGCTCCACAGTAACCTCAGCAACAAAATAGCTAACACAAGCTACCTAATGCCAACCCAAGAACAACCCTTAGTCAAAATTCTACCCACGTTTGTCCAAAAGTCATCACAAAAGTAAAAGGTTAAAGTCAAAGTTAGCGGTCAAACCTTCCTTGACCATTGCGTCGTAGCCAAACCTCCTGACCACGCCGCGGTTACTAATTGACAAAACAGACACGCATGAAATGCGTAACCACACCATGATCAGCTACTCACCGCGTCGCGGTTAACGCTCCCAATAACTTATTCCATTAAGCACTTAACCCTTAACGTCCAGGGTTCAAAAGCTCGTATCTAAAGCTTCTAAGGGATTTAATGGATAAAGTTCATGACCTTACCCATTACCCAATCGAGCCAAGTCCAAAACTAAAACCCTAAATCTCAAATGTACTCAAAATGACCATCAAGACAAGCATGGCTTGGAAAGGGTTCAAGAACCCAACTTCCTAACATGAAATAGACCAAAACTGAACTAAGACAACAATATCCACTGGAGTTCTCCAAACTCCAAGTAATCATGAAATATAGGACCAAAAGATCATCGATAATCAATAACACTTAGACCTATGCAAGGACTTCAAGAAATCAAAGACCTTTGATACTTACAAAGGTCCAGAACTGAAGAAAAAGTTGTACAATGTATTAATCTTGATTGCTTGTACCCCCAACACCTTGATCTTTCTACCAAAATACACCATAACTCTCTTCAAGAACACAACAAGGGCTAGTGCTTGCTTATAGGGAGAAGGAGGCTGAAATGAGACGAACCCTAATCAAACATGTTACTTAAATAGGCCCAAGCCCCGAGATCCAGGGTTTAGAACTTTGTTGTCACCACGTTATGGTGGATACCTGGCTGCGTTGCGGTCAACACTTGGCCGTCAATCATTTAAACGACGTTGCCACACCCCAGCCAACAACCTACCCCACCGTGGCTAAAGGTTTTTCTCCAAAACCTTATCCTCAAAATCCTTAAGTGTTTAACTGATCACATCTATTACACTTCAAATTTGGATGTCGAAAAGTCATTTTTTTGTTCCAAAGTAGGTTAGTCGATGAAAAAAACCAAACTTTGATCATTCATAAATTTTGCATACGAATTTCGTTTGAGCTGGATTTTTTATTATGTTTTTTGTAACAACGGGTTTCCATAGACATATTACACTCCTAATTTTGATGTCGATAAGTCATGCTTTTTTAGCTCCAACGTAGGCTTTTCTATGAAAATTATAAATAAAAAATAATAGTTTTTGCATAAAAACTTCATAACAATCATCACACCATTTGGGTTCTCCCAATCACGGGGGTAACCTACAAAAATTAAAAATAAAAATTATCTTTCATATACAAACTTTATAACAATCATCATATCATTTTGGGTTCTCCTAATCACAGCAGTAACTTTCAAAATTCTGGAAAAAAGAAAGACTTTTCGTAGATGTTAGACCTATGAAAATTTGTATATATTTTTTTTCACATATTATATTTATGAAAATTATGGCTAATTTGATCATTTCCTATCTTTTAAAACTATTTTGTGATAAAAAAAATTCTAAAAAATGACTTATAATTATTTTATCTTAATAAAATTACTAATCGTTCATAAAGTTATGAAGAAGAGCTTGCTCAACTTCTATCTATTACTTTTAATATGTCATCTAATAAAATATTTGTGTCTCACATAATTATTAGTGTGAACCATTTAGATCATGTGCAACAAATTTCTATTTTTTCCTTTCAAAATAGACTAAAAAATAAATAAATAATGTTTCACTTTCAACCCTATTTTATTTATTTTTTCATATTTTTTACCTCAAAAAATAAATTCCTAGTATATTTTATTTTTATAACTTACATATATTGTCAAACATACCCCTATTACTAATTAGATTTTAAAAAATATATATTTTATCTTTTTTCATTACAGTAGTATTATCAATTATTTATCATAAAATTATAACAAAATAAAATATTTATTTATATAATGGTTCACAGCGACAACACAAGAACCCTAGACGATTTATGAGAAAGGGGAGAGGTAAGAATTTTCGGCTATGATCTCTTAGAAAGCTTGGCCGAAAATTTCAAGTCTTAAGGTTGAATTTATAGCTGATTAGGAAACACCTAGAAACCCTAATTTAAACATAAAATAATATTATTTCAAATAAGGTAATTATGTAGTTCCTTGATTATCCATATGAAGGCTTCCAAAAGACTCCAAGAGGAGCCTCAAAACCGTCCCATGCAAGAGGGTTCTAGAACTTGTCCTTTGCTCAACTTTTGAACAATTACAACTATAGTCCTTCAACTTTTAATTAATTCTAATTAACCCAGAATTAATTACAAATTAATTCTGATTAATTATAAATATTTCTAATTAATATATTAGTCATATAATATATTAATAAAGCATTTATCTCTCTCTAAAATCAATGTAGACTATTTATTGGTTATAAGGGCAACCTAAAAAGGGCTTTACTTTTATTCATCAACATTATACCAATTTAGTTAGGAGCTTAGACACCTTAATCCAACAGTCTCCCACTTGGATAAGTCACTAACTATAATTGATAGTACAACTCCGAATAACAAGTAAAGAGTGTTTTCAAGACACTACCAAACTTTGTTGGTCCTAAGATAAGTGCTCACTTATTCCTTCGTTCTTCCTGATATCGTATGAGCATGAGACATGGATTAGAATCAATCTCTTGTCCAATATTCTATTTCTCGATAATCTTGTTTTTTATGACGTCATAAGACTACCAATCGAACACATCAATTTACTCATAGTTTGACCCAACACTATAATGGCAACGTCAAAACACCAAGGGGCCCAAAGATATCACTTTTCATATTAAGGAAAAAGGAACGAATTCATTGAGTCATACATGGAATTACACTTTATAGCACCCAGTTACGAGATGCGTTGGAGTAAACAAATGTACAACCAATTCGTAAAATATGACTTACATATATCCGTTTTAAGAATAGATGATATTATCGTATTAGAATTACTCGTGATTAAATCCATGAAGTAATCTAAAAGTGTGGGCTTAACCAATACTTAAATCGAAATTTCTAAGTACTCATGAATTTTGCAGCAATCCCAATGCAATGTCCATTCTCTACGGGCAATCTACAAACGATTCATGATAGTCTTAAATCAATACTTACTTCCAAAGTATGACTGATTGTGGTGCTTCGAATAACTTAATATTCAGGAAGTAAAACATACAAAGCGAAATGCAATAATAAATTAATTGACAAATAGCATCACACTCATTGAATATAAAGAAATCTCTATTAATTAATCACTATTCACTTACGATTTTAATTGCTATATAGTTTTAAAATAACATAAACACTAACATCGAAAATCTAATATCGTCTCTTAGTCCAATGCTTCTAGCATGCTCAAAGTGATTGACCTTGCTCAGACCCTTTGTAAGAGGATCAACAGGATTCTCTTCCGATGATACACGATTTACCACGAGTGCACCCTCTTCAACATTATGTCTAATATAGTGATATTTCCTCTCGATGTGCCTAGATCTACCATGATCTTTAGGTTCTTTTGTCAAAGCTACCGTACCCTCTTTGTCGCAGAAAATCTCCATTGGTTCTTGGATTGATGGAACGACTCCAAAATCCCAAATAAAATTATTTAACCACATAGCCTCCTTTGTTGCCTCGCTTGCTACGATATACTCTGATTCACAAGTAGAGACAACCATTGTTTGTTGCTTGGAACTTTTCCAAGTTACCGCTCCACAATTTAATAAGAAAACCCAGCCAGATTTAGGATAACTGTTATCTCGATCTATTTGAAAATTGGCGTCACTATATCCATTTACCTTAAGTTCATCTTTGTCGCCAAAAACTAAGATCATATCTTCTGTTTTTTGCAAATACTTTAGAATTTTCTTCACTAACATCCAATGAGCTAAACCAGGATTTCCTTGATATCTGCTAACCATGCTCAAATCATGAACCACATCAGTTCGAGTACACGTCATTGATGGATTATGAGCATAACATCAATCCTATGGTGTTCATGCAACCCTAATTGTTTTGATCTAGGTTTTTCTAATTAGAACATACAACATTGAATACCAAAGCAATAAACCCTAAAACTAGCATATAATTCGAAAATTGACATATGATTAGGGTTAGAAACATTACCTTGATTGTTATGTAGCAATAAAAATCACAATCCTTCTTGATCTTGACTTCTGAAAGCTTAGTGCCCCAAGTGTTGCACCTCTAATGGAGTCACAAACACCCAATGCAAGAGGATAACTTTAGGAGAGGGAAGGATTTCGTCTAAGGCTTCCTAGAAACTCATAGGGACGAAATCTCCTAGCTAGGGGATCTATTTATAGTTGAGGCTATTAGGGTTTTAAGGTGGAAAACCTAACTGCCTTGCTTAGGCCCTAAGCAATCCTTGGAGCCCATCTAAAAAGCCCTTGGACGAAATCTTCTTTGACTCTCCATAGATATCGTCCAATCCCTTTCTATTAGGAATCCATAGCCCAACTAGCAACTATCAGATAATTGCAATATCAGTCCCCTTTATTTAATTAGTCTCTTTTGATCACCAAATTAATTTCCGATCAATACTAATTAAATAATATGATTTCCAAATAATATATTAATCTTGTAATATATTAATAAAACCATTTTGAGTACGAATTTATTATTTATATAATAAATTCTACTCTCTCTCCTCTTGTCATCCTATCAAGTTGCATGAGTGAAGGCAACCCAAAAGGACCATGCTCATAATCGGGTCAAGTACATACCAAAATAGTTATGGGCTTAGACACCTAATCCAACAGTCTCCCACTTGGATAGGTCTAATAACTATTTTGCAAGTATGACTTCAGGACCTGATTAGCAATTGTAGCTTTTTAAAAGCCGCTATCAACTCTGATCTTATCAGTAACGCGTCCTTTAGATAAGGGATCATATATTCCTCCATTCTAGATATCGTATGAACTGAGACATAGAGTTTAATCATACTCTCTGTTCATGTGTTGTTTCCCGATTTCCGATTTATGACGACTGACAACAGACTACAATTGAACACATCAACTTAGTCCAGGCTTGGCCAAGCGCTTTAGAGTGTCATCACTAAATCATCGAGGGCCCCACAGATATCGCTTTTATCCAAATTTGGGGAAAAGGAACGGATAAACTTCGACTCAAATGCTTGCTTGTACTTACTTATCAAATCACACACAACAATATGTATTATAACACCAAGTTACTGGTGCGTTTACATATGTCAATGTGCAACCGACTTGCAAACTACAACTCACACGTCTTGGTTTCAAGAATATAAGATATTATCGTCTCACTAATCACCCGTGATAAAATCCATGAAGTGATTCAAGTGAGTGTGGGTTTAATCCAATACTTAAATCTTATTTTAGGAGTACTCGTGAACACTGCAGCAGACTTTTGCTATGTTTAAACGCTTTAGACAATCTACAATCGGATTCATGACATTCTAGCTTCAATACCTACTTCCAAAGTATTTATCGACTATTGATGGTTTGAATAATCTAGTTATTCTGGAAGTCAAAACATGCGAAGTGAAACACAAGAACAATCGAAATCAATACGGTCTCAAAACTTTTGAGTATAAATAAAACACCTTTTATTTAATCGTCATATCGATTACACATTATTCATTGTATAATGTTTCGGATAATCAACTTATTACTTGAATTATAACAATAGTTGTCCCATGCTCCAAGCATGCACACTATGTTTACCTATGGTCCATACTTTGTGAAATAGACCAATTGAACATATTTCCAACGATACTCATTTCACAACTACTAATCCTTATCATAAGTGTAAGAATACCAAATACTTGCCACTATTAGAATATGTTAGATTCTAACATTTTATGCAACGATCCTTTCGTAATGTCACAGCACCAAAGCCACCACGACTTTGCCAATGATATTACAAAGTGCTCTATTGGAGATTGTTACAAGGCAATTCCATAGATATGAAGTCTCACGTTCAAAGTACATTCCTTTGAACATCCTTCTTGCATAAAAGTTTCTAATCTAGACATAGATTCTTGATATCCAGCTCCCATTTATGGAAACATTTCCATATTTTCCATATGACAACTCATTCTAAATAGAGTCCTATCTATTCATAATAATGTCAATATGGTCTATCCATTACTATACTTCTAACTGCCTACAAGGACCAACCCTTGGCGAACCTTAGATTGTCCTTGATAGTTGTTTAATTATTTTAGTCATTTCCGGTTCGAGTCCTTTTTCCCTCTTAATTCCCTAGGCATTTGGAAAGTTTAGAACAGTCGAATATTACAGCATATGCAATCGATCCTATACCAAAAACGATTCATGAAAAATGTGATACTTTACCAGTTTCTTGCTATAATATTGTCATATATGGAATTCTTTTAAGTTGAACCTTTTCAACATAACATCCATATATGTCCTTTGACTAAATTTGATTTAAATTTCTCCATCCAAGCTTTTAGATTTTGAAATGAAGTATAATATTCTCTCCCTTAATTACAACAAAACAACTTTTCAACCCTTGCAACTTTGCAAAGTGAAACTTTTGTTTTCTATAATTAATATTGCTCACTCGCAACACTTAAAATAATAATCATGCTCCCACTAACATGATAATTATATCCATATCAACATAACATTTATGCTCCCACTAGCTTTGACACGCATTTAGAAAGCAGTTGGACTTCTAGAAATCAATACTTATTGACTTCCAAAGTTCATATTTCTAATAGGATATGCTTCGATAAGCCTTTATCTAAGCTTCTCAAACTCATACACCTTTCCTTAGATAGCTCATGTGTATGTCTAAACTAATTCAAAACTTATAGCAATAAGTCCTAAATGTTTAGACTAATTGCCAAATCTCACAATTCGAACCATGAAGAGGGATGTCGTAATCATTATCGGATTTGAGAATGCAATTATCATAATTACTATTTCCTTAAAATCTTCCTAGTGAAAGAGTTTCCTCACAATCATTTTCATGAAGGAGAGAAACCTTATGACACTTAGATTTTATGGTGTATGTGTTCCTATCCATGTGAATTTATCATAACCATAATCATAAGATAATGTTTGTGACAAATCCAAACTCTTATGGACAGAACTTGTTCATTCTTAATTTCTTGCCATCAAGGGTCCCACCATTGCTTCCAAGTTATTTAGCAGCTCACCTGTAATATTCAATGCACTTTCATTGAACAAGGTGCTTGCAGTCAATTGAGAACTCGTAGAACTCATATGCATAAGTAACTTTACTGGAATGGCATAGAAACAAAATTGTGTCAACTAGTGATTAATAGCAGGTTTACTCTTGATTAGTTCTTGAAGTTTTTCAAGATCTTTAAGACTCCCACTGACCTCTTAACATATAAGATT
Source organism: Lactuca virosa (assembly GCF_052849685.1). Taxonomy (NCBI): domain Eukaryota; kingdom Viridiplantae; phylum Streptophyta; class Magnoliopsida; order Asterales; family Asteraceae; genus Lactuca; species Lactuca virosa. The sequence continues at coordinate 91,305,606 of NC_136426.1, forward strand.
CTTTTGTCAATAAACATTTCTTGTCAAACAAATATTCAAGAGTTAGTGCGGTTTCTTATCAAGATAAACACCTCACACAATTGGTCCTAGTTGGTCTTTGTCTTATCCAAGACATCACAACTTACCAATTTCAAATGTACAAGAGTAAGAAAAACATTTTTCTACTCCACATTTGATGATTGTGTTAAAACTTCTTAAGATGTGTCCCTCAAGTCACAATCTTAGAGTATGACTCTAAGACTCGATTTTGGAACGAAGTATGATTCACCTTTTGATTTAACCATTTCAACAATTGTTGATTCCTCTTCTTAGCCATACTAGTGTACTAAAGTGTCCTTAGAGGATCAATTGTGACACGGTTTCATAATCACTAAGTTAATCATAAAAACACGATACTTAAGTACTCTCCTATCTTTTCAAATTGGAGAAACTTTTATCTTTCTGCCTAATTGATTCTTCTTATTCGTTCTGCTATTCATTGAAACTTTTCCAATGATTCAGAATCATACTTAATCTTTTAAGCATAACCACATTTACTAAACTTTTTAGCAAATCATGACAAACAATCTTATCATTCTTTGTGGTGTATCTGACCAGTGCACAACATTGTGTACTAGATCCTTTAGTCCTTCACTTGAATCACATACTTATGTGAACAAGGAATTAGTCTTAATTTCCTAAATACGAAGGTTCTCATTCATCATACAATACCAGTTGCATGATTCCAAGTTTCTGTCCAATTGAAACTTGGGTGATGAGAATCATTCCTTATTTGGAAATTTCTGACACTACCACAAATAACATAACTAAGAATCACATCCACTTTCATTATTGCTAATAATAGAAACATACAAACATCAATTTTCACAAATGTCATTGCAAGGATATATAAATAAGACAAAATTTATTTTATTTATAAAAGTGTGGAAAAAACTTATCCTTACAATGCAATTACAAATAAAAACTATGTTACTAAACATTTCTAAGCAATCTATCCTAACTCTTAAACAACAGCTCAAAAATCCGATCTTCGAACCATGCGATCGAAATCCATTTCTTCGTGATCAGACTCAGCTCACTTCTTCCTTTAAGTATCCTTTTCTTTCTTTGATCCTATAAAACATCAAATTGCAATCTTATCACATCATGTATTAAGAATATCCAAATAGGAACTTAACGGAGTTGGATAGTGAATTTTACCTGAAGCAGAGTTATACATCTTGACTCTCCCATCCTTGCGATCCCTCAGGTAAACACGACAGCTTCACATCCAATGCCCCTTCTCTTGGCAGTAGAAGCAAACAGACTCTTTTGGAATAGCACATGGGACAATCTCAGATTCAGCCTTTCTCTTTACCATCCGGTCAAACGGTTTGACCTTGGCTGATCCCTTTCCATTAGGAAGAGAAGACCTTTATGGACTTCCAATGTTGCCATTGTCAATATCCATGGAAGTTTGGGAGGTTGATCTACCGGTCAAATTTGCTTTGCCAGTGCACCAAATCATTTCTAATTCAGCAGCAATAAGCAAATAGGTAAGATCAATGAGGGTCACGTCCTGGTCCATCATATAGTAATCTCTAACGAACTCACTATATGATTCGGGAAGTGATTGAAGAACCAAGTCAACAACCAACTTCCTTGAGACAACGACACCCAACATTCCCAACCTATCAATGTGTGACTTCATTTCTAAGACGTGTGCACACACAGACTTTCCATCTTCGTGTCTTTTTTCCAATAGGGCTTGAGTGACCTTGAACTTTTCAAGTCTTCGAACACGTGGGTCAGGGAAAATTATTGGAGGAGGTGGAGGAAGTGAAGCATGATTTCCTTTTCCACAATCCAATCGTGGAACATCATCTTCACGTGGAAAGCTTTTTCCAAGGGATTCAGGAAGACCATAGTTGTTAGATTTTGACATCTACAAAATGGGAGAAATTCAAGTTAGTTGATTCAATCCTTAATATAACACCCAAATGAAATATTAAGGCTAGTATCCAACACAATATTCTACAACTCAGAAGAGGGATGTCGTAATCCAGCTGCAGAATATTTGAAGGTAGGTAAATGACGATTACCAATTTCCACCATGAAAAACGAAAATGAAAATTAGGTTTTAAATTAACTGAAACTCCTATATCTTTTGAGATTCATTGAACTTTTCAATGAGATGTTTAATCTCGATTATGCCCTTCAAGTTTGTGAATGGGATGCCGATGATCACAAACAAGGTGTGGATAATCATGCAAATTAACTTAGTACTCTCGAAGATGTCTATCACCTAATCAATGCGCCGGTTAACCACACACGCTCCATTGATCTATGATAATCAACGAGCTAGCCATTGCCATCGTTCATTGGTCACATATTAGTGTGTTGGTTAACCACACATGCTCCACTAACGACCAACAAGGTGCAATGTGCAATTTCATGGATTAACACCAAATCCACATTTTTCCTAAGGTAACTAAGATTTGGGAATTTATAAAAGTGTTTAGTTACTTCGTATTTCATTATACTTATAAAGGAAGGTTGTGTCCTATCCTACCCGTTCGGCTAACGAACCTCCACTAGTCAAGAGTGCGGTGGGTAAGAGTGGATACCCAATGGCGGTCATTTTACAGGTCGCTTCCTTAAACACCCCTTATAGACCAGCTTCGTGAATGAGGCCTACTAACGGTAAGACTGACTCTTTACTTATACATATATAATATCAGACTTTTAATTTTATATAGTATAAGGGTGTATCTTACACTTTTAAAATACGAGGTGGTTTAATCAATTAATAAATTAGACTTTTAATTTGATTAAACTTAAACTGTATACTTATGGATTTATCAATTCTCTCTTTTAATTAAACACTTAATTAACTTAATAAAACCATAAGGGTGTAATTTGAACTTTTCAAAATACTAGGGTTTTAGAATTCAATATTTCAAAATTAATACCTTTTAATTAAATTTTAAATTCCAAAACTTGTGGACAAATTTTGAAACCTTTCAAAACATTAGGGTTTAATTATTTAAATTTCAAAAACTAAAACTTTTAAGTTCAAATTCAAACTATAAAGCCTAAAGGGTGTAAATTGAAATTTTTTCAAACTTACTAGGTCAAATATATGACTCATAATAATCCTATATTATCCATATTTAACCAAAACCATTAATTTTGATAAGGATAATCATTACAAACATAAAAAATCGATTTTAGGCAATAAAAACGAGTTTTGGTAATTATCTTTAACAAAATCTGCTCAAAAAATCAAAAATCCCGTCAACAACACCATGGACTCGCCGATTTCATGCTACTCGCCGAGTTCATGCTACTCACCGAGTCCACTGATGGACTCGCTGAGTTCATGCTACTCGTCGAGTCCACTGATAGACTTGCCGAGTCGGCTGCGTAGATAGCAAAAATTCGAATTTTTGATCCTTTGGCAGTTCACTTTTGCATCTATTCAACTAGAAAAACGACCTAGGCTCTGATACCACTGATGGATTATGAGCATAACATCAATCCTATGGTGTTCATGCAACCCTAATTGCTTTGATCTAGGTTTTTCTAATTAGAACATACAACATTGAATACCAAAGCAATAAACCCTAAAACTAGCATATAATTCGAAATTGGCATATGATTAGGGTTAGAAACATTACCTTGATTGTTATGTAGCAATAACAATCACAATCCTTCTTGATCTTGACTTCTGAAAACTTAGTGCCCTAAGTGTTGCACCTCTAATGGAGTCACAAACACCCAATGCAAGAGGATAACTTTAGGAGAGGGAAGGATTTCGTCTAAGGCTTCCTAGAAACTCATAGGGACGAAATCTCCTAGCTAGGGGATCTATTTATAGTTGAGGCTATTAGGGTTTTAAGGTGGAAACCCTAACTGCCTTGCTTAGGCCCTAAGCAATCCTTGGAGCCCATCTAAAAAGCCCTTGGATGAAATCTTCTTGGACTCTCCATAGATTTCGTCCAATCCCTTTCTATTAGGAATCCATAGCCCAACTAGCAACTATCAGATAATTGCAATATCAGTCCCCTTTATTTAATCAGTCTATTTTGATCACCAAATTAATTTCCGATCAATACTAATTAAATAGTATGATTTCCAAATAATATATTAATCTTGTAATATATTAATAAAACCATTTTGAGTACGAATTTATTATTCATATAATAAATTCTACTCTCTCTCTCTCCTCTTGTCATCCTATCAAGTTGCATGAGTGAAGGCAACCCAAAAGGACCATGCTCATAATCGGGTCAAGTACATACCAAAATAGTTATGGGCTTAGACACCTAATCCAACAGTCATACCATACATGATCAATCCTGTAGCCGGAGCATACGAAATCCGACTCATAGTATCTATCTCCTTTTCACCACTGGGACATTGATCCTTGCTCAACTTAACAACATGATGCATGGGTAAGTCTCCATTCTTTAAATTTTTCATATTGAACATTTTTAATATTTTATCTAAGTATGTACTCTGACTTAATCCTAGTAATCGTTCCTTCCTATTCCTGTATATTCTTATACCAAGAATATATGTAGCTTCTCCTAGATCATTCATAGCGACACATTTCCCAAGCCAAGACTTGACTTCTTGCAAGGTTGGAACATTATTTCATATTAGGAGTATGTCATCCACATACAGAAATGGAAAAGTTACAAAGCTCTCACTAGCTTTGACATACACGCAAGATTCATCTTCACTTCTAGATAATCTAAACTCTTTGACCTTTTCATGGAAGAAAAGATTCTAGCTACGAGATGCTTGTTTCAGTCCATAGATGGACTTCTCAAGCTTGCACTCCTTATTAGGAAATTTGGCATGCACAAAACCCTCTGGTTGAGCCATATAAACATCCTTATCCACTTTCCCATTAAGGAAAGTAGTTTTGACATCCATTTGCCATACTTCATAGTCATAGTGACCAGTTATAGCAAGCATTGCCCTAATTGACTTAATCTTGGCAACTGGTAAAAAGTCTCATCATAGTCAATCCCTTAGGTTTGAGTAAAGCCTTTTGCTACCAGCCTAGCTTTGTAAGTTTGTACATTACCATCCATGCCAGTCTTCTTCTTGAATATCCATTTACACCCACTGCCTCACGACCAGGTGCTTGATCAACCAAAGTCTACACTTGGTTATCATACATGGATTGGATCTCGCTATCCATTTCCTCTTTCCATTTAGCAGCCTCAGGGCATGCCTTTTCTTCCTTGTAGTTAGCAGGCTCATCCAAATTTACCAGTTATATGGAAACCATATAATGAATGTGACATGCTAACCCTACTGGACCGACGAATGGGAAACGAATTGTCAATGGGTTCAACAGTTTCATTCTCAGGTTGAGAGCTAGTATCGTCAAAAATTGCTTCATCGGATGACTCTTGAATCTCTTCAAGATCATTTATGCTTCCACTGCCCTCTTTGGAAATGAACCCTCTCTTGCAAAAGACTCTTCTTCGAGTTACACACACCACGTTGTCATTGGGTCTATAAAACAAGTATCCAAAGGATTTATGTGGATAACCGATGAATAAACACTTCTCGGCTTTGGGTTCAAGTTTGTCTGAGGTTTCTCACTTGAGGAGAACCTCACAACCCCAGACCTTGATATGTACGAGTGAGGGAGGTTTCACTACATTTCATGAGGTGTCTTAGCAACTTTCTTAGTTGGAACAAGATTGAGGATATGGGGGGCTATTTCTAAGGCATACCCCCAGAATGATATTAGAAGCGAAGATCGACTCATTATGGAATGAATCATATCAAGTAAGGTCTGATTATGCCTCTCAGCTACACCATTCAGTTGTGGTGTCCTAGGATGTGTTAATTGTGAAACAATTCCACATCCCTTCATATAGTCGTTAAACCTGATACTAAGATACTTACCACCTCTATCCGATCATAGCATCTTTATATTTTTGCCCAATTGGTTCTCTAGTTCGTTCTTAAACTCTTTGAACCTTTCAAAAGATTCCGATTTATGTTTGATCAAGTACATATAGTCATACCTACTATAATCGTTAGTAAATGTAACGTAGTAGCGATTTGTATCCTTTGTGGCAGATCTGAATGGTCCACACACATCCGTATGGATTAAGGCCAACAAATCTTCACCTCTTTCACATATGCCAGTGAAAGGTGAATTAGTCATCTTTCCCAACAAACAAGACTCGCATTTATCATCTGGTTTTAGGTCAAACGATTCCAACACTCCATCCTTTTGGAGTTGGGCCATACGTTTCTTGTTGATGTGCCCAAGACGACAATTCCATAGGCACGACTTGTCTTAACTATTAGAAGAACCAATATTATACACATTGTTGCCTAACTAATTCACACAAACAATAGTTTCATACACACCATCACAATGAAAAGCTTTGAAAATAAATGTACCATTAAAATATTCCCAATCCTGGTAACAGTCGATCTTCATTTGTTCCCCGTGATTAGGTTTAGCTTCCCATGCTCGACCTCTTCACTTTCCTCTAGTTCCTGCATATCAGAACAAATGTGGAAACCACATCCTGTATCAACAACCCAAGAATTTAAAATATTAGTATTATTGACTTGAATAGAATACGTACCAGAAGAATATACCCCCGCATTGGTCTTGGCATCTTTCACCTCTTGCAAGTACTTGGGGAAGCTTCTTCTCCAATGGCCCTTTTGGCTACAATGAAAGCACACGACTTCCATTGGATCAGCAACATGAAGGGTGTTGAAGTTGGGCTTTGCTTTTGTTCCAATGGGATCTCCATGATGGACCTTCCCTTTCCATTTGGATAAGGTAGGGGCCTTTCTCTTCTTCCTTTTTCTTTGTTGAATAGCCATGATAGGGGCACATGCAGAACTGTTGGAATGATACTTCTTCATTCCCGCTCCAGTCGTTTGCAACAGATTGTGAAGATCAATCAATGTAGTCTCTGTATTGTTCAAATGATAGGTCAATATGAATTGATCATGACTACTGGGCAGAGCGTGGAGGACCATGTCAATGGCAAGGTCCTTATCAAAGTTCACATTGAGCTTTTCCAATTTTTCTATATGCCTCTTCATTTTCTACACATGAGCGCACACAGATTCCCCTTCTTTCAGTTTGCACTCCATTAGGGACTTGACCACTTCATAACGCTCTTGTATCGCTTTCTTGTGGAACATTTAAGACAAGGCCATGTTAAGTTCATATGGCCAGTAATCCTCATAAGTTTTTTGGAGCTCAGGTGTCATAGTTGCAATCATAATGAAAGAGACATTCGTGGCATCGTCCACGTGTTGATCATAGTCAGCAATCTCCTCAGGAGTGGCAGTTTCTTTGTTTATTTCTGGAATTGGAGTAGTGAGAACATACTCTTTATTCTCATAGCGAAGCATCATCATCATATTCCTCATCCAGTCCATGTAATTTGGACCGACAAGCTTGTCCTTAGCAAGGACCGATAGTAGAGTGACATTGTGGCTTGATGGAGGAGGATGAAGAGGAAGTTCACCACTGGAATACATTTCTTTGAAATAAAGACAAGATTTTAGTTAGTTGATTCAATCCTTGATATTTTAACCCAAATTAATATTCAATGCTAGGATCCAATAATGCAATTTGAAATTAAGAAAAGGGATGTCGTAATCTAATCAAAAATTCATTTAAGGAAGGTAATGCATTTTACCAATTTCAATCTATATGAAAGTCCTAGATCATTTGAGATTCATTGAATCTTATCAATGACATGTTTACTATCGATTATGCTCTTCAATTTGTGACTGGGATGCTAAAGATCACAAATAAGATATGAATAACCATGCAAACCCGTTTGACAACCTCAATGTCTTTTATCAACTCAAATTAACGTGCCGGTAAACCACTCACGTTCCATTAATTAATGATAATTTTTTGAGTTATGCCATCATTTCAACTTTATAGTCCCTAATTAGTGTGTTGGTTAACCACACACGCTCCACTAACGACTGATAAAGATTGATATGTGTTTTCATGGATTAGCATACACTTTCACATTTTTCCTTAAAGTAATTAGAGTGGCAAATTTTGAAAAAGGTTCTATTAGTTTATAGCATTATACTTTTACTGTAATTATGTCCTATTGAACTCATTCTGCTTACGACCCTCCACCACACAAGAGAGCGGTGGGTAAGAATAGACACCCATTCAACGACCATTTTATAGGCCGATTCCTTATACCCTCTTTATAGCATGGTTTCGTGAATGAGGCATACTAGCGGTTCAACTGACTCATGTTATATATATACTATTAAACTCTTAATATATATAAGTATAAGGGTGTATTTTAAACATTTAAAATAAAGTTCATAAATTTATATTACCAATTTCGAAATTAATCTTTTTAATTAATCAAATAATTAAATTTAATTAAATCATTAGGATAATTCAAAGATTCTAGATATTAGGAGATCATATTACCAATTTAAATATTCATAGTTTATTCAATTAAAACAATATCTTTAAATGTAATTATCCTAATCTAGATCTTAATTATCTAAAAAAGAAATCGTTGAATAAGAGGTCCACCACGACGTGGCAGACTAGCTCCACGTCGTGGCATAAGAAAATTACGTGGATCAGACAGTTGGCCACGACATGTGTTTCTCTCAACAACATGGCAGAAGAGCCCACGACGTTGCGACGAAACAAAATGTTGATTTTGTTTTCTCCAATTGTTCAAGTTCAATTTATGCACATTCAATTGTTAGACAACCTAATGCTCTGATACCACTGATGGGTTTTACATGTAATAATGCAAAAAATATCTTAAAATCGTAAGGATACATGCAACCTAATTTTGGATCTATGGCATAACTCTATTGAAGCAACATACAATTGAACAAAAAAACTCTAATCCTAGGTGAAATCGAAATTCAGAACGTTAATTGCATACCTCTGATTTGTTGTTGTAAACAAACCCTTTGAACAATCCAATAGTCTCTTGAAAACTAGTTTCAATTGTGTGCAAGCCTCTAATGGTTCACACCCACAACACAAGAACCCTAGAAGATTTATGAGAAAGGGGTGAGGTAATAATTTCCGGCTATGATCTCTTAGAAAGCCTGGTCAAAAATTCCAAGTCTTAAAGTTGAATTTATAGCTGATTAGGAAACACCTAGAAACACTAATTTGAACATAAAATAATATTATTTCAAATAAGGTAATTATCTAGTTCCTTATTTATCCATATGAAGGCTTCCAGAAGACTCCAAGAGGAGCCGCAAAACTGTCTCATGCAGGAGGGTTCTAGAACTTGTCATATGCTCAACTTCTAAACAATTACAGCTATAGTCCTTCACCCATAATTAATTCCAAATTAATTCTGATTAATTATAACTATTTCTAATTAGTATATTAGTCATATAATATATTTATAAAATATTTACCTCTCTCTAAAATCAATCTGGACAATTTCTTAGTTATGAGGGCAACCCAAAAGGGCTTTACTTTTATTCATCAACATTATATCAATTTAGTTAGGACCTTAGGCAACTTAATCCAACACTTATAACCGGGTCGATTTCCAGATCGAATGTTTTTCAATTTGTAGTTTTCGGGTAAGAAACGATGTAACATCCCAAATTTTCAAGCCAAAAATTTCATTTTAAATTAAATAACTTATAAAAATCATTTCTCAAAACGTACCTAATAACATAACATTCTATAAACCATAGCAATTATGTTTCCGAAATCATATCATCAAGTAGTAATAAAATCAGAGTACAATCCCATGAATCGCAACATGCGGAAAACTGATGTGCGTGTGATGTGCAGCTACCGCGCCGGCTCCTTCCCCTTCGCTGAAGAGATACCTGAAACAAAAATAAAAATTGTAAGCACAAAGCTTAGTGAGTTCCCCCATCATACCACATACCATACAATCACATAGCATACATATTGTCGGGCAATTCTGGGGTGCCCGACCTACCCGGTCCGACCATTCTGGGGTGCCGACCTACCCATGTCAAGCCGTTCTGGGGTGCTGACCTACCCATGTCAAGCTATTCTGGGGTGTTGACCTACCCATGTCAAGCCATTCTGGGGTGCTGACCTACCCTTCGGTCCTAACAACCGAACTTGGGGACTAGTCCCCTCCTGCTACCACTATCACATATAACATATCAGGCTAACATATAACATATCAGGTAGTAGCAAACCAGACAATTATCACAAAGAGAATTATCTCGACTATAATCAACTACTAGTGGGTCGGCCTTAGTGCCTTAGACCTACTTCTACTGGAAGGTAACTCACCTCGATGTCGTGTAATATCTGCACAGTCCTTGGCACGGGAATCAACTCGTCGCTACTCCTCAATCCCTTGAATGAGATGGAAATAAATCAAAACCTCTGGATCTACTAGTCTTCTCTTGATCTTCCAAGCTTCCTTCTCTTCTTCAAACTTCAAACCACCACAAAACACACAAAAATGACTTAAGATCACTCAAACAAGGTTAGGGTTTCAATCTAGGGCTTCTCTGAGTTGGGAGGGGTGATGGAGGCTGGTTTGGGACGAGATAAAGTGTTTAAATAGGGTGCAAACCCTAAATATTAGAGTTTTGTCCAGACAGCTCCTACTCGTCGAGTCGGTCCCCCGACTCGTCGAGTAGATCACTAAAACCTCCGCATAATGTCGAATCTACTCGACGAGTTGGGCCTCCAACTCGCCGAGTCCCAGAGTAGAATACCAAAATACTTGAATTTAAATACGTACCAGGAACCGAACTGAACCCGAAAAACATTAGTAAAACCGGACAGGACCGATATATATATATATATATATATATATATATATATATATATATATATATATATATATATATATATATATATATATATATATATATATATATATATATATATATGAAAATGTCGTATATATAAAACAGCCTTTTTCAATTATAAGTTTTTTGAAATATATTACAATGTTTCAAATTTTTAGTATGTATTTGATTTTTTATATGAATTTGATATATAAATATTAAACTTCACATTATGATTAAGTAATGTAATTTAATATATAACAGGATATTATAAATATTAAATATTACATTTAAATAAACAAACCGTCAACCCCACCCACCTCACCTTACCTTAAATACCCCACTATTTTTTCCTATTTAAATAATAGTCTTTTTAGGTAAGATAGGGACCAAACGCGTAACAAAAACAAACAGCAGGGACCAAGCGCGTAACAAAAAACAAACAGTAGGGACTTTCCGAGTTAAAAAAATAAGTTAGGGACCAAACACGCAAATTACCCCAAACCATAGGGACCATTCGTGTAATTTACTCTTAAAAAAGTGATACGAGAGAGATCATCTTTTTTATTTTTTTCATGTAACGCCTCACTGTGTGGAAAATTTTATGGCCCAAATGATATTTCTACTCATTGTAATGAGATATAAGCTCCACGCATCCTAACGTGAATATTTAAATATTAAAAAGGTGATAGATAATATGTTAATCAATAATTTGGTATCTTCATACTTATATCTTAAGAAATTTTGGTTAGTTCAAGCGACTTAAATATTCAAATCGTGATGGAATTATAAATCTTTAACTTTTTTAAGAGAGACAATGCATTATGCATGTTATTAAGTTCTTAATTTAAAAGTAAAGTCAATAAACAGTATTCGAAACTTTAGAGGCTATTACGTAAAAGTTTAGTAAGTAACAAAACAATTGAATTAAATAATATTTTTTGGAAAATAAGAAAAAAAATCAATTATCTTAGATTAAAAAAAACTCAAATCGTGGAGAGGGTGGGTCTTAACTCTGTCCACACTCGCTCTACATCCTTACAACAACATTGACCTTTTTCTGGTTGTCATCAACGAGTTTGGTAGCAGGAGCATCATGATTGGTATCAACATGGTGGATAGTGTCATATGCTTGACAGTGAGTTAGAAAGAGTGCTCTCCAAAAGTTATAATCAAGTCGATCGAGGTTAAGAAACATTAGTAAGAAACAACAAGGTGAAGATGGGTGTTGGGAGAAGAACAATAGGGTTTCGGTGAAGGGTTGTCTCCCATTAGAAAGAAACATTCAGAACATTTTTAGTATTTGCTTGTATCAAACCCAAACTCATCATTTGCCTCAAAATCATTGTTGGGCAAAAGAAATTCCACATTTTAGGGGTTGGCCACTTGTGACTTTACTGGTTGATACTTCATAATTACGAAGAAGATCTACAAAACCAATATTTATAGGCACCCTTGTTTGTTCTTGGTGTAATTTTTCAATTTCAACAAGAACTTGCCCACAATAATTTTGTCTCTCGGCTAAATAATACATCACGTCTAAACTTGAATCATTTATAACACATGCAATATTATTTCTGCCACAAAATTAGTAGCATAATGAGATATTCAACTTATAGGCTATTTTGTCAACTTCAACATGTGCATAAACTAAATCTTTAAATCCTTCAAAACTCATTTTATGCCTAACAATATTTGAAGCAGTCAATGTTGATTGATCACCCTTTATGAATCCAATTTCATATTCAATATTACCACCCTAATATAAGTTTATCAGAAATTGACAATCTAGAACCATCATGATAATATATACGAAAATGTCACTGCCTAATAATTCATAAAATATAATAAATACATTATTATGCCATACAGAATATTTAAAATAAAATATATGCAGAGATTCTTAGACAATAATATATACCTTATAACTAAAATGATGAAGAAACCTTGATTAGTGATGATGAAAATGTGGATGAAAGTTGAAACGATTGATAATGTAGACTTGAGGAGAGAATGTTGAACAATTGTTAAAGAAGTATGAAATGAAAATGAATTCAGAAACCTGGATTTATAGTGTAAAATATGAAATTAAAATGATATGATATGACCGTTCATATTGTCACTTTTTCTTATTAGTGATATAAATAGTGTTTTGCAGAGACTGATTTGTTTTTTTTTTCTTTTACAAATATTCTTTACTTTTCTACTAAAATGACAGCATAATGTTTCTGATTACATAATTTATTTTTATATTTTTATCAATAAATGAATTACATTGTTAAATATTAAGGATAGAAAATAAATATATTTTAAGGTAAAAGATAGATAAATAGTCATATAGTTTATATATTTTAAGGGTTAAAATTGAAAATTTATATTAGAAAGTAGAAACTCTTAAGAATTATTTACATGTTATAATTGAAAGTTTTATATAACTTGAAGGTTAATGTATTTAAATTATGAGGGTTAAAACTGTAAATTTCAAAAGAATATGATCATTTATCGTGGGGCCATAAAAAAAGCCTATTTTTGTAAAGGAATTGAAAACTAACGTGTTTTTGAAAGACATTTTCAAAACAACCCTATTTATAAAATAAAATAAAAAAATCGAATATGGGTTATACATAGGGGTGAGCATAAGCGGGTACCCGGCCAAATTTAGTGGAACCGGAACCGGAACCGGCTGTTCCTAGGGTGTTGGAACCGGAACCGGAACCGCTTACATCGGTTTCTAAACTTTTGGAACCGCTCCCAAAAACTTTCAAACTTTTGGTTCCGGTTCCGGGTACCCGGTTGCTAAAAACTTTCAAACTATTTTAAGTCAAAGATCATAAAATTCTTAACAATTATCTTATAATTAGAGACGCGGAAATTTATAATGAGTTACCTATTATATCCATAATCATAAATCTGATGTGAGATAATATACAAAATTATCTACAACTTATAGTCATTTGTATTTTATAACTTCCTTTCATTCAAATTCAATTATCCCTCAAACGATATGGGACGATGTTTCAGCACGTCTAGTTATTTCAACATTGTAAACATTGGCTACCGTCTGTTAGTTGATTAACCAATATTCACATATATAGATGTCAACTTTCATTGTCTATTTAATAGTATAAACTATAAATATTGTCCACTGTAACTATTTTTAATAGTATAAACTTTAAAGATTGCCCACTGTAACTATCGAGCCATGTTTTTTTATAAAAACATTTTAAGTTTCTTTTTAATTTAAAATAACAACGATAATTTAGAATTTCATATAATCATATTAGGTATGTATTGAACAAATAGAATTATATATATATATATATATATATATATATATATATATATATATATATATATATTGGTTCTGGTGGTATCCAGCGAGTAGCGGTTCAAAGAAAATAAGAACCGGAAACGGAACCGCCAACCGGCGGTTCCAAGGCGTTTCTGGTTCCGAAAGCGGGTACCCTGTTTCGTTGCTCACCCCTAGTCAGTGGCGGAGGCTCTTTGGGGCCATGGCCCCCCTGGTTTTTGGTAGGGGTGTAAGTGAGCCGAGCTACTCGTGAGCTACTCGGGATCGACTCGTTAAAATCTCGACTCGAGATCAAATTAAACGAGCCTGAGCCGAGCTCGAGCCTAAATACGAGGCTCGTTTATTAAACGAGCTCGAGCCGAGCTTCAATTCATGGGCTCGCGAGCCTAAACGAGCCTATATATATATATATATATATATATATATATATATATATATATATATATATATATATATATATACATACATACATACATACACACACACACACACACATATATATATATATATATATATATACACACACACACATAGAAGCTCGTTTAGGCTCGATTAGGCTCGCGAGCCCACTAAATTGTTCACGAGCCGAGCTCGAGCTTCATTTTAAGGCTCGAATCGAGCTCGAGCTCGAACTCGAGCTTCCTCAAAATTAAACGAGCCGAGCTCGAGCTTGGTCAGGCTCAGGCTCGGCTCGACTCGTTTACACCCCTAGTTTTTGGCTTTCTAATACCTATACATATCTATACATATGGTTATTTAGTAATAAAATATCAATTAAATGACTAATTGCCCCTCTGGTTTCAAGTTTAGCAGCGCACTGCGCAACAAATGTTAGTTACAAACAATATTCAAGAAACTAAATCTCTCATTATCCAAAAGTTCAAAAAATCACTAACAAAATTAGAATAATCTCCTTTAAAATTAAAATAAGGAAACCATGTAAATGTTAAATAAAAAACATCTAATCTATTTTACAATGTTTAATCCAAGCTTTGAAGCTTTGACTTTAAGAAAAAAATATTCACCCTAAAATATTATCGAGGCCGTCGGAAAAAAGTTCTCAAACCTAACCAGAAGAAGAAAACCGTCACCAGACTAACTCTTCTTCTCCGTGAACTCTTTCTCTCCTCTGTCCGTCGTCGGATTGATCTCCTCCGATGTATATTCTCTCTCTCCTCTGCAAAAGTTGTCGGATTGATCTCCTCTTCTGCAAAGTCTCTCTCTGTCACCTCCAAGAAGTCGCCGGATTACTCATCACTAAACACCGACGTGTGCTCCGCATGTTGTCGCTTTTTCTCCGGTCTCCTCCACCTGAGTAAACGTATATGGACTCTTTTCTCTTTTTTTCTCTCTCTATCTTTCCATCTCTCACTACGAATGAAAAACATTGTAAAGACACACTCAATACATCAATGCATAAAGGGTGATATGAAAACTGAAAAGGCTAAACTGAAAAGGTGCAAAACATTACTTTATCTTTTATTTTATTAATCTATTATTGAGAGCAAATAAACAAATCTTGATAAAAATAAAAATATCATTATAATATAAGTATGATATTAAATACCTATAATCATAAAGTATACATTTTTTGTTTATTGAAAACAAAATCATAATGAATTATGAGAATGATATATATGATTTTAGACGGAACTGATATTGTTTTTAAGATAAGAATCCTATGATGCTTTTCAAGATTTTTATGTTATTATTATCATATTCATGCAAAATTTTAAATAAGTTACTTGTAAGACTATGTGATTTGTTCCTTTATTTTGTTATCTGTTATAACTTTGCTATGTAGTATATAGCTACATGAAAAAACAATATACTAGTGATGGGTTTCTACAAAGAAAACATCAAAACCTTGTCAAGTATGTTTTGGATGAAAATAATTCCATTGTGTTCTTAAGAACTGATCTAAAGTTGCTCATCTTCTTATAATTTTAAACCATATTAAACTTGTATATATAGTATATTTTAAAGTCTTTGGTTTCGGCCCCCTCCTTCCTATGCTAGTGTTCCGCCTCTGCCCCTAGTTATACAATAAGAGAGCTTGGGTTATATACACTACCACGCACAAATGTAATTTAACACATACCTAGTCGGTTAGATAACCAAAAACATGGTACCATAATAGATGATCGGGTTTGTGGTAGGTCCATCCATGCAGTTGCACATTACCTAAATAAGTTTTCTTACCTTGCGTGATGTTCTGATTTCAAATTGAAGACGTCTTCATTCTACATTGTGTTGCTCCATTCCCCTACGATACAGTATATATATATATATATATATATATATATATATATATATATATATATATATATATATATATATCCGGTAAGAAATTTTTTTTGGTAGGAAGGCAAGAAGTTTTTTTTCTACATATTTTTTTAGCGAACAAACAAAATGAATCACTAGATGATTCATTTGTAAGATGATTCACAAGAAAAAATTCCCAAAAAAACATCTTTATGATTCATTTTTAAGTAAATTAAGAAAAAATTCATTTTTATGACAATTTTAGTGAATAACAACAAAATCATTGTATAAATGAATCATCGAGATGTTTTTTTTGAGAATTTGTTCTTGTGAATCATCTTACAAATGAATCATCTAATGATTCATTTTGTTTGTTCGCGAAAAAAATATGTAGAAAAAAAACTTCTTACCTTCCTACCAAAAATTTCCTTCTTATTTGATCTTGACTATATATATATATATATATATATATATATATATATATATATATATATATATATATATATATATATATATATATATCTAGCAACCACTATCAAAGTAGCATAATGATGCTTATTTTAGACTTAA